>NC_057799.1:542090422-542400801 GCF_018294505.1 Triticum aestivum
CTTTCCATTTAACCTATTCAAACAAGTTTTTGCTACTGTAAAATTTGACCTAGATCCAGATTAGTAAACGAAGCTTGTTTCTTTCGCCGTTTGACTTTCGTTGCTTCGTTCGAGTTGATTCTTTTTGCAAACCGGAGTTCTTAAGTTGAACTTTCTGGTTGGATCTTTCATTCGAGTTTTACCTGTGCATTAGATGAGTACTGATTGTCTGCTTGTTTGTTTGCGATAGAGTACCCGGAGTGTGCCGCCTGTTACTTCGAATCGCTAGGTTTCGCGGATCATCAGCAAGGCAAGTAACACTTTGATCATACCTTCCATACCCAGTTTTTATTGCATTAGATCTATTCCTCAAAGGTTGCATGATTAGGATCTAATTAAACTGTGGGTATTGGGAAGTAGTTGAGGTAGTACCTATTACCTGTTTTCTTATCAAACCCTTGGGAGTTACTTCTACGTTGCTATTATATTGCCATGCTATGCTCGTAGACGTGGTTTGGGTTTGAGAGATATTCATGACAGATGTGAGATTGTTAATAATGGTTTACCTAAGGTGGCAACTAAAACTCACATCTGGGTGGATTGAGGCACCTGGAGAACCCAGTGTTGTCTGTTTGTATAAGGACCGCCACCCAGGCTCAAAGGGATCATAAGATTATTCATGCTAGAAACTTCCGTGTGCAGCCACAAGCTATTATGGGCTCTAGCATGGTTGAGTAGGTTACATGATCTCTTGAAGAGGTGGGCTAGTAGATGTAGGGGAAAGTAGGTGTACCGGTCCATCCAGAGTAAAGAGTGATTGTTTCTGAAAGACTGTGTCTCGGTCATCCGCTTCTCAAACATCATGCAGTGTGAGAAATAAAACGGAGGTGATCGAGTCTTGTGGGGAAAAGTGCACAAACCTCTGCAGAGTGTACAAACTAATCATGGTTAGCCGTGTCCCCGGTTATGGACAACTTGAGTATGTAGTACCTGGATTATCATTTGAATCTCATCACCATGTTACTTTAATTAATTTTGTTGGGTTAATGATGACATTTAATTGGGATTGAGTTGGAGGTACCTTCTCAATGTTTAACAACCACCATGATAGTTAAATAAAATTTATTCCTTTGAAGTAGGGAAAAATTGGTTTTTTCGCAAAATAACCATAGAGCTTTCCACCAACCATATATGCATGTAGTATAGCATTATTATTGTTCATTATTCTCTATGTGTTACTTTGCCAGCATATTATATGTGCTGACCCGTTTTCGGGCTGCAACGTTTCATGTTGCAGACTTTTCAGACGACGAGTAAGGTGCCTTAGGTCGTGGTCTTATACTTAGTGATGCCGCTGGAGTTGATGGACTCACTTATCTTCCAAGTCTTCCGCTGTTATCATTTTAGATGGCCTTAAGCCATGTTTATCATACTTAATCTCTTTGGAGATATTCGATGTAATAAGCGTGTGATTGCTAGTCTGTTATAAATCCTCCATTTGTACTGTGCGTGTCAGCATTACTGATCCAGGGATGACACTGGTGCACAGCAGCACAGAACATTTGAGGTCTGGTCGCTACAGTAGATTGACCAAAGGCGCTCGAACTCAACTGACACGTCGCAGAACCTTCGCCAAACGTAGTGCTCCGAACTCTGCAAAAACTCTAGGTTAATACTGTTAAATTCGAATATTGATATTATGCAGAATTAACAGCACCATTGCATAAATTATGCCAAAACTACCAGGGCAGAATCACAGCATTATGAAAACTAGCATCTCTTCAGTGTCAAATGACATTTTGTAAATTCCAACCACAACATCGTTATACTGTTCGGATATAATTTACTTCATCAACTCTTTCTTCTCAAGTTCTCATGTAAAACCTTTTCTTTATGAAATGTGCCTGGCCTGACAATGTACCAAAAGAAATAAAACAACAACAATAAAGCCTTTAGTCCCACACAGGGTTGGGGTAGGCTAGAGGTGAAACACATAAGACCAACTCATGGTTCTGCTGGCACATGGATAGCAGGCTTCCACGCACCGCTCTCCATGGCTAGTTCTTTGGTGATACTCCAGTCCTTCAGATAATGTATCAAAAGAAATAAAGTGCAATAATTATGATTTCACAGAAAATGCTCCCATGACTATAAGATTGGAACACAGTGCCGTGTAAGTGTTAAAACCATATAAGAAGGGTTTGAAATATGTCCAACCAAAGCTGCATAGGCATTTTGCTAAAACAGCTTCAACTGGTGGATGTCAAACCAACATTACCCAGACAGTCCTTTTTCCTTTCTTTCTTGCATTTGGCGTATAATCAGGTATCAGTTTCGCACCTATGAACTTGATTGTAATTATTCGAAAGTATACAGATCCACCGCCCAGCAGACTATATCAGGGTAACATATGTGGTTTCTCAATTGATCCAACGTGTGCTCATTATGCTAGTAAACTAAAATACCAAGCACAAAGACAAAAGCGTCCGTACCGAAGAAATCCAGATCTTCAGGGTGATAGAATAGAATATGATTACCTCGTGCTGTAAGGGACCCTCGTCGCGAACTAGGCACCCAGGCTGTACTTCAGTTGGCGCTGTAGTTGTGCACCTGCCGCAGCCCGGGCGACCCCAGCCCGGAGGAAGGAGAGAAGCGAGGTGGAGCGGCAGGGCGTCTCGGGGCGGGCTGGGTGGGGCCAGCTCGTTACGCCCCCGTGTTGGATCCGAGTCGGTGAACACCGAGGCCGGCCTTGACATGCGGCGAGGGGAGCCGGCGGGAGCCTGCGAGATCGGGAACCACCGCCTGCCCGCATCGGTGCCCCGTGATGCGCGCGGGCAGGCGATGCGCCCGACGTCGTCGTTGACGAACCCGACAGGAGCCGGCGCGTCCGCAGGCGGAGGCGGAGGCGCACGAGGAGACGTAGGTGGGGACGGACTGCTGTCCCCGGTGGGCTGGAAGCAGTCGTCGATGTACAGCCGGGCGAGGGGCTCGTCCTCCGCGAAGAGCTCCTCCAACGGATCTGGGACGCGGGAGCGGTCGAGGCCCTCGTCGGCGGCGAACAACTGATCGTACGGATCGATCGTCATCGCCGACGATGGGAGGCGAGGGCTCGATCGAGATCGGGGGAGGGGGATAGGCGAGGTTGCGAAACAGTTTAATCGGGGAATTCCGCGAGATTAGGTTGGTTGGGGATTTTCGGCACAAGCGTTGGGGATTTTGGGGTATTTGATTTTGGGTCTGTTCTAGGCACATGTGTCATAGTTATTGCACATCTAAGTGACACAATCAAGTATAAAAAGAAAAAGAAAAAGAAAAGGTAAAAAAATTCCCATGCGAATCTTCACGTAAACTAATGACATAAGACTTATATGTGCAATACTTATGGTACATCTAGATGTGCTTTAGCAAAACTGTTTGACTTTTTGCCACACCTTATTTTGGATTTTGACAATTTGCCACTAGTTACTTTGTAATTCATTTTTTTGCCACAACTTAGTTTGGACTTTGATATTTTGCCCTCTGTCACGTAGGGTCCATATACAATTACCAGAATACCCCTGCCCATGTTTGACCAGGATCAGGAGAGCGCGAGAGGTTCATCCCCTTCGTCTCACACGGTCGCTCGTTTTCATCTCCCTCGTCCCTGGGCTCAACGAACAGGAGACGCGGCGCCTACTGGTCCACCTCGACGGCGACGACCCTAGTCTCTCTCCTGGGCTCGAGCAACGTCACTTCCGAGCCTTGAAGGGCGTCCTCGTTGTCGGGAGCACCGGTGAAGCAGAGAGGACGGAGAGCGCGCACCCGTCGCTGAGGCGTGGATGGGCTGGTGTTGCTCCGCCATGGTATAGCACTCTAGTTGGTGGTGGCCGGTGTCGTGCTCGAGCGGGTCAAGTAGCCGGGGAAGCACCATGGCGCTCCTCCATCCGCTACTCCCCGCCACCAGCCCAAGTAGCTCCCCGCCATGGAGCTCCATGGTCAGAAGCAATCGCGGACGCATGGATCTCGAGCTCATCCTTGACGGGAGGCGTAGCATAGGAGATCGTACTCGCGCAGGGGGAGAAAGGACGGCACGGGCGGACGACGTCCACGCAGTGGCTGGCCATGTCGCTGCCATGGTTCGGCGAGGGAGGAGCGCTCGAAGCGGAGGATGCATAGTCGTCGCCGGGAGTCACGGCTGCACAGCCGCTGGGTCGCGCGGCAGGACAAGGAGGTGTTGTTGGACCCGTCGTGTCCATCACTAGCGACGACCGAGATGACGACATTCACGCCATGGTTGGCCATGGCGCTGTCGTGGTTCAACGGTGGAGGAGGGCACGAGGAGGAGGCTGGTTTATTTTCCAGCCAAAGAGATACAGTATAAGGGTATAATTGTCTGCTGATTTGTGCATACATTTCATCTAGAATTTGCAAAGATTGTTTTTGTGTTATGAAGTGGCAAAAGAATACAGTCCAAACTAAGTTGCGGCAAAAGATCAATTACAAAGTAAGTAGTGGCAAATTGTCAAAGTCTAAAGTAAGTTCTGGCAAAAAATCAAATTCCACGGCGATTTTCGCACAAGTGTGACAAGTAGCGCAACCTAGAAAACTCTACGTTCCCTTTTCCCTGCTATAGGAGCCCACGAGGAGACCCACAAGTCTACTTGGCCATCTGTCAGGTCGGGCCTGCCAAAGCCCGACACAAAAAACCTAGGCCTTAGCCCGGCCCGGCCATCGGACCTACAAATTGGGCTCAAGCCCGGCCCATCACTCAGAAAAGCCCAGCATGTCTTTGGCCGCAGGCTGAGCCTCTTCCTTAAACTGCAAAATATGATGGGCCCGAGCCCGGCCTGGCCATCGGGCTCAAAATCTAGGCCCATGCCCGGCCCATGGGCAACGTCGGGTCCGGTCGGGACGTCTGGGTCGGGCTGTCCATGGCCAGGTATACCAAGAGGCGACCGCGTCCCCCCGAGAATGCTACATCTACGAGCGAGCTAATGTATATTTTACGTAATTAGCCACATGGCAGGGTTGTGATTGGGACGGGGAAGGAGGGACCCACCCCCACTTAAGGTCAGGGGGCCGAAGAGAATTGTGGAAGGAAAGTCACGTAGCCTTTTGTAACTTGTTTCGTAGGATTATTGGCGTCCCACCTCCATCTGCCGGCGAACCTGTGGATTCCCCCTCGCCTTCGCTCGCCGCTCCGGCGGCCGCTGGAGGCGCGAGGAACCCTGGCAATTCGTGTTTGGCGTGTACATAGGGTTAGGGTAGTAATTTGTGTGCTGTCGCTCTGGTGGCGGCGACGCCACGTCAATCAGGTTTGCCCCATCTCCTGCCTTGCCATGGCGATGTCTTCCACGGCGTCGTCGGGGAGGTGTGGGCCTTAGATTCCTGCCACCCCTGCGGGGCGGTGAGGCTAGGACTTCTGGGTGCTGCTGCCGAGGCGACGGTGGTGGCAGCACCATGGAATTCAGTTCTTCGCATTCGTCCTCGTTGCGTCGAGGTCAGCTCAAACGCCGACGAGAAGAGCGGGAGATCCCGTGTTGGAGCTGGCCGATGCATTGTTCCTTTAGGGTGCAACATCAACGGCTTTTGCAGATCGAACTCAAGTCAGGCACAAGGATGGAGGTCCGAAGCAGGCAGATCCGGCGTGGCTACCCCGACTAATTGGCAGTAGGCGACGGATCTGGAGTCGGGAGCACTCCGGGGCTCTCCCCGGCCAACGTGCCCCAACAGATATGGTTTCGTTGCTCAATAGTGAACCACCTCATCGGTCATCAAAGAGCGGATTGCGCGAAGAGGCGCTCCACGATTCATGTCAGATGGAGGTATGTCCCCTTCCTCTCCAACGGTTTCGACGGTGAAGGGGATCAGTGGCGGGCTGTGAGGCGGCTTGGCTCAGAGGTCTCTAGGGACCAAATTGTAATTTTCTCTTTTTTGTGGGTCCTCTTTGTTGTTGTGTTGTTGCACGCGTCCCTTCTGTCTCCTCCTGGATGTCTCTGCTTATGTACGGGGTCTTGTACGATTTCCTTAACTTGAATATATGGAGCGCTTTCTCAAAAAGAACTAGAAAACTCTTTCGATCCGTACCATATTTGGTTTGATCGGTTTAGGGAGTGTCTATTTTGCATTTCACTGTTTGATTGTTTTGCAATTGGAAAACATCCAAAAAATCTAACTAATAAGTCGATGCCACTTGTATGTCCAAAACAATCCCCCTCCCCCCGCGCGTATTGTATGTACTTGTATTTTCGGGTCGGGAAATAAACCCGATTAAACAAAAGCTGAACCACTACCCCTGGTCAGCAGCAAGGAGGATCACCAAACGATTCACAGGCCGGCAACTGTTCCTACTGCAAAAATCTTACCCCCTTCTACGTTCACTAATTCTTCATCCCATTCACCCCCGCTTCACCCTATTACGAAAGGTAAAGTCAATCTTAAAAATTAGATCCTGAAAATTGTAAAACTCTATAATTATAGAAAATCCAGTTACACTGTAAAATCATAGGGATTTACACTAGAATTACTGATTAAGTTACACTATAAAAGACCAACAAAATTCAGGTAATTACACTTGTAAGAACGAATGTATCTTAAAACAAGAACCGCGGCAGCCTCCGCGCGTTCTCAGCGAGTTGGAACATCCGGCCGTCATTTTTGTTTACTTGATGGGATATGGACGTCGGATCGAGCCGCTGGAGGACACATGCCGTCGGATCGACCCCGCGGTACTGTAGGAATGAATAGTTACCATCTCGCGGTAAATATCTCGTGCCACTGCCTGTAAAAATGGGTGGCCGCGAGGGCATTTTTGACATTTCGCGTACCCGACGCCACCTTCCTTGGTTTGCAGCCTCATCCCCAATCGCGTAATACGGCTAGGGTTTTCTCACCCACCTCACTTCTCTCCCTCCCTCGCATCTCTCGCGCAGCCGTCGCTCTTGCTCCTCTCCTTCTCTCCGACTCGAGTCGCCGCTGATCCTCTGCGCCTCCCTCCTCCTCCTCCTGGTCATCCCTTGTGCTAGCCCCTCGTGGCTGATACGTCTCCAACATATCTATAATTTATGAAGTATTCATGCCATGTTTACAACAATTTTATATGGTTTTGGTATGATTTGATTAGAACTAACCCGGACTGACGCTGTTTTCAGCAGAATTACCATGGTGTCGTGCAGAAATAAAAGTTCTCGGAATGGGCTAAAAATTTACGGTGGTTTTTTATGGACCAAAAGAGACCCCCGAAGCACAAGAGCTGGGCCAGGAACCGGACAAGGAGGCCACAAGCCCCGTAGGTGTGCCCTACCCCCCAGGGAGGGTGCTTTGGGCTTGTGGACGCCTCGTGCACCCCCTTGACGGGGGTCCCCAGAATTGCCCGCCTGCGGTCCACGGCGTGGCTCGATCAACGGCCTGGTACGGCCCAGCTTCAACAGCAATAGCGCAAGACCCTCGCGCGCGGGGGGGGGGGGGCAAGCCCCGCGAGGCGGACGACACCAAGACCTCCCTGGGGGCAGCCTCACTAGGCTGGCTCCCGAGGAGCGAAGATATCTATGCAAGGTGCACCTCGCGAGGTTCACATGACGTGAGCCATGACGGCCAAGGCCAGGTGGGCGCCAGCGGGCGTAGTGTACCAGTTTCCCCTTTGGTGTTAAGGAGGCAAGCACAGACGAGGAGTCCCGAGGAATCAGGCAAAGGTTTCCTTATCGGTGCAACGAGACCAAGACCGCCAAGACGGCAGGACGGAGGTCATCGCGGAGCCCACAGCAGCGTCACCACCAGAGCCTTTGGCAGGCGAAGACTACTTTTGTCAGGATAGCTTGTACTAGTTGTCTCCCTTCAAAATTGCCCGTTGTGGGATCCCTTCCCACCTACATTTGGGAAAAGGGCCAAGGCCGCTATAAATAGGACTTAGCCACCACCATATAAAGGGGACGGATCATTCAGATTACCCTCACACCCACCAGCTCATCGAGCTCAAGAACACCTCACCTCCTGAGGCTATTCATCCTTTGTACTAGTTCATCCTTAGCCCCTCGAGGCAATCCACCACCACACTAGAGTAGGGTATTACACCACAAGGTGGCCCGAACCAGTATAAACCCATGTGTCTCTTGTTCTTCGGGTTCGACGAGCTAGGCCGTGGAATCGCTAGGTAGGCAGGCTGGGGAGAGAGTGTTCTTCGTGCGCACCCCAGAGTTTGGACCTCTCAAGGGTCTGCGGAACCCTGAATCCGACATTTGGCGTGCCAGGTAGGGGTGCACAGGAGCCTTTCCTTCATCAGTCGACGCGCCACCGTTCCACTGCTTCCATGGCTGATGCTCGTCGAGCTCGCGCCAAGCGTCGTGCCGCTCTCAACGCCCGCGTCGCCCAGACGGCGCCCGTCAGCAGGCCTCCCCGTCGCTCTCCATCACCCGCTGCCAATGCTGCCACCGGCATGGCGGGGCACGAGCAACAAGCTTCGTCGCAGCACCCCTCGGTGCGGCGTGACGGACACACCGCCACCCCATCGCTGACTCCGGCTGGTTCATCGTCTCACGCTCGCCGTGGGCCGGCGGACGCGCAGGCTGCGCTGCTCATGGAGCGCGAGCTCCTGCGCTACCGCCCGGTTGACGACCTCTACGAGGACTGGTTGGACCACATCGCCGAGCTCGTCAGCGCTGTCGGGGGCTCGCCCGCGCTGTCTCTTTCGCTACCTCGCCCGGAGCCTGCTGCGGGCGATGAAGCCCATGGAGCACCTCCGCCACCTCCACGTCAAGACGCCGCCCTTGCACCAAGGCGCATGGCCCCTCGACGCGACCAACCGCACAGGGCGCCCGCGCATGAAGAAGGAAGCTGTCGTGAGGTCCCGCGCCCGCAGGAAGGCGCTCCTGCGCTTCTAGCTCCACCACGTCAAGACCATGCGCCGCCTGTCGTGGCTACGCGTGGGCACCAAGACCAAGCTCCGCCTCCACGACGGGCTCCAGTGACTACCGCGGGCTGCCGAGCCTTCACTCCCGAGCTGCACAATGTTGTCTGGCCCGGGAAGTTCAAGCCCGACCTACCTCCACGCTACGACGGCACCCCCGACCCTGCTGAGTTCCTGCAGCTCTATGAGCTAAGCATCGAGGCGGCCAACGATGACGAAAAGGTCATGGCGAACTGGTTTCCCATGGCCCTCAAGGATGGCGCGCGCTCATGGCTCCTGAACCTGCCTGCGGGATCGATCTCCTCCTGGGGTGAAATGTGTGAGCGTTTCATTGCCAACTTCCAGGGGAGTCGCGACCGCCCACCCGCCGTGGGTGACCTGCGGCGCATCAAGCAGCAGCCAGGGGAGACCCTGCAGAAGTACATCCAGCGCTTCAACAGCGTTCGCCACAAGATCCCCAAGGTGACGGACGAGGCCATCATCTCCGCGTTCTCCGATGGCATTTGTGACGTCAAGATGAAGGAAGAGCTCGCCATACACGAAGACCTGTGCACTGCTCTGGAGATGTTCAACATGGCGACCAAGTGCGCAAGAGCTGAGAAGGGGCGCCTCTCCCTCCTTGAGCTCCCAGCTGCCGACCCATAAGACAAGAAGGCCAAGGTCAAGGATGTGAAGCGCAAGGGAGCGGCCGTGCTCGCAGTCGAGCCAGAGATGAAGCGCGACTGTGACCACCCGAAATCGTCTAAGGGCAGCCGCCCGTTCTGCGCCTTCCACAACGTACAAAGCCACAACACCAACGACTGTCAGGAGCTCAGGGCCATTCGCGATGGGCGCTTCGGCCGGCGCCCTGAGCATAACGACCGGGGCTACGGCCGTGGAGGAGGATGAAGTGGAGGACGCTGGAACGACCGCGGCTCCCGCCAGGAGTGGCGCGACCAGCCTCGCGTGGACCACTGGCAGGGCCAGCCTCGCGAGGACGCCTGGAGGGACCAGCCTCGCGAGGACCACCCTCAGGGCAAGGCAGGCCTCCCGCCGCTGCCGCCACCACCAAGGAGGAACGACGACCATCTCCAAGACGAGGGGGCTGGGGGCTTCCAAGAGCCACGCATCGTCGCCTGCATCTTGGGAGGTGCATAGGCCCCAGCCTCTCAACGCATCTTCAAGCAGTTCGCTCGTGAGGTGAACGCAGCCCTCCCTAGGCTCGAGGCCACGCGTCCTCTTAGGTGGTCCAAGTGCACCATCACCTTCAGCTCAGCCGACCAGCTCAAGTGCGCGGCAACTGCCGGTGCCCTCCCGCTACTCTGCTCGCCCGTCATCAGCAACATCCTTGCCACCAAGACCCTCATCGACGGCTGATGTCTACTACGCAACCTTCTTCTTGTAGACATTGTTGGGCCTCCAAGTGCAGAGGTTTGTAGGACAGTAGCAAATTTCCCTTAAGTGGATGACCTAAGGTTTATCAATCCGTAGGAGGTGTAGGATGAAGATGGTCTCTCTCAAACAACCCTGCAACCAAATAACAAAGAGTCTCTTGTGTCCCCAACACACCCAATACAATGGTAAATTGTATAGGTGCACTAGTTCGGCGAAGAGATGGTGATACAAGTGCAATATGGATGGTAGATATAGATTTTTGTAATATGAAAATATAAAAACAGCAAGGTAACTAATGATAAAAGTGAGCGTAAACGGTATTGCAATGCTAGGAAACAAGGCCTAGGGTTCATACTTTCACTAGTGCAAGTTCTCTCAACAATAATAACATAATTGGATCATATAAATATCCCTCAACATGCAACAAAGAGTCACTCCAAAGTCACTAATAGCGGAGAACAAACGAAGAGATTATGGTAGGGTACAAAACCACCTCAAAGTTATTCTTTCCGATCAATCCATTGGGCTATTCCTATAAGTGTCACAAACAGCCCTAGAGTTCGTAGTAAAATAACACCTTAAGACAAATCAACCAAAACCCTAATGTCACCTAGATACTCCAATGTCACCTCAAGTATCCGTGGGTATGATTATACGATATGCATCACACAATCTCAGATTCATCTATTCAACCAACACATAGAACCTCAAAGAGTGCCCCAAAGTTTCTACCCGAGAATCACGACGAAAACGTGTGCCAACCCCTATGCATAGGTTCATGGGTGGAACCCTCAAGTTGATCACCAAAACATACATCAAGTGAATCACGTGATATCCCATTGTCACCACAGATACGCTCGGCAAGACATACATCAAGTGTTCTCAAATCTTTAAAGACTCAATCCGATAAGATAACTTCAAAGGGGAAACTCAATCCATTACAAGAGAGTAGAGGGGGAGGAGCATCATAAGATCCAACTAAAATAGCATAGCTCGCGATACATCAAGATCGTGCCAAATCAAGAACACGAGAGAGAGATCAAACACATAGCTACTGGTACATACCCTCAGCCCCGAGGGTGAACTACTCCCTCCTCGTCATGGAGAACGCCGGGATGATAAAGATGGCCACCGGTGAGGGATCCCCCCTCCGGCAGGGTGCCGGAATAGGGTCCCGATTGGTTTTTGGTGGCTACAGAGGCTTGCGGCGGCGGAACTCCCGATCTATTCTGTTCTTCGATCGTTTTAGGGTATATGGGTATATATAGGAGGAAGAAGTACGTCAGGGGAGCCACGAGGGTGGAGGGCGCGCCCAGGGGGGTGGGCGCGCCCCCTGCCTCATGGCTCCCTCGTTTTTTTCCTGACATGCACTCCAAGTCTATCGGGTAGCTTTCCTTCCAAAAATAACTTCTCCAGAAGGTTTCATTCCGTTTCGACTCCGTTTGATATTCCTTTTCTTCGAAACACTGAAACAAGGGAAAAAACAGGAACTGGCACTGGGCTCTGGGTCAATAGGTTAGTCCCAAAAGTAATATAAAAGTGTTTAATAAAGCCCATAAACATCCAAAACAGATAATATAATAGCATGGAACAATCAAAAATTATAGATACGTCGGAGGCGTATCAGCATCCCCAATCTTCCTGCACGTCCTCGAGTAGGTAAATGATAAAAACAGAATTTTTGATGTGGAATGCTACTTGGCATAATTTCAATGTAATTCTTCTTAATTGTGGTATGAATATTCAGATCCGAAAGATTCAAGATAAAAGTTCATATTGACATAAAAATAATAATACTTCAAGCATACTAACTAAGCAATTATGTCCTCTCAAAATAACATGGCCAAAGAAAGTTCATCCCTACAAAAGCATATAGTTTAGTCATGCTCCATTTTCGTCACACAAGAATGCTCTCATCATGCACAACCCCGATGACAAGCCAAGCAATTGTTTCATACTTTAGTAATCTCAAACCTATAAACTTTCATGCAATACATGAGCGCGAGCCATGGACATAGCACTATGGGTGGAATAGAGTATAATGATGGGGGTTATGTGGAGAAGACAAAAAAGGAGAAAGTCTCACATCAACGAGGCTAATCAATGAGCTATGGGGATGCCCATCGATTGATGTTAATGCAAGGAGTAGGGATTGCCATGCAACGGATGCACTAGAGCTAAAAAGGTATGAAAGCTCAACAAAAGAAACTAAGTGGGTGTGCATCCAACTTGCTTGCTCACGAAGACCTAGGGCACTTGAGGAGGCCCATTGTTGGAATATACAAGCCAAGTTCTATAATGAAAAATTCCCACTAGTATATGAAAGTGACAAAACAAGAGACTCTCTATCATGAAGATTATGGTGCTACTTTGAAGCACAAGTGTGGTAAAGGATAGTAACATTGTCCCTTCTCTCTTCTTCTCTCATTTTTTTGGGCCTTCTCTTTTTATGGCCTTTCTCTCTTTTTTTTATTCCTCACTTGGGACAATGCTCTAGAAAATGATGATCATCACACTTCTATTTATTTACAACTCAATGATTACAACTCGATACTAGAACAAAGTATGACTCTATATGAATGCCTCCGGCGGTGTACCGGGATATGCAATGAACCAAAGTGACATGTATGAAAGAATTATGAACGGTGGCCTTGCCACAAATACTATGTCAACTACATGATCATGCTAAGCAATATGACAATGATGAACGTGTCATGATAAACAGAGTGGTGGAAAGTTGCATGGCAATATATCTCGGAATGGCTATGGAAATGCCATAATAGGTAGGTATGGTGGCTGTTTTGAGGAAGATATAAGGAGGTTTATGTGTGAAAGAGCGTATTATATCACGGGGTTTGGATGCACCGGCGAAGTTTGCACCAACTCTCAATGTGGGAAAGGGCAATGCACGGTACCGAAGAGGCTAGCAATGATGGAAGGGTAAGAGTGCGTATGATCCATGGACTCAACATTAGTCATAAAGAACTCACATACTTATTGCAAAAATCTACAAGTCATCAAAAACCAAGCACTACGCGCATGCTCCTAGGGGGATAGATTGGTAGGAAAAGACCATCGCTCATCCCCGACCGCCACTCATAAGGAAGACAATCAAAGAACTCCTCATGTTTCAAATTTGTTACATAACGTTTACCATACGTGCATGCTATGGGACTTGCAAACTTCAACACAAGTATTTCTCAAATTCACAACTACTCAACTAGCACAACTTTAATATCACTACCTCCATATCTCAAAACAATCATCAAGCATCAAACTTCTCTTAGTATTCAACACACTCATAAGAAAGTTTTTACTAGTCTTGAATACCTAGCATATTAGGATTAAGCAAATTACCATGCTATTTAAGACTCTCAAAATAATATAAGTGAAGCATGAGAGTTCATCTATTTCTTCAAAATAAAACTACCACCATGCTCTAAAAGATATAAGTGAAGCACTAGAGTAAACGACAAACTACTCCGAAAGATATAAGTGAAGATCAATGAGTAGTCGAATAATTATGCAGCTATGTGAAGACTCTCTAACATTTCAGATCTTGATATTTTATTCAAACAGCAAGCAAAGCTAAAGAAAATAAAACGACGCTCCAAGCAAAACACATATCATGTGGTGAATAAAAATATAGCTCCAAGTAAAGTTACCGATGAACGAAGACGAAAGAGGGGATGTCATCCGGGGCATCCCCAAGCTTAGGCTCTTGGTTGTCCTTGAATATTACCTTGGGGTGCCTTGGGCATCCCCAAGCTTAGGCTCTTGCCACTACTTATTCCATAGTCCATCGAATCTTTACCCAAAACTTGAAAACTTCACAACACAAAACTTAACAGAAAATCTCGTAAGCTCCGTTAGCGAAAGAAAACAAAACACCACTTCAAGGTACTGTAATGAACTCATTCTTTATTTATATTGGTGTTAAATCTACTGTATTCCAACTTCTCTATGGTTTATAAACTATTTTACTAGCCATAGAGTCATCAAAATAAGCAAACAACACATGAAAAACAGAATCTGTCAAAAACAGAACAGTCTGTAGTAATCTGTAACTAACGCAAACTTCTGGAACTCCAAAAATTATACCAAAATAGGAAGACCTAGACAATTTTTTTATTGATCTGCTGCAATTGGAATCAGTATTTTATCGCGTTCTGGTGATTTTAAACAATTGTTTTCGTGAACAGAAAGTTTCTGGAATTTTCAGCAAGATCAAATAACTATCATCCAAGAAGATCCTATAGGTCGTACTTGGCACAAACACTAATTAAAACATAAAACCACATCTAACCAGAGGCTAGATGGATTATTTATTCCTAAACATAACCAAAAAGCAAAAGAATAAAATAAAATTGGGTTGCCTCCCAAGAAGCGCTATCATTTAACGCCCCTAGCTAGGCATGATGATTTCAATGATGCTCACAAAAAGATAAGAATTGAAACACAAAGAGAGCATCATGAAGGATATGACTAGCACATTTAAGTGTAACCCACTTCCTATGCATAGGGATTTTGTGAGCAAACAACTTATGGGAACAACAATCAACTAGCATAGGAAGACATAACAAGCATAACTTTAAAACTTTAAGCACATAGAGAGGAAACTTGATATTATTGCAATTCCTACAAGAATATATTCCTCCCTCATAATAATTTTCAGTAGCATCATGAATGAATTCAACAATATAACCAGCACCTAAAGCATCCTTTTCATGATCTACTAGCATAGAAATTTTATTACTCTCCACATAAGCAAAATTCTTCTTATGAATAATAGTGGGAGCAAACTCAACAAAAAAACTATCATGTGATTGAAAATTAAGATCAAGATGACAAGTTTCATGGTTATCATTATTCTTTATGGCATACATGTCATCACAATAATCATCATAGATAGGAGGCATGCTTTCATCATAGTAAATTTGCTCATCAAAACTTGGGGGACAAAAAATATCATCTTCATCAAACATAGCTTCCCCAAGCTTGTGGCTTTGCATATCATTAGCATCATGGATATTCAAGGAATTCATACTAACAACATTGCAATCAAAGGGAAGTGAGCCTAGCTCACTTGGCTAGTGGAGTGGATGTACAACCCAGCCACCCAGGTTCAAGTCCTCACGGGCGTGAATTTGGGTTCTTATTATTTAAAAAAAACTCGCTGTGGGGGGCTTCCCCTACCGCTTTCCTTTAAAAAAAACAACATTGCAATCATGCTCATCATTCAAAGATTTAGTGCCAAACATTCTAATGCATTCTTCATCTAGCAATTGAGCACAATTATCGGAATCCTTATTTTCACGGAAGACATTAAAAAGATGAAGCATATGAGGTAACCTTAATTCCATTATTTTTTGTAGTTTTCTTTTATAAACTAAACTAGTGATAAAACAAGAAACTAAACGATTCGATTGCAAGATCTAAAGATATACCTTCAAGCACTCACCTCCCCGGCAACAGCGCCAGAAAAGAGCTTAGTTGACGGGGTGTGAGTGCCACTTACCTAGCCTCCCCGGCAACGGCGCCAGAAAAGAGCTTGATGTATACTACGCAACCTTCTTCTTGTAGACGTTGTTGGGCCTCCAAGTGCAGAGGTTTGTAGGACAGTAGCAAATTTCCCTCAAGTGGATGACCTAAGGTTTATCAATCCGTAGGAGGTGTAGGATGAAGATGGTCTCTCTCAAACAACCCTGCAACCAAATAACAAAGAGTATCTTGTGTCCCCAACACACCCAATACAATGGTAAATTGTATAGGTGCACTAGTTCGGCGAAGAGATGGTGATACAAGTGCAATATGGATGGTAGATATAGGTTTTTGTAATATGAAAATATAAAAACAGCAAGGTAACTAATTATAAAAGTGAGCGTAAACGGTATTGGAATGCTAGGAAACAAGGCCTAGGGTTCATACTTTCACTAGTGCAAGTTCTCTCAACAATAATAACATAATTGGATCATATAAATATCCCTCAACATGCAACAAAGAGTCACTCCAAAGTCACTAATAGCGGAGAACAAACGAAGAGATTATGGTAGGGTACGCAACCACCTCAAAGTTATTCTTTCGAATCAATCCATTGGGCTATTCCTATAAGTGTCACAAACAGCCCTAGAGTTCATAGTAAAATAACACCTTAAGACACAAATCGACCAAAACCCTAATGTCACCTAGATACTCCAATGTCACCTCAAGTATCCGTGGGTATGATTATACGATATGCATCACACAATCTCAGATTCATCTATTCAACCAACACATAGAACCTCAAAGAGTGCCCCAAAGTTTCTACCCGAGAATCACGACGAAAACGTGTGCCAACCCCTATGCATAGGTTCATGGGCGGAACCCGCAAGTTGATCACCAAAACATACATCAAGTGAATCACGTGATATCCCATTGTCATCACAGATACGCACGGCAAGACATACATCAAGTGTTCTCAAATCTTTAAAGAATCAATCCGATAAGATAACTTCAAAGGGAAACTCAATCCATTACAAGAGAGTAGAGGGGGAGGAGCATCATAAGATCCAACTAAAATAGCAAAGCTCGCGATACATCAAGATCGTGCCAAATCAAGAACACGAGAGAGAGAGGCATCAAACACATAGCTACTGGTACATACCCTCAGCTCCGAGGGTGAACTACTCCCTCCTCGTCATGGAGAACGCCGGGATGATGAAGATGGCCACCGGTGAGGGATCCCCCCTCCGGCAGGGTGCTGGAATAGGGTCCCGGTTGGTTTTTGGTGGCTACAGAGGCTTGCGGCGGCGGAACTCCCGATCTATTCTGTTCTCCGATCGTTTTAGGGTATATGGGTATATATGGGAGGAAGAAGTACGTTAGGGGAGCCATGAGGGGCCCACGAGGGTGGAGGGCGCGCCCACGCCTCGTGGCTCCCTCGTTTCTTTCCTGACGTGCACTCCAAGTCTATCGGGTAGCTTTCCTTCCAAAAATAACTTCTCCAGAAGGTTTCATTCCGTTTCGACTCCGTTTGATATTACTTTTCTTCGAAACACTGAAACAAGGGAAAAAACAGGAACTGGCACTGGGCTCTGGGTCAATAGGTTAGTCCCAAAAGTAATATAAAAGTGTTTAATAAAGCCCATAAACATCCAAAACAGATAATATAATAGCATGGAACAATAAAAAATTATAGATGCGTTGGAGACGTATCAACGGCGGGGCATGACTCAATGTTCTCTCCATCGAGACGTTCGACCGCCTCCAAGTGCCATATGATAAGCTGCAGCCCACCAAGCCGTTCTCAGGAGTGACTGACGGCTCCACCACTCCGATAGGGCAGATCCGCCTCCCTGTCACCTTCGGCACCGAGCTCATCGACTTCGACGTCGCCCACATCAGCCTACCGTACAACGCCATCCTTGGGTATTCGGCCCTGGCCAAGTTCATGGCGGTCACCCATCACGGCTACAACGTCCTCAAGATGCCAGGGAACCACGACGTCATCACAATCGCCTGCGAGGAGAAGGACGCGGTGTGCTCTCTCGAGCGCGCCTACCAGGCCGCAGCGGTTGAGAACCCAGACAACGAAGGCGTCTTTTACCCTCCTGAGGCTGTCCCCAAGAAGAAGAAACAACTGCACTGCCAAGAACCTCAGGAGAGCCGTGTCTCCAGCCACACCACCTCAGGACCAGCACCCACAGATGGGGCGCCTCCCTCCCTCACATAGGAAGGCGCACCCGGCGCCCTCCTTGGGCTGGGCTTGGGGGCTCTCTTCTGGAGGGCCTCAGACTTAGCCAACATCACGAGTGAGGCGCTCAGGCACCACATGGAGGCATGCTTCATCGCACGCTTCCCTCATGAGGGCGTGAGGCACGAGGTGCCTGGCGCTCAGGAGTTCATCACCAAGGCCACCAAGGAGCTTCAAGAGGCGAGAGCCATGCGCAGCGACCGCCGCCCACCACCTGGCGCAGCTCCTTGTCCTGGCGAGGACGACGAGCTGCGCTTCTGCGTCAACATTCCAGAGCTCAACCGGGCCGCTTCTCAGGAGCGCTTCTGGCCACCGCGCGTTGGTCGGTGCGAGGGCCCCCCTCACAGCTACGTTCGCATGCCTTACGGCCTGCCGAACGCGGCTGTCATCTTCCAGTGCCACCCGCGGCGTGTCCTAGCAGCTCAGGAGACCAGGCACCACACAGTCCTGGCGGAAATGGCGACGGTCCTTCACGAGCTTCCTGAGCCTCCAGAGCCTCCCGAGGCTCAGGGCCCTGGCGGCTCATGAGGAGCAACCTCTTCAGCACGCGTCTTCAGCTACAACAACATCTCCCCAGCAACGGTGCCAGGTCACATTTTCTGGTTTATTCAGTTGGGGCGCCCCTCGGGCTGCACTATCCCCAGGTCGCACGGGTCTGCCCCAGCGACATGTATCCTTTGGATTCTTAGTTTACTTGGTTGGGGGTGCCCCTCGGGCTACATCATCCCCAGGCTGCACGGGTCCGTCCCTGTGGCATGTATCATTCTTGCACCTACTTGAATTAGCATTACATTCTACTTCAAGATAACTCCTGCTTGCCTGTTACCCTTCACGGTCCTCCCGCGTTGCTGACCGGCCTTCTGCTCATCCCGCTATGCATGCTGGCACGGCGCTTGTGCTCGGGTCCGTCCCTGCAACGCTGACAACCCTGAGAGATTGAGCTCTGGCTCGCGGCCCGCCCCCCGTACGTCACCTCACCAGATCCCCAGCCTTCATCTTCTTGCGGAAAGATCAGCGGCAGGACAACAAACACGATTTTGAGCTATGTTCTTCCCTCAGACTAACCCGCAGGAACCTCCAGAGCTTAACTACGGGTGGCCTCGCCGGCTGCCCCCCTTTTTCACGTGATTCGCTTGCGCGTTAAAGGGGGGGCTCCTGAGCATCGCGACTCAGGAGCTCTTACTGACTCTCCAGCCCTCACCCCATGGCCTTGACCACGGCACCGCGACCTGGCATACCAACGGCGACTGAGCCTCGCTCGAGGGTCGGGACCCGAGGACGCAGAGCACCAAGATGAGCAAGAAAAGTGGGAGGCTGGAGTGAGTCGTACCTAATATCACTACTGACGCGACGTGGATGGGGCGCGCTCCGTAGAAGATCGCTTCAGGCTCATTAAGATAAGTCACATGTTCATGTCAACACGACACTGCAGTTCGGGAATTTCGACTTCGGCAGCCCTGCTCCGGCAATGTCGCCCTCCTGTTCAGCCTTCAAAGAGCTGCTTGCACGCCAAGGGGGACCTCTTGAGCATCGCGCCTCGGGAGCTCTTACCGGACCTCGGGCCGCTCACCTCCTGGCCTTGACCACGACATCGCGACCTGGCATACCAGCGACGGCTGAAGCCTGCCTGGGGATTGGGGCCCATCGGCGTAGAGCGCTAAGCTACCGCGGGGACGAACAGGGGGAACAATGCCGTAGCATGACATGCATCCACCATATCATAATAGGAGTAACGAGCATTGAGGCAAAAGCGCTACATGTCCTTTACACACCCCCACAGGGTTCATTCCAATTCCTCGCAGGGAACAAAAGAAGAAAAACTTAAGGGGTCCTAACTACGGGCGCCGCCACTGACGCCATAATCAATAGTGGGCCACAAGAGGCCAGCCCCAACCCCATCCAGATCATCAGCGACGGCGGGCGAACGTCGCTGCCACGCTCCGCGCACGGCGAGAGCTCGGAGGCGCGTAGCTGTTGTCGCTCGTCTCCGGAGACTCGTCAGGCTCGGGAGAGTCGCTAGACTCCCAGGAGTCGTCGCTGCTGCAGGAGGAGCTGTCGGCAGGGACGGGGGTAGGCGATGTTCCTGCCGCCGTGTCATCCTAGCGGCTCCCTCCAGGGCAACACTCCAGGCGACGGCCTTCCTCGTCGAAAACCTTGAAGAACAACGTAGAGGCGCCGTCGTACTCGAAATGGATGGCGAGGGCCCTTCCACGCGGCAAGCGCGGGCGACCTCGCCCCATCCTCGGGTCATGAAGATCTTGCCTCCGGGGACTGCTTCAACCTCGGCCCCTGTGGCCAGGTTGCAGCACCCGGCGTGCTGCAGCCACAACTCAAGTGCCCCCCTCGGCGGCATCTCCTCGGTGAAGAACTGCGGGAACCGGATCCACGTGCGCGGGGGCATCACCGCCCACAACACGAACTCGCGCGAGGATCCTTCGGCGTGAACGCACAGGTCTGTTGCCCGTACGGCCCCGGCTTGGCCATCATGGCCGCTGCCGGGGCGGTGCGGGGCGCTGCTGCCTTCTCCGGAGCCTCGCGCCTGCGCGTACAGTGGAAGCGGGTAGCCGGGAGGAGGTCGCTCATACCAAGGCCGCGCCACCACTGGCCCGTCGCCGGCGTCACGGGGGCGGCTGAACCTCTTCTTCGGCAGAAGCGGCTCCTGTTCCTTGCAGGGGGCTTTCCCTTTCTCCGCGGCGGAGAACCTCCTGATCGGCGCCATGGGTATTGTGGCAAGACCGCGAAGCGAGGAGGAAGAAGAAAGAGCAGACAACGAGAAGAAGGAGATGAGCAAAAGGGGCTCCACCCCTCTCTTCATTTATAGCCAGGAGGAGGCCAACCGCCGGCCTCCACAATTGCACGTAATGATGATTTTTCCTCTGCATGCAGCAGAGTCTCGTCAAGTCGAAGGGTTGCCGAGGCAACATGGGGAGGGGAGGCGCCCACATCCAATCAATCACCATGCGTCGATCGAGGCTGCAGGCAGTTGGGCCCCACGACGCTCCACACTTGCCCTTTGGCTTCGCCTCGAAGCCAAGTCCGAACGCGCCTTGTGTTGAAGATATGCCCTAGAGGCAATCATGTATGATGATATTTCCTATGTGTTTATGAATAAAGATAGTCCTTGGACATTATCAATGATGTGTATCAGCAAGTACGTGACTTGTTTGTGGGACTATGCATTGTATGATGACTGTCCTAAAAAGGTCCCTAGTCGAAAGGGCTGTGTGGACACGCAACCGACTAGACTAGCATATGACACGGTCGATGACTTAGTCTCACTAGCCATGGAGCATTGGATGCTAACCGGATAATATGGACTTGGAAGGATCTAGTCGGATCCGACGTAGTCGGATCCGAGTCGAGATAAGGTCCGAGTCGGACAGACCCAACTATGAGACGCGGCGATATGTCATCTGTGAGTCTCTAGTACAACATATATTCTATGTCCTAAGACCTGAGCTGGCACATGCACTCGGGATGGTGACAGACCTGCTTTGGGCCGACCAAACGCTACTCCGTGACTGGGTAGTTACAAAGGTAGGTTTCAGGCTTGTCCAGACCCATGCCGCGAGACATGGTCGAGCAAGATGGGATTTGCCCCTCCGATGAGGAGAGATACACTCTGGGCCCCTCGTGTGATCCGACCAGGATAAGCATGGCCATGCGACAAGGATTATGAGATAATCCGGTTTGTGGTCGGCATCACTGGAACGAGAAAGAGGTCGGGCTAGTACAAGGATGACAGACTCGCCTTGAGCCCGACAACATATATCGTGTGGGAAAAGGAATGGAAGTATGATGTATAGGTTCGCTAACCAGCTTCATAGTCTGCTTGGTGTTAGGCATGCCTTGCTAGAGGCCGCTACCAACTGTGCAGTTCAGAGGTGATCCGAACTACGACCAAGCCGGCTTGAACCTAAGGGGTCGCGCGCTTAAGGGAAGGAACCTACGAGGTCGGATCCGAGGACACTGGTCGGGCGTGATCCGAGCTGTATTCGGATTGTGGCCGAATAGACTTATGGGCTTTAGGGTCCGTGCGAGGCCCAAGTGTTGAGCCCATGACGGGCGCCTATATAAAGTGGGGTGCGGCACACTCATGTGGTTGATCGCTTCGGCGCTGTAGGGTTTGCATGTGTTGCGAATAGCCACCTCCACTCGCCGCCGGTTGTGTGATCGGACCTAGCAGTCCGCCGCACAACGTTCCTCCTGCACGCGCGGATACCGTTTGAGGCGGTGCACTTGCGCCGCTCCAGCAAACCTGTACGTTGGAACCGATGACCGGCTGTTCGAGGGAGATCGGACGTGGAGGAGACGATCCACGCGGACGCGCTGCCCCAACTCTTCTTCCGCTGCATGGCACTACGCGTCTAGTGGTAATGAACTGTGATCCATCTCCTGTAGCATGTTCTTGGTTGTTCTGCGCGTAGAAAAAATTTTAATTTGTAGTCGACGCACCCTATGGTAGAACCCAACAGTGGTATCAGAGCCTCTGCTATAGGATTTGGTTTCAGATCGTATGCATATTAGATATGTGGAGGCGGCAGATGAGATCTGTTGTCGTTAATGAGATCGGCTATGTTTTCTGATGATCGGAGTCGATGAGGTCGTGACACAACCTACCCCTACCGGTCGGTATCCGCCATCGGGGTTAACAGTGAAACGTAAATCCGAATCAGACTCGCGATGATCGATAAGATCGGTCACATCAGAAAATTCGGCGGGACCGCCGTGTTTGTAGCGCCTTGTATTTCTTACACGATCACTCAAACCGGTAGAATGCGATTCTATGCATAACTTTATTTTGTAGGGTTTGATGTGGATAGTATGGCTCATGTGTATGTGATGCATGTGTGTAAATTATACATGGCCTGCGTGTCATGTTTGTCAGCCGGCAGGAGCCAAAGTGTTGTCATTATATTGTATAACGACATGCGTGTCGACTTGTGACTCTATGTAAAATTCATTACTAGCTGTAGTAGTTGGATAATAGAGATCAGGTTGGTGGCTTGGCGTCCCGGCGTGACAAACAAGATGGAGTTCCTAGATGGTCATCGGAGTCGGAGCCGACCTAGAAGAACATCCATGAAGGAGCCATACTATTTCACAATATGTGTTTATTTGTGATTGTTATGCTTCCTTCTTTCTATGCATGTTAGAATGGTAGAAAGATCCATCATGAATATCAAGCGAATTGCCATCCCCGATGTTGCACCTTCGCACGTCAAGTACGTCTAGTAGTGGGCTCATAAAATTGGGGTGGTGCTAGGTGTCCTTGAACTGAAGGGTTTGTGTCGGACACGGACATTCACTGCGTTAGGTTAACTTGACAATGCTATCAAAACGGTTTTGGGCCTTGTGGCAAAGGAGGTTGGGGGCCGGGGTATGAGATACCTTCCCGACCGACAGGAGTTGTATAGAGATACGATTAGCAAGGAGTTGCTTACCGGATAGGCATGTTGTCTAGTAGTGATGCTAAAGCTCACTAGTCGCATGTGCTAGTCGGATCCTGAATCACTGAGAGTTTGCGGAGGGATGCTAACTTCAGTGGGAGTATTTATGTTTAAGGCTAGAATTACTCTACATAAACACATTACTTAGTGATTGCATATTTTTCTGTTGTAGATCATGGCACCACCTGCTCAACCCAACTTTGCATTGAAATCAATTCTGGAAAAGGATAAACTGAATGGAACAAACTTTACCACCTGGTATAGAAATCTGAGAATTGTTCTCAAGCATGATAAAAAGGAACATGTTCTAGAGGATCCACTTCCAGGGGAACCTGCCAATAATGCTAATACCACAACTAAGAATGCCTACCAGAAACTCGTTGATGAATCAACGGAGATCAGCTGTCTGATGCTGGCTTGTATGGAGTCCGATTTGCAACAGCATGTCGAAAATGTTAAGGCTTACAATATGATCGAGAGTCTCAAGAGCATGTTTCAGACACAGGCTAGGACCGAAAGGTTCAACGTCTGGCGATCCCTGATGGATTGCAAGCTGAAGGAAGGTGATCCACTGAGCCCACATGTGATCAAGATGATCGGATATGTGCAAGCTTTGGATCGGTTGGGCTTCCCGCTCTTGGATGAGCTGGCTATTGATGCTGTTCTGGGTTCTCTTCCGCCGAGCTATGGGACGTTCATCTCGAACTATCATATGCATGGCATGGATAAGAAGCTCACTGAATTGCATGGGATGCTCAAAGTGGCAGAGCGGGATATTAAGAAAGGCACGCATCAAGTGTTGATGGTGCAGAAATCGGCTAAGTTCAAGAAGAGTTGGTCCAAGAAAAAGGCTAAGGCAAAGGGCACGGAGAAGGTAACCTCCGCCGCTATGCCAAAGTCTGGACCGGACTCGAAGACCATTTGCTATCATTGCAAGGAGACCGGTCACTGGAAGAGGAACTATAGCAAGTGGCTTGCAGAGCATGGCAAGAAGGCCGGGAATGCTGCTTCAGGCAAAGGTACACTTGTTGCATATGTTATAGACATTTACCTTGCCGACATACCTAGTAGCTCTTGGGTATTTGATACTGGATCGGTTGTTCATATTTGCAACTCGATGCAGGGGCTGGTAAGAACTAGGCGCACAAGGGGAGATTGACATCAGGGTCGGCAACAAAGCAAGAGTTGCTGCGTTGGAGGTCGGCACGATGCAGCTCCAGCTTCCTTCTGGATTTATTTTGGAATTGAATAATTGTTATTACATTCCTGCACTTAGTCGGAACATTATTTCTGCCTCATGTTTGATGAGTCAGGGTTATGAATTCAATTTAAAGGACAATGGTTGTTCGTTTTATTTGAATGGTATGTTCCACGGCTATGCACCCATTGTTGATGGGCTATTTATATTGAATCTAGAACAGGAACCGGTCTATAACATGAATGTCAAGAGGCATAAGCCTAATGAGATAAATCCGACATACTTCTGGCATTGCCGGCTTGGACACATTAGTCTGAAACGCATGAAGAAGCTCCATGATGATGGGCTCCTAACTTCGTCTGACTTCGGGTCGTTCGAGACATGTGAATCATGCTTGCTCGGCAAGATGACTAAGTCTCCTTTCGCAAAGAGTTGCGAGAGGGCGTCCGAGCTGTTGGAACTTATACATAGTGATGTATGTGGTCCAATGAGCACAACTGCCAGAGGTAGCTATCAGTACTTCGTGACTTTCACCGACGACTTGAGTAGATATGGATATATCTATTTGATGAGGCACAAGTCGGAAACTTTTGAAAAGTTCAAAGAGTTTCAGAACGAGGTTGAGAATCAGCTCGGCAAGACTATAAAGCTTCTACGATCTGATCGTGGAGGTGAGTACATGAGCTAGGAGTTTGATGATCATCTGAAAAGCCGAGGTATAGTACCTCAGCTCACACCTCCGGGTACGCCACAAAGAAATGGCGTGTCAGAACGGAGGAATAGGACCTTGTTGGACATGGTTCGGTCTATGATGAGCAAATCGGATTTACCCTTGTCATTCTGGGGATACGCTCTAGAAACTGCAGCTTTCACACTTAACAGGGTACCATCAAAATCCGTAGATAAGACACCACATGAGATGTGGACCGGGAAGACTCCCAGTTTGTCTTTTCTAAATATTTGGGGTTGTGAAGCATTTGTCAAGCGACTTATGTCGGACAAGCTTACACCTAAGTCGGATAAGTGCATATTCGTGGGATATCCGAGGGAAACCTTGGGATATAGCTTCTACAACCGGAAAAAGAACAAAGTGTTTGTTGCTCGGAACGGGGTTTTCCTTGAGAAAGAGTTTCTCAGTCGGGAGGCCAGTGGGAGGACGGTCTGACTCGAAGAAATTCGAGGACCACTCGGGGATGGCTCGGCTGGTGATGAGATCATACCGGAGTCAGTCAGGGAACTTGTAGTGGAAGCGGCACCGGAACCACGGAGATTGGAGAGATTGCGCAGAGTGTGTGATGTATTGTTGCTAGAAAGCGACGAGCCGGCTACATATGCGGAAGCGATGGTGAGCCCTGATTCCGAGGCATGGCTAGAGGCCATGAGATCCGAGTTAAAGTCCATGGATGAGAATCAAGTCTGGGACTTGGTTGATCCGCAGCCTGGCGTAACAGCCATTGGTTGCAAATGGGTCTTTAAGAAGAAAACCGATGTGGATGGAAATGTTCAGATCCACAAAGCTTGGCTTGTCGCTAAGGGTTATGGACAAGTTCAAGGAATTGACTACGACGAGACTTACTCGCCAGTAGCGAACGACGAGACTTACTCGCCAGTAGCGATGCTGAAGTTGGTGAGGATCGTACTAGCTATAGCTGCATATTTCGATTACGAGATATGGCAGATGGATGTCAAGACGGCTTTCCTTCACGGAAATTTAACCGAGGACGTGTATATGATACAGCCCGAGGGTTTTGTTGATCCGACTAGCACTAGTAAGGTATGCAAGCTCAAGATATCCATTTATGGGTTGAGGCAAGCATCTCGGAACTGGAACATTCGTTTTGATGAGGTCGTCACTGGTTTCGGCTTCATCAAAAGCGAAGAGGACTCTTGTTTATACAAGAAGTTAAGTGGGAGCTCGATAGTGTTTTTGATCTTGTATGTGGATGACATACTACTGATCAGAAATGATGTTTCAATGCTGAACTCGGTCAAGGAGTCATTGAATGGCAAGTTTTTGATGAAGGACCTTGGTGAGGCAATGTACATTTTAGGCATTAAGATCTATAGAGATAGATCAAGGAGGCTGCTCGGCTTAAGCCAAAGCACGTACATAGATAAAGTGTTGAAGCGGTTCAACATGAGCGAGGCAAAGAAAGGGTTCTTGCCACTCTCACATGGTATAAGGCTAAGCGAGACTCAGAGTCCTTTGACATCTAATGAGCGAAGCAGGATGAGTAGGATTCCATATGCCTCGGCAATCGGATCCATCATGTATGCCATGATATGTACGCGGCCCGATGTTTCTTTTGCAATAAGCCTAACAAGTAGATACCAGGCCAACCAAGGTGAGAGTCACTGCGCAGCGGTAAATACTATTTTGAAGTACCTGAGAAGGACTAAAGAGATGTTCCTAGTTTATGAAGGTGAGGAAGAGCTCGTCGTAAGGGGTTACGCCGATGCTTGTTTCCAAACCGACAGAGATGATTGCCGATCACAGTCCGGATTCGTGTACGTCATGAATGGAGGATCAGTGAGCTGGGTGAGTTCCAAGCAAGATACGGTGGCTGATTCTACCACAGAAGCCGAATACATTGCGGCTTGTGAAGCTGCGAAGGAAGGTGTTTGGATCCGGAACTTTCTGGATGATCTTGGTATTTTCCCAGCCTCGGTAAAACCGTTGGACCTTTATTGTGATAATTCTGGTGCCATCGCACAAGCCAAGGAGCCGAGAAATCACCACAAGGTCAGACACATAGATCGGAAATATCACCCGATACGAAAGAATGGTGATGTAGAGTTATGCAAAATTCATACGGATGCAAATGTTGCAGATCCGTTGACTAAGCCGCTTCCACAACCCAAGCATGAGGGGCACGTTAGAGCTATGGGCATTCGATGTCTATTTGATTGACTCTAGTGCAAGTGGGAGACTGTTGGAGATATGCCCTAGAGGCAATCATGTATGATGATATTTCCTATGTGTTTATGAATAAAGATAGTCCTTGAACATTATCAATGATGTGTATCAGCAAGTACGTGACTTGTTTGTGGGACTATGCATTGTATGATGACTGTCCTAAAAAGCTCCCTAGTCGAAAGGGCTGTGTGGACACGCAACCGACTAGACTAGCATATGACACGGTCGATGGCTTGGTCTCACTAGCCATGGAGCATTAGATGCTAACTGGATAATATGGACTTGGAAGGATCTAGCCGGATTCGACGTAGTCGGATCCGAGTTGAGATAAGGTCCGAGTCGGACAGACCCAACTATGAGACACAGCGATATGTCATCTGTGACTCTCTAGTACAACATATATTCTATGTCCTAAGACCTGAGCTGGCACATGCACTCGGGATGGTGACAGACCTGCTTTGGGCCGACCAAATGCTACTCCATGACTGGGTAGTTACAAAGGTAGGTTTCAGGCTTGTCCAGACCCATGCCGCGAGACATGGTCGAGCAAGATGGGATTTGCCCCTCTGATGAGGAGAGATATACTCTGGGCCCCTCGTGTGATCCGGCCAGGATAAGCATGGCCATGCGACAAGGATTATGAGATAATCCGGTTTGTGGTCGGCATCACTGGAACGAGAAAGAGGTCGGGCTAGTACAAGGATGACAGACTCGCCTTGAGCCCGACAACATATATCGTGTGGCAAAAGGAATGGAAGTATGATGTACAGGTTCGCTAACCAGCTTCATAGTCTGCTTGGTGTTTGACATGCCTTGATAGAGGCCGCTACCAACTGTGTAGTTCGGAGGTGATCCGAACTACGACCAAGCCGGCTTGAACCTAAGGGGTCACGCGCTTAAGGGAAGGAACCTACAAGGTCAGATCTAAGGACACTGATCCGGCGTGATCCGAGCTGTATTCGGATTGTGGCCGAGTAGACTTATGGGCTTTAGGGTCCGTGCGAGGCCCAAGTGTTGAGCCCGCGACGGACACCTATATAAAGTGGGGTGTGGCACACTCATGCGGTTGATCGCTTCGGTGCTGTAGGGTTTGCATGTGTTGCGAATAGCCACCTCCACACGCCGCCGGTTGTGTGACCGGACCTAGCAGTCCGCCACACGACGTTCCTCGTGCACGCGCGGATACCGTTAGAGGGGGTGCACTTGCGCCGCTCCGGCAAACCTGTACATGGGAACCGACGACCGGCTGTTCGAGGGAGATCGGATGTGGAGGAGACGATCCACGCGGATGCGCTGCCCCAACTCTTCTTCCGCTGCACGGCACTGCGTGTCTAGTGGTAACGAAATGTGATCCATCGCCCATAGCATGTTCTTGGTTGTTCTGCGCGTAGAAAAAAAATTTAATTTGCAGTCGACGCACCCTACATTAGAACCCAACACCTTGGGCCCGGGGGCAACTGTCGGTGTCCTGGGAATGGGGGTCCCAGACTTGCCTGCCTGGGCCCACTACGTGGCTCCATTAACGGCCTGGTATGGCCCAGCTTGAATAGCAATAGCGCAAGACCCTCACGAGGGGCCAAGGCTTGTGAGGCAGACGGCACCAAGACCTCCCTGGGGCAGCCTCACTAGGCTAGCTCCCGAGGAGCGGAGATATCTATGAAAGGTGCACCTCGCGAGCTTCACATGACGTGAGCCATGACGACCAAGGCCATGCGGGCGCCAGCGGGCGTAGTGTACCAGTTTCCCCTTTGGTGTTAAGGAGGCAAGTGCAGGCAAGGAGTCCTGAGGAATCAAGCAAAGGTTTCCTTCTCGGTGCAACGAGACCAAGACCGCCAGGACGGCAGGACAGAGGTCATCGCAGAGCCCACAGCAGCGTCACCACCAGAGCCTTTGGCAGGCGAAGACTACTTTTGTCAGGATAGCTTGTACTAGTTGTCTCCCTTCAAATTTGGCCGTTGTGGGATCCTTCCCGCCTACATTTGGGAAGAGGACCAAGGCCGCTATAAATAGGACTTAGCCACCACCATAGAAAGGGGATGGATCATTCAGATCACCCTCACACCCACCAGCTCATCGAGCTCAAGAACACCTCAGCTCCTGAGGCTGTTCATCCTTTGTACTAGTTCATCCTCAGCCCCTCGAAGCAATCCATCACTACACTGGAGTAGGGCATTACACCACAAGGTGGCCCGAACCAGTATAAACCCCTGTGTCTCTTGTTCTTCGGGTTCGACGAGCTAGGCCGTGGAATCGCTAGGTAGGCAGGCTGGGGAGAGAGTGTTCTTTGTGCACACCCCAGAGTTTGAACCTCTCAAGGGTCTGCGGAACCCTGAAACCGACAGACGCCAAAAATTCTTATAAATACCCAAACCTCCGAAAAGAACCCTAGATCGGAAGTTCACCCGCTGCAAGCCTCTGTAGCCACGAAAAAACAATCTAGGCCCTCTCCGGCACCCTGCTGGAGGGGGTCATCATCACCGGAGGCCATTGAGGGAGACCTGGATTCGGGGGTCCTCAGGTGTCCGGCCTATTCAAGAATGGGCCGGGCTAATGGGCTGTGAAGATAAAGCGGAAGGCTATTCCTCGTGTTCGGATAGGACTCCTGGATGCGTGGAGTGCAAGACTGGAGTCTGGGTGTATTGTTTCCTTCCCTTGTAAACCGCCCCTGTACCCCTCCGGTGTATATATAAACCGGAGGGTTTAGTCCGTAGAGGCTATCAGAATTCATATTGACTAGACATCTAGGGTTTAGCCATTACAATCTCGAGGTAGATCAACTCTTGTAACCCCTATACTTATCAAAGTCAATCAAGCAGGAAGTAGGGTTTTACCTCCATTAAGAGGGCCCGAACCTGGGTAAACATCGTGTCCCCTTTGTCTCCTGTTACCTTCGATCCTCAGACGCATAGTTCGGGACCCCCTACCCGAGATCAACCAGTTTTGACACCGACATTGGTGCTTCCATAGAGAGGGAAATCAAGTCCCCGCCGATCACCCATCTGGTAGCGGTCGTGGATGAACAAGCCAAGAATAGTTCTCTCCCTAAGCTAAGAACAAGCTCTGTTCGAATTTCCGAGCCCGGCGAGCCGGATATCCATCTTCAGGAAGTGACCCCATGTCCTCCGAACATAGAATTAGGTGTTGAGCCCGAAAGTCACCAGGATTCTTTGGATCCTGGACTAGCGACCTCGAAGATTCTTCAAACTCCGGATCCAAAAGTGGGCCAGGGTTCGGATTTCAGCCCGCCCACCGACCACAAGCAATATTCCCCAAGTAATTCAGGTCCTCCAGACATATGTGACCTAATGTATGTGCGGCAGCAACCTCAGGAAACGGTCCATCACTTCTGGGCCAGATTCCTCCTTATTAAAAACAAGATCAAAGATTGCTGCGACGACGACGTGGTTTCATTTTTTTGCCGCAAGTGTACAGACGAGGGAATCCTCAATGCCCTTAACTGCCGCCGCATACTGCACTTTGCAGAATTGGCACCCATAGCACAGAAGTACTGCACAATGGAAAGCGCTTGGAAAGCTCGGACAGGCCGGTGGGAACCTCCTCCCTTTAAGCAACCCACCGGATGGTCAAAAAGGATGCACCCTTACGGGGCACCCGATCATCATCCTATGGACAAGAAAATCAAGCCCTTCACGGGACGTAGAACTGTCCTTGACGAATTGCCTAACAAGCCCTATCAGATACACACGACGCCGAATACCGAACCAACACATAGCCTTCGGGCATGTTGGGTACTCCGGCAGGTGGCTAAGAGCGGCGAGGCCATCCTCACCAACACTACCTTAGAGAAACACTCTTAGGAGGGTGACGATCTCAATAGTTTCATGGTCTTCGAGACCTTTTCTTCAAATAATCGGCGCAAAAGGGCACTCCGTGACCTCGCCGAAGTCAACCAAGTAGCTGCAATAAATCCTTGGAAGGATACAGCAATAACTTTTACTGCCAATGACGAACCAAGGGCCCGATCAGTCCAAGCACCAGCCGCCTTAGTCTTAAACCCAATTGTGGATGGTTTTCGTCTCACTAAAGTGCTCATGGATGGCGGCAGCGGACTGAACCTCATCTACGAAGACACGCTCGATAAAATGCAAATGGACAAGAGTCGCATCGAGCAAACCAGTACAACCTTTTGAGGCATTATCCCTAGCCGAGAAGCACGATGCTCGGGGAAAATTAAACTTGATGTAGTATTCGGCACGCCGGAGAACTATAGGTCCGAAGAGTTGCTCTTCCACGGGGCACCTTTCAATAGCAGATATCACGCCCTGTTGAGGCGAGACACATTCACACACTTTCAAGCCATACCCCATTACGGGTACATGAAACTCAAAATGCCAGGGCCCAACGGAGTTATCACTGTCACCAGTGATCCAGATATAGCACTCCGCGCTGAAAACAAAACTGCATCCTTGGCCCTCGAGTCACTATCTGAGGCCCTCGCAGCCGAGGAGCTAACCACTTTGCGTTCCACAATGGACAAAGACGATGTAATCCTCGATAAGAGACCTAAGTCCACTTCTTTCAAGCCAGCAGACAAAATAGTCAAATTTCAAGTGCACCCGACGGATCCTAACAAGACAACCTCCATTGGAGCACAGCTGGATCCGACGGTCGACGTCGCCTTGCGTGCGTTCTTGCGTGAAAATTGGGACATCTTTGCCTGGCACCCTTCGGATATGCCAGGGATCCCACGCAGACTAGCCGAGCATAGCCTCAACATAATAAAGGGGTTCAAACTAGTCAAGAAAACATTGGGGCGATTTTCCGAACCGAAGCAACAAGCTATGGGGGAGGAGCTAGCCAAACTACTTGAAGCCGGGTTCATTAGAGAGATCAAACACCCGGACTAGCTAGCAAACCTGGTCATGGTGCCGAAGAAGGACAAATCCTGGCGCCTTTGTGTTGATTTCAAAGACCTCAATAAAGCTTGCCCTAAGGATCCCTTCTCGCTGCCCCGCATTGACCAAATCATTGACGCGACCGCGGGACATGATTCACTGTGTTTCCTCGACGCATACTCCAGACACCATCAAATTAAGATGAAGGAATCCGACCAGGCCGCAATGGCATTCATTACCCCGTATGGGCCTTTCTGCTTCAACACTATGCCTTTCGGACTCAAAAACGCCGGCGCCACTTACCAATGCATGATTCAAACATGTCTGGAAAGGCAAATTGGCAAGACGGTGGAGGCATACATAGATGATGTAGTCATCAAGACTAAACATGTCGAATCATTGGTGGACGATTTATGCCTCACATTCGACAACCTCCGAACATATGACATACGGCTCAATCCTGGAAAATGCGTTTTCGGTGTTCCAGCCGGCAAACGGCTCGGGTTCATTTTTTCCAATAGAGGAATCGAAGCAAACCAAGCCAAAATACGAGCCCTAACACAATTGGCAACGCCAATAGACCTAAAACAGGTCCAAAAACTAGCTGGGTGCGTGGCAGCCTTGAGCCGCTTTATCTCCAGATTGCGAGAAAAAGCACTGCCACTTTATCACCTGCTCCGATGCACCGACCACTTTGAGTGGATGGATGCGGCTACAGCCGGATTGGAAGAAATAAAAGCTTTGTTAGCAAGCAACCCAATCCTTGCCGCACCAAGTGTCGGCGAACCTATGTTGCTCTACATATCTGCAACTCACCAGGTGGTGAGCGCGGTACTCGTCGTCGAACGAGAGAAAGAGGGACACAAATTCCCACTCAAAAAACCAGTATACTATGTATCGACGGTCCTTACACCATGCAAATCTCGATACCCACACTTTCAAAAGATAGCGTATGCGGTCTTCATGGCATCCCGGAAGCTGCGGCACTACTTTCAAGAGTGTTCGATCACGGTGGCATCCGAAGTACCACTCAACGACATCATAAATAACTGGGATGCCACCGGCCGCATAGCCAAATGGGCCATCGAGCTCTTGCCATTTGACATAACATACAAGCCACTCTGAGCTATTAAATCCTAGGTGTTGGCCGACTTTGTCGCCGAATGGACGGAAATCGAACTCCCTAAAGAGTACAGCACATACTCCAACTGGGTAATGTACTTCGACGGCTGTAAAATGTTAGCTAGATTGGGAGCCGGTGTCATCTTAACATCCCCTACAGGGGCCACAGTCCGCTATGTATTACAAATCATGTATATGGACTCCAACAACACGGCCGAATACGAGGCACTACTGCATGGTCTCCGAATGGCTGTTTCTATGGGCATACAACGCCCCGAGTTGCGTGGGGATTCGAACCTCGCAATATCCCAAATAAATGGAGAATTCAATGCAAAGGATCCAAATATGGCGGCATACCGCAATGCTGTACTAAAAATATCAGCTCGGTTCGAGGGGCTCGAGTTTCATCATGTTGCTCGAGATAGTAATCAGGCAGCGGACATCCTTTCCCGAATGGGCGCTAAACGCGACCCCGTCCCGCCTTGTGGAAAGGCTCTTCAAACCATCTGTGGTATGGCAGGATGAGAGCGGCAATACTAGTCCGGAGCCGATCATACCCCCAGATGCCGAACACAATTCTGATATCGTCGGGGGCTCGGAAACCGAAATGACACCTTCTGCCCATGTAATCATGCTTGTCATTGCTCCATGGACCAAACCCTTCCTGGCCTACCTTAATAGGCGGGAGCTCCCCGATGACCAGAATGAGGCCCGTCGCATAGTTCGACGCTCGAAAGCCTACAAAGTTCATGAAGGAGAACTCTACAAGAAAAGTACTATTGGAGTTCTTCAAAGATGTATCTCAGAAGAGGAGGGACGGCAACTCTTGGCCAAAATACATGCTGGTCTCGGTGGCCATCACGCCTCAGCTCAGGCCCTCGTAAGCAAGGCCTTCCGTACAGGTTTCTTCTGGCCAATGGCCCAAGCGGATGCACAAGCCCTTGTACAACGCTGTGTCGGATGCCAGCTTTTTGCCAATCAAAGTCATATGCCGCCCACTGCCCTAAGAACAATCCCCATTACTTGGCCTTTTGCAGTCTGGGGGCTAGATATGGTCGGAACCCTTCAAGGGGGAAGCCATAAGAAGAAATATTTGCTGGTCATGGTGGATAAATTCACTAAGTGGATAGAGACCAAACCAGTCAAAACGGCTGAAGCTGGGCCAGTGATCAACTTCATATCCGACATTGTACACCGTTATGGTGTCCCGCACAACATCATTACTGACAATGGCTCCAACTTCACAGCCGATGAGGTAAAAAATTGGTGTGCTAACCTGGGCATCAAGCTCGATTACGCCTCCGTATATCACCCCCAAACGAATGGTCATGTCAAACGGGCTAATGGCCTGGTAATGAGCAGCATAAAACCCAGACTAGTGCGATCCCTACAGGAGTAAGATAAACACCGGGTTGAGGAACTTGATTCCGTACTCTGGGGGCTGCGGACCACGCCCAATCGCATGACCGGATACACCCCCTTTTTCATGGTGTACGGTGTGGAGGTTTTCTTGCCCTGCGGCATTATTCATGACTCACCTCGAGTGCGTATGTATGAAGAGCGAGAAGCCGAGCTCGGTCGGCAGGATGATCTAGACTGCCTAGAGGAGGAGCACGATATTGCAAAAGCCCGTTCCGCATTCTATAAACAACAGGCTCGGAGGTACCAAAGCAGAGAAGTGCGGGCCAAGACTTACAATGTCGGTGAACTCGTTCTACGCCTCCTAGAGAAGAAGAAGGACAAGCTCAAACCAAAATGGGAGGGTCACTTCATTATAGATGAAGTTCTCACAAGAGGAGCCTACCGTCTTCGTAATGCATCGGATAATTGCCTAGAGCCAAATCCATGGAACGCTGCTCGGCTCCGAAGATTCTACGCATGAGTTCGCCCATACCTCTTTTTTCATTCCTTTTTTTCCTCTTAATTTAGTTTTTTAGTTTTTATACGACTTCTAGGATATGTTCGGATAAGCCGAACACTTAAGGGGTACACATCCTTAAATATATATACCCCACTATGACTGGGGGCTTCTTTAATCGAAGCTTATTCTTATTCGGAGCCTGGAGCTCACAACATATGTGCCGTTTGCTCATATATATATATATACCTCTATGACTTAAGTTTTTGCCAAGCTGGGTTGCCTTGCTCCTGTGCTTATGCCGTACGTTCCGGTTGTTCGGCTAGGGTGTAAAGGGAGCACCTATGCGATTGTTACAACCGGGTTATCCAGACATATACCTCAGATGGGTGAAGCCGAAAGCTAGCGTTCTTAAGAGAATAATTGGTCGGCAATCAAACGACAAATAGTTACATTATTGTAACCACTTTAAACAGTGTAAGACACTTTTTCCGTATTACGGACCAAATGCCCCAGCACGCATAATTACAGTATGCCAGCCCAAGGAAAGGAACCCTTAACGGAACTATTTTCCTTGGAAGATGTTTCTTACATATGTAATATAACATACATCCCGAACTCAAATTTTTGTCTGTTCGAGCACAATGATAGGGTTGCCTGGTTTCTGGACATAGCAAATACTTCTTTTCATTTCGAGTAAGTATCCGGAAACACTCCACCATTTTGGTTCGGAGGTTAAAGCCGAAAGCCTGCGATGACAAAACTTTTCACATGTTCGGATGAAGATACAGGTTGATCATAAACGTACATTAATACATTACATCAAAAGCCTATTCCTTATCTATTCATCTATAAGACTGTCTAACCTACAGTCTTCCTGTGAATATTTCACAGCTATCATTACTTGGTCATACACCAAATTCAATGGAATTTCTTTCTCGTCTAGTCCCTGTGGTCCCACTCGGGCCATATGATTTGGAGTCAGTTTGGTGAAACGTGTTTTCACCATGGCATAGGCTTCTCGCGTGCCTTCACAACAGGCGGATGTCTTCCATAGCTCAGACCGGTGCTGGGCACCTTTGAACAAGTTTGCCAAATCCTCCATACTCTCTGGAGGGGTATCAGAGGGCCATAATGCCTTCACCATACTCTTCATTGCTTTCCGGGGCCGAGCATGTACGACGGACAGTTCTTTCAGCACATCGCCTTGAAATCCGGATACTTCCTCTTCCGGCCGGCCAGTTAACAGACCTGTGACAACAGAGTCATGGCATTCTGAATTATGGACTAAACATGAGCACCTAAGGTGGTTTTCAATAAGAGAGGAAGACATACCGAATATGCCGCCTTTTAGCTTCTCATTTTCTTTCTGCGTGGCCGATAGGTGAGCCCTTAAGCTTTCTATCTCTTCGTCTTTTTCGTCTTTTTCCTCCTCGTGTTTTTTCTTCCCGGACGCGCTCATTGCGGCCTTTTTCATCTCCGGTAGTTCGGCGGTGACGGCATTTAGCTGCGTATGATTTACTTTTAGCTCCTGGGACAACGCAATATTCTTTTCTTTAAGAACCTGCAGGTCATATTGATCCTTAAATCGGTTTGCTTCACCGCTTCAAGTCCCGGGGGCTACTGACATATGACTATTAAAATTGCATAAACTTTTACCTGTATATCCTTTGATAATAACTGAGTGACTCCGGCAAGTCCGTCTCGAGCGGATCGGATGTATGCATCCACCGAGCTAAGTGCGGTAAACTCTTGCTCAGAAAAGGCCGGAGCACGCATGCCCTCTTTCAATCGATGGTGATTCATCACACTCTCCACTTCGGAATTCATGACAGATACGTCCTCTGAATCATCATGAGGCGGTGGGACTGGCGTTGCATCGGCTCTCGTCCTATTTGACGAGTCCGGCACCGGATTGGTGGACATTTGGCTAACATGGTGTTTTCCCACCGTCTGCCGCGTGTTTCTCCTGACATTAAGGATAAAAGAGACTTTACACAATCCGGACTCATACCCATGCATGTATTAAAGCGGACATACCTCTTGGAAGGCTGTGTGGTTTCTGCAGTACTTCCGATCCCCTTTCGTTTCGAACGACCACCCCATGTAGGGGATGCCCTGGAGGAAGTACGATCTGCTGAGCGCCGATCCTATTACAATTCGGATTAGCATAATGGGCAAACGTACAAATAGGGATTCTCTTTTAAAGAGCCCTCCGAATACTTACGATGCAGAAGGGATAGAGTCGGGGGTAATCAGCGGTGATAGCCACTTCTGAGCCGTCAATGCTCGCTTGATAAAATACCCCATCATCGAACCCTATGTATATGTCCGGATCCTCGCGAAAGCCTGGGTCTCCATCGCGGTTATGATCCTCTGGCTATGGAGCGGGACAGTGGACGTCCTCGGTCATCTTCCTCCATGACTGTTTATGGCAACAAAGGGAAAACTGATTAGTATCTGTGACAGCAAAAAGGCAACACAGACAATCGAAATCTTACCCATTCTATGTGGTTGTACATGGAATAGCCTTCCCGGCAGTTTAAGCGAAGGAAGTCTTCTTTTTCACCCTTATACAGATCGGCCAAGATTGTGGCCAATTCGGCACGGGTATCCGGACCCTTCTGTCTGCAACGAGACGTGTCATCTTCTCCGTTGTAACACCATAAGGGAGTTACTCTGGATTGGAGAGGCTGGACGCACCTCTTTATTGCGATAGCCAGGACCTCGATTATCGAGAGCTCGGTATGGGCCAGTAACCTGGCCTTGCTAACCAAACTTTTTATTTCCACATTGTCTTCCTCTTTGGGACTTCGGGGAGGCCAGTTGAAACGCTTCTTTAAAGGAGCGCTGGAAAATTCAGGAAGGCAGCGGCGAACTGGGTCCGGCAGTGGGACGTCATCCATGTAAAACCATTCCGAAGACCACTGTGGGTATACCTCTTTGGGAGTTCCTATGAGGTATCCGGATCCGGCTATACGCCATACTTCAAATATGGAGCCTCCTTGATGGCGGGGGACGAGGCAAAAGAACTTCCTCCATAGTTCAAAATGGGCCTCAATGCCTAAGAACAGTTCACAGAGGGCAACGAAACCTGAGATGTGCAGAATCGAACCTGGGGTAAGGTTGTGTAGTTGGATGCCGTAAAATTCCAGTAGGCCCCTGAGAAAGGGATGGATTGGAAATCCTAGGCCTCGTAACAGGAATTGGACGAAGCACACCCTCTCCTCCTCGTTGGGGTTGGGGAAATTCTCAGCCATCACATCATTGCCGATTGAGGCCAACCCAGCTCGAATGGAGACTAGATCTGTGAGGGGAAGATAGCCCTGCGTCTGGAGTCGACTCAGCTGAAGATGAGGCATCGAGCAACTCTGCCAATCACCCTCCTGAGGGCCATGGGGGCACGAAGAGGAGCCTGGAGTGCTGGCCATGTTGGAAGGTTTTTTGTTCGTAGCTAACCTTGGCGGTTTTTCCTTTGTGCGGTGTGAGATGGCATTTAGGGATCTAGGTCTCCTTATATAGATGCCGTCCAAGCATGGTGAGGGGCCTGTTTGCAAATAAATCATGGACCGTTCGTATTCATTCAGTGCACGGAAATTGAAGCGACAACAGGAAGGAATCATAAAGACAACACATCGAGGTCAGAGCCAGACTGTCATTGGTCCGAAGTATAATGAAGAACCCGCCTTGCAAAGCCGAAGACATAAGCTGGATACTACGTCGTCATTGAAGGCAAGTTCGGGGGCTACTGAGGGAGACCTGGATTCGGGGGTCCTCAGGTGTCCGGCTTATTCAAGCATGGGCCGGGCTGATGGGCCGTGAAGATAAAGCGGGAGGCTATTCCTCGTGTTCGGATAAGACTCCTGGATGCGTGGAGTGCAAGACTGGAGTCCGGGTGTATTGTTTCCTTCCCTTGTAAACCGCCCCTGTACCCCTCTGGTGTATATTAAACCGGAGGGCTTAGTCCGTAGAGGCTATCAGAATTCATATAGGCTAGACATCTAGGGTTTAGCCATTACGATCTCGAGGTAGATCAACTCTTGTAACCCCTATACTTATCAAAATCAATCAAGCAGGAAGTAGGGTTTTACCTCCATTAAGAGAGCCCGAAGCTGGGTAAACATCGTGTCCCCTCTGTCTCCTGTTACCTTCGACGCACAGTTCGGGACCCCCTACCCGAGATCGGCCGGTTTTGACACCGACAGACATGGAGGAGGAAGCTGGAGGGGGTGTCAGGATCCCGTTCCTAAGTCACACCGATCTAGCATGTAAAACATCATATCACTTTGCGGCATCACGCACGGTATTCCCATGACTGCAGCCTTACCTAGGCCGAGACCGTTTTCACCTTTTGGCTCATGTATATGATTGTGTCGCTAGCATCCGTATGACGGAGAACCCTGGCCGACATGACTAGTCGTGAATCCAAGGTGGCACAAACTTACAGGTACAGGCATATGTAACCCAGCAATGAACGTGTCGGTCATCAACGTATGAACCCAAGTCGTAGTAAGCTACAAGGACTTAAAGGAACAACGCGTGACATTTCCCTGAAGGGACAGACACATGAACAAAGAAGGATACATGCCGGCCAACCTAAGTGTTCCGGAGCAGTAGCGAGCTACCATGGCTTAGTGGAAGCACTAGGAGACATTTCCCCATAAGGAAGGCTACCAAGAATAAACAAATAGGTGTCGGATCCCACACATAGCAATACACGTTACATGTAAAAATAACATGCAAGTATGTGAAGTACAACATGGCATCACAACATAACTCAACAACTCATATAGATAAAGGCCCAGAAGAGCCATCATAGCATTTATTACAAGCGGCGAGTCTCATGACCCTTCACTCAAAGTCATACAAGCCAAGCGGAAGCATAAACATGTCTGAGTACAGACATATGAAAAGAGAGAAGGCTAGAAAGCCTGTCTATCTACAAGACCCTCCAAAGGAACCAGACCTCTGTCCTGGATTCCCAAGCTAATTTCCGAAGCCCACAAAGAACTACTAGCGAGACTGAAGTCTCTTTGCAAAACATAAATTAAGCAAATGTGAGTACAAATGTACCCAACAAGACTTACATCAGAACTAGCTACATATGCATCAGTATCATCAAAGGGGGTGGCGGAGTTTAACTGCAACAAGCCAACTGACTCGATGGCTATCCTAAACTATGATTGTTAGTAACTTCTTTGAGGTGGCGCACATGAGTCCACATATTCACCATATCAATACACCACCATAGATCCGCTCCAGTCTCCCCACGAGAAGGCCATCCATAGCACTCCCGCTTATCTTGCGCATTTTAGAGTATCCACTTCAAGTTATCTATGAACAATGTATGCGTTCCAAGTAGTCCATATCCGCGGATGCGACTATTCGAATAGATCATTTATAACCCTGCAGGGGTGTAATTCTTCACACACGCTCTCACCACTTATCGCCGTTTACATGACATGTACTCGGCAACCTTCAAGCGAAAGCCCAGCGAGGGTGTCGGCCACGACCTGACTAACCACACGAGACTCTAGTCCGGGTTTATTGCCTATTTGAGTTCCATCCGCAAGGAGGTCAGGCCAAGGTTTCCACTACGGCCCCAAACGATGAGAGCAGAGTTCCCAAGAGCACCGTTCGGGTGTCATCCCGGTACACCGTGCCTCGTGTCTCTACAGTATCATAGTCCACCGCTAGGGTCAACGCTACACACGGCCTCCAACACATATCCTACAAACACCAGAAACTAGTTGTAACACCTGGACAGAGACCAAGGCGATTAATAAGTTGAGAGGGTCAATTAAGTATCCCAATGCATGGTAGTAACTGTCTTGGATCACAAACATGGAACTCAGTTCCTGAGGACGGTCCCAATGAGACAACCCACCATGTACTCCTACATGCCTCCTCATCGCTACCTTTACGAAATTGTGTTCACACAGTTAGCTCTCAACAACAGGACATGTTTACCACCATTCCAATCCATCCCAGATGAATCAGACCTGACATGACTCTAAGCATAGCAGGCATAACGAACAAGCATGAATGAGTAGGCACATCATGGCTCAAACAACTCCTACTCATGCTAGTGGGTTTCATCTATTTACTGTGGAAAAGACATGTCATGCAAAGGAATGGGTTCAACTACCACAACATGTAATAGTTGAATCGTTGTTGTCCTAATGTAATAAAAGAGAGCATGAGCAGAGAATGGGGTTCTATCGAAATGATCAAAGGGGATTTGCTTGCCTAGCATCACTAAAGATAGTATAGCTCTTCATTGGTGTCAACGATCACAACATTGGATTCGCCTTCTACCGAGAAGGAACAACACCGACAAACAAGGGAAGGACCACAGTCAATGCAATGCACATCCAAATGAATGACATGACATATTATGGTGATGAATTGACCTAGTGCAATAGTTAGTCATGTTAATTGAATGGAATTCAAACATATAGCAAATTCCAACTCCAAAACTAATTACCATATATTCCATAATCATGGATTGTCCTAGTTGGTGATGTTAACTTGTTCAAACATGCATGATCATGGCATAAACAACTTCTTCATATTTCTCTGATAATTTTTCATATATAAATTATTTCAATCTCAGCTACGGTTGAATTACTATGAATTTTTGAAGTTTATAAACAATTTCTGGTATTTCCTGGATTATTTTTAATCCAGGAAATTGTTAACTATGTTAGCATGACGTCATCACTGTGTCAGCAGGTCAACGGCGCTGACCAGAGTCAAACCTGACATGCGGGTCCCACCTGTCGTGGACAAAGTGGCTAAACCATGATTAGTTAGTGATATGGGGTCCACTGTCAGTCTCTACGGGGTTAATTAGCAGGTCATTAGGCTAATTAGGTGTGCCACGTCAGCGACTTAACACCGGAAACACACAGACGCGTCGGTGGCTCGCCGGAGCGGCGCTAGAGGCTGCGGTTGGTTGCACTGAGGCCTCCAGGGGCAAGCCCTTGGTCCCCCGCATCCAAGGAGCTAACAGGAGGTCGCGGGGGTGGCCGGAACGAGACCGACGACGAGCTGTGCGGCGGCAGTGCTATGGTGGCAGCAAGCGATGGCGCTGGGGCACGTTTCCGAGCAAAAGAAGAGTCGGGAGAGCATCTACAGAGCACGAGGAACACGGTGGTGGAACGCGTTCGAGCAGAAGAGCTCGAGAGCGTCGAGCTCGTCGGCCATGGCGGCTGCCGAGCTCGGTGCTCATGGGGCGAGGGCTAGAGGACGCGAAGAACAGCAGGGAAAGGGGGAAAACGCAGCAGCAGCTCACATCGCATTGGACGGGGGGCTCGATGGCTCGAGTAGGCCCGGTAGGTGGTGAATCGACGGTGGAGATCTCCGGCGGCCGACGGTGAAGAAGACAGCAGTGGCGATGATGGAGGCCGTCCGAGATTGTTCTCGTCGGTGAGGAGTTGCAGCAGAGGACGGCGAAGCTACTGGACAGCTCGGGGAGGCGAGGAGATGGCGGTGTGCACGTTGGTACGCGGCGACGCACTCCGGCCCATTTGGGCGGCCGTGAGAGAGAGAAAGCAGAGGGGAGGGGTGGGGCTGCGTGTGAGAGGGAGAGAGGGCAGGGGGTGCATGGCGTCGCGATAGGCATCGAGGGAGTGGAGGGGGCATCCAAGCAGGGAGGACGTGGCCGGCGCGCGTCGGGCACACACCGTCCTGCCCACTGGCAGGAGGTGGAAGACGACAGGGGGGAGCCGCTGGTGGGCTGGGCCAGAACAAGAGCTGGGCCGGCGCTGCTGCAGGTAGGGGCCCCAGTTAAGTCTCTCTTTCTCTTTTGTTTTTGTTTTGCTATTTTATTTTTCTGTTTTGACTTAGTTTCTAAACCAAATCATTTTTGTAGCTTCTGAAAAATATTATGTGTCTTGATAGAAAATATTCAGAGCCACTCACAAGTTTTCAAAATTATTGGAGTTTAAAAGTATTTATAGGAATTCATATCTCCAATTCAAATAAGTATTGATTTAATTCAAAGACCAAAAATGTCCTGGAAAAATGTGGATTATCTCTCGTTAAGATTTCACCTTTCTCCATAAATCATGAACATTTTGGAAGGGCATTTGGTTTCAATGAATTTTTTTTAGGTTGAACCTGTTTAAATTTAGTTGGTGCTAGGGTTTGGACATCCCCCATTTCAAGTTTCAATTAATTTACACATGATGCAGGCTGATCATGCAATGACAAGCAAGGCTAATGCTAGGGCTGTGATAGGGGGCACTACTGCAGGATGCTGCTAACGCGACACTACGATCAGAGACCCTTCGATGAAACTATGTGCGATGCAATAATCGCAAACGATGGTGTAAAAAACCGTCAAAAAGGTGCAAAACGTTTGCGATGACGGATGCATCAAACACGGTTCGGATTTTAGTTGCGTGTGTGATGCAGGGCATACGGTTCAGCTCAATGAACTGTTTGTGGTGAGGAAGAAGAACGGAAACGGCAGCCACATTAAGGCGTGTGCGATATATGACATACAGTTCAATCAGATTAACTGTTTGTGATGAGGCGGAACAACAGAAACGGGCAGCTAGATAAAGGTGTGTGCGATTGAGGGCATACGCTTCAGAAGGATTAACTGTTTGCGATTAGGCAACAAAACAGAAACGGTCAGCCAGATGACAACCCACAAGTATAGGGGATCGCAACAGTTTTCGAGGGTAGAGTATTCAACCCAAATTTATAGATTCTACACATGGGGAGCCAAAGAATATTTGAAGGTATTAGCAGCTGAGTTGTCAATTCAACCACACTTGGAGATTAATTTTCTGCAGCAAAGTGATCAGTAGCAAAGTAGTTTGATAGTTTTGATAATAGTAACATTAGTAATGGTAACGGTAACAGTGATAGCAGTAGTTTTGTAGCAAGTGTAACGGTGACGATAGCAGTAGTAACTTAGCAAGAACAATATATGATAAACTCATAGGCATTGGATCGGTGACTTGTTGGATGATATTCATCATGAGACATTTATAACCTAGGGCGATATGGCACTAGCTCCAGTTCATCAATATAATGTAGGCATGTATTCCGTAAATAGTCATACATGCTTATGGAAAGAACTTGCATGCCATCTTTTGTCCTACCCTCAGCGGCGTCCATATTGGAAACTAAGGGATATTAAGGTCTCCTTTTGATAGAGAACCGGAACAAAGCATTAACACACGGTGAATACATGAACTCCTCAAACTACGGTCATCACCGGGAGTGGTCCCGATTATTGTCACTCCGGGGTTGCCGGATCATAACACGTAGTAGGTGACTATAACTTGCAAGATCGGATCTAGAACATGGATATAATGATGATAACATAAACGGTTTAGATCTGAGTTCATGGCACCCGGGCCCAAAGTGACAAGCATTAAGCATGGCAAAGTCATAGCAACATCAATCTTAGAACATAGTGGATACTAGGGATCAAGCCCTAACAAAACTAACTCGATTACATGATGAATCTCATCCAACTCCTCACCGACCAGCGAGCCTACGATGGAATTACTCACTCCCGGTGGGGAGCATCATGGAATTGGCGATGGAGAAGGTGAAAGATCGTGGATGTCGCCTAGAGGGGGGGGGGGTGAATAGGCGCTTTAAAATAATTACGGTTTAGGCTTGAACAAATGCGGAATAAACCTAGCGGTTAATTTGACAAGCACAAAACCTACAACAACTAGGCTCACCTATGTGCACCAACAACTTATGCTAAGCAAGATAAACAACTAAGTGATAGCAAGATATATGACAAGAAACAATATGGCTATCACAAAGTAAAGTGCGTAAGTAAAGGGTTCGGTTAAGAGATAACCGAGGCACGTGGAGACGACGATGTATCCCGAAGTTCACACCCTTGCGGATGCTAATCTCTGTTTGGAGCGGTGTGGAGGCACAATGCTCCCCAAGAAGCCACTAGGGCCACCGTAATCTCCTCACGCCCTCGCACAATGCAAGATGCCGTGATTCCACTAAGGGACCCTTGAGGGCGGTCACCGAACCCGTACAAATGGCAACCCTTGGGGGCGGTCACCGAACCCGTACACTTTGGCAACCCTTGGGGGCGGTCACCGGTACCCGTCAAATTGCTCGGGGCGATCTCCACAACCTAATTGGAGACCCCGACGCTTGCCCGGAGCTTTACACCACAATGATTGAGCTCCGAACACCACCAACCGTCTAGGGTGCCCAAGCACCCAAGAGGAACAAGCTCAAGGGCACCAAGCACCCAAGAGTAATAAGCTTCTCAACTTGTAACTTCCACGTATCACCGTGGAGAACTCAAACCGATGCACCAAATGCAATGGCAAGGGCACACGGAGTGCCCAAGTCCTTCTCTCTCAAATCCCACCAAAGCAACTAATGCTAGGGAAGAAAATGAGAGGAAGAACAAGAAGGAGAACACCAAGAACTCCAAGATCTAGATCCAAGGGGTTCCCCTCACATAGAGGAGAAAGTGATTGGTGGAAATGTGGATCTAGATCTCCTCTCTCTTTTCCCTCAAAAACTAGCAAGGATCCATGGAGGGATTGAGAGTTAGCAAGCTCGAAGAAGGTCAACAATGGGGAAAGAACACGAGCTCAAAGGATAAGGTTCAATGGGGAAGAAGACCCCCTTTTATAGAAGGGGAAAAATCCAACCGTTATGTGCTCAGCCCGCACACGAGCGGTACTACCGCTCCACGAGCGGTACTACCGCTCTGGCGGAAGAAGCAGGGAAAAGGAGCAACCAAACATGAACCTTGGGGCGGTAGTAGCGCTTATAAGCGGTACTACCGCGCACCCCAGCGGTACTACCGCCGGAGGAGCAGAACACGGGACCAAAAATGCAGTAGCGGTACTACCGCCCGACCGGAGCGGTACTACCGCTTATAGGCGGTACTACCGCCCATCAGGGCGGTACTACCGCTTATAGGTGGAACTGCCGTGCCTTACTGCCGTGCAACTACTGCAAAACTCGACACGAAAAATGCAAGACCCAAAATCGAGGCGGTACCAGCGCGGAACCGTAGCCGTACTACCGCTTATGGCCATAGGCGGCACTACCGCTTTGGACAGCGGTACTACCGCTTGGGGCGATAAGCGGTACTGCCGCTCTGGCCGCGGTACTACCGCTAGGAAGCCAAAACTGCCATAACTTCTGCATATGAGCTCCGAATTGAGCAAACTCAAGCTTGTTGGATTGAGAAAGACGAGTATCATCAAAACAGCGACGATATAATATGAAAAACAGCGACGGTATACCAAAAAAATAGAGGAGTGAAACCTCCAACCGAGAAGAACCGGCATAACCTCCAACATCGAAAACATCATAGAAGATGCGAGTGAACTCCGTTTTCGATGAACTCGAGCTTGTCATCAAGATGACCATAAGCGCCAAAACTCACAAAGAGAAGAACCAAACAAGAACCAACAAAGATGATGCAAGGATGCAATGGTTTGAGCTCTCTATGAACGATACGATCAAGCTACTCATCGAGAGCCCCCCTTGATAGTACGGCAATCGATCCTATAACCCGGTCTCCCAACTACCATCATGAGACCGGTAACATAGAAAACCTATCAAGAGCAAACCTTTGCCTTGCACATGGTCCACTTGAGCTAGATGATGAAGATCTTGACTCCCTCAAGTTGGACCACCTTTCTTGGTTGTGTTGGCTCAATGAAGACTAGTTGATTTCTCCCCCATACTCCACTATGGGTGAGCCACTCTTCCGCACATCTTCACAAGTCCATTGTCACCACAATGGACGGCAAGCTTCAAGCATTTGATCTCTTCATGATGCTTCACTTGAACTTGCGCACCGCAACATCTTCACAAGTCCATTGTCGCCACAATGGACGGCAAGCTTCAAGCATTTGATCTCTTCATGATGCTTCACTTGAACTTGCACACCGCAACCTAACCCCACAAAGAACTCTCACAAAGATCATGGGTTAGTACACAAAGCGTAATCAACAATGCTTACCACACCATGGGATCGCTTGATCCCTCTCGGTACATCTTGTGCGCTTTGTGTGTTGATCAACTTGATTCACTCTTGACTTAGTCTTGATCAACCTTGACTCTTTCCAACTCTCTTCATTTGGATGATGTCTTGAAGGTAAACATGAATGATCACACAATCTTCTTCTTCAAGACATGCTTGCAATAAGCTCTACTCTCACATGACCAATCTTTGGATAATTCCTTAACAACACCTTGGTCACCACATAAACTCCTTGAAACCAACACATGGACTTCAGGAAAAGCCTATGGACAAATCCTTCAAATATAACTCAAGGCAACCATTAGTCCATAGAGATTGTCATCAATTACCAAAACCAAACATGGGGGCACGGCATGTTCTTTCAGAAGGGTTGGTGATGATGAAGAACGAAGATCCCCCTCTCCGGAGCCCCAAACGGACTCCAGATCTGGCCTCCCGATGAAGAACAGGAGGTGACGACAGCTCCGTCTCGTGGATCGCGATAATTCTTTCTCCCTGATTTTTTTCTAGAAAAATAGGATTTTGTAGCGTCGGTTTCAGGGTCTGCGGGGCCACCAGGTGGGGACAACCCACCTGGGTGCGCCTGGGGGGGGGGGCAGGCGCGCCCTGGTGGGTTGTGCCCACCCAGGTGCCCCTCTCTGGTAGGTCTTGGCTCCAGAAATTCTTGTTTATTGTATAAAAATTCATCGCAAAGTTTCCTTCCATTCGAGAACTTTTATTTCTGCACCATGGTAGTTCTGCTAAAAACAACGTCAGTCCGGGATTAGTTTCATTCAAATCATGCAAATTAGAGTCCAAAACAAGAGGAAAAGCATTAGGAAAAGTAGATACGTTGGAGACGTATCAACTCCCCCAAGCTTAAACCTTTGTTTGTCCTCAAGCAATTCAGTTGATAAACTGAAAGTGAAAAAGAAAAACTTTTACGAACTCTTTTGCTCTTGTTTGCATAAATAAGCTTAAACAACACCCAGGTTTTCAGCCAACATTATAACTAACCATGCTGACAATAACTCTTAAAGATTATATTAACTCATATCAATGACATAATCAGCTAGCGGGCAATAATAAGGTATCTCAAACGGCAACACGTTATCAAAACAACCATGATATAATATGACAATAGTGGTATCTCGCTAGCCCTTTCTGAGGCCGCAAAACATAAATGCAGAGCACCTCCAAAGTTCAAGCAGCGACTAAACATTGTAATTCATGGTAGAAAAGATCCAGTCATGATGCACCCAACATTAGCTACACACAATGCATAAGTCATGACAGCTGCGCTCTCAGGTTCTGGCGCTTATTTTAGAAGGTGATGACACAACATAAAAGTAAATAGATAGTCCCTCCACAGAGGGAAGCAGTGATTTGCAGGGGTGCAAGAGCTCAAGTTTTAAAACAGAGGTAAATGAAATTTTGAGACATGCACCCTTCTCATTTACTTCACGACCATCAATTATCAATATCTTCCATGCTAAGCACGCTAGTGGCGGTTCCCAAGCGATAAAAGTAAAGGTTTACTCCATTGGGAGTTTTTGTTTGATTATTTGAGAGATCATTTCTTTTGCAGTTTGGGACTGGGCATCCCTACTACCGCCCTTTTCTCGTGCGATGGCGAGTGAATAAACACTCGACCTGAGAATAACCCGCTTAGCATGGAAGATACCAACCACCTCCTGTCGTTGTATGAACGATCCAGGCACACAAAAAAGGATATTTTCTTTGAAGTTTTTAGAGGTAGCACATGCAAATTTACTTAGGACGGCAGGGTAATACCGCATATAGGTAGGTATGGTGGACTCATCTGGGACAACTTTGGGTTCAAGGTTTTTGATGTACAAGCAGAATTCCCACTTAGTACAGGCAAAGGCTAGCAATTAGATTGAGAAGCGGCCAGCTAGAGAACACTAACGGTCATAAACATGCATTATGCATAAGTAACATTGGACACTAGCATGAGTAGGATATGAACACCATGAACATAAATATCATAGAGGCTATGTTGGTTTTGATTCAACTACATGCATGAACATGTGCCAAGTCAAGCCACTCGAACATTCAGAGGAGGATACCATATCATCATACTACATCACAATCATTTTCATGCAATGTTGATATCCAAGATAAATCATTATCCACTCCTGGCTACATATGCATGGCATGAGAAACTATAATCTCTAATTGTCATTGCAAACAGGTTTGATCATAATGAGCTGAATCATGGATACTAGGTTAAACATATTTACGAAAACAGAACAAGTCAAGTTCATACCCATTTCTCTCTGCGACGGCCAGTTCATCGAATATCGTCATTATTTCCTTTCACTTGCACGACCGAACGATAAGAAAATAATAATAGTGCAAGAGTGACGTGGACTAAGCTGGAATCTGCAAACATTTTATTCATCAGGAGAAGACAAGGTAAACTGGGCTCTTTAATAGATCAACAATTATGCATATGAGAGCCACTCATCATTTTCATCGTGGTCTTCTCCTTAGTACGACTCGATAAAAAGAAAAGAAATTCAGGGAAACACACTTATTTTGGGAGTTTTTGATTTTCTAGAGGAAGCAAAACAAAAGGGAAAAGCAAAAACGAGAAAAAATATTTACACGGGAAAGCTCCCAACAAGTAAAAGAAGAACAAGGAAATCTTTTTGGATTTTCTTTTTAGCGCTACAGCTAACTACTCTAGAAAGAAAAATCAAAAAGAAGCAGGAAATATTTTTGGATTTTCTTAAAGTTTTTCAAACACACAAGAAGAAAGCGAGAAAATAAATTTAAGCATGGATAATACAATGAAAAAGTGTGAACACCGACAACTGAAATGAAATGTGTGAACATGAATGTAATGTCGATGAGAAACACGTACTCCCCCAAGCTTAGGCTTTTGGCCTAAGTTGGTAATCAATCAGTAGCCTGGATAGTAGTCGGGGTGCTGAGGAGTGGGCATCCACGGATCCCACTGTTGAGGCTCCTCCTTTGTTGCGGCCTGGTTGTTTCGGTAGGCGATGATATCCGCAGGCATAATCCTGTATCCGTCCCTCAGGGGGATTATTCCTAGGAAGGAAATTAAAACTTTGAACAAAGGTGTTTGTGAGGAGATGATATTGTTCACATTCAGCTGCGATAAAGTCAGTGAGGCCGGCATTAGCAGCATATTGTGCAAACTCTTGAAGGATTCCAGCCTCTTCCGTGAACGGGGTATGCGGCCATTCGCATGGTCGTACCTCCGCCAATCTCCGGGGGTGGAGATCACTATCAGATGACTCCCCAATAACTCCCTTGGAGTTCTTCTTGGAAGCAAATTTCCTAAAGATAGTCATCCTTTTCCAAGCAACAATCCCCTGAAACAGTTTCGGAAACGGAGCTTCGAGCAAAGAGATCGAAATCTGCGGGTCTGAGAGCAAGAACACGAGAGAGAGAGCAATGGTGAATTTTTTCTGGAGGTAGGTGATGATGTGGTGTGAAGAGATAAGTGAGGGGGGCCACGTGGGGACCACAACCCACCATGGCGCGCCTGGGGGTCCTGGCACGCCCAGGTGGGTTGTGCCCACCTGGTGCACCTCCCTCTGATATTATTTGCACCAGAAATTCTTAAATATTCAGAAAAAACTGTATTAAATTTTTAGAGCATTCTGAGAACTTTTATTTTTGGGTCATTTTTTTATTGCACGGGAAATTCAGAAAACAGACAAAACATGACATTTTATTTTTTAACTAACAAAAAAAAGAAAACAAAAGATAGGGACGGAAGGTAGTGCTTACTACAAATTCATCAACCTCATACCTCTCAAAAATGATTCATTAATAAGGTTGATCAATGCTTATTAACAACCACTTTCTATTAGCATGAAACCGAAGAAGTTTCGTAAATCACTAAGTTACCTCAATGGGGATATGAATGTCCCCAACAATAAGCATTTCATATTTCTTTTTGACACTAGGTAGAGGTATTTGAAAACTTCCAATAGTGATTGTCAGAGATTTTTCAATAACATTAATACCATTCACTTGGAATTGCTTCTTCGGAAAGTGCACCGTATGCTCATTACCATTGATATGAAAAGTGACCTTGCTTTTATTGCAATCAATAACAGACCCTGCAGTATTCAAGAAGGGTCTACCAAGGATAATCGACATGTTGTCGTCCTCGAGCATATCAAGTATAACAAAGTCAGTCAAAATAGTAACATTAGCAAAAACAATGGGCACATCCTCACAGATACCGATAGATATGGCAGTTGATTTGTCAGCCATTTGCAAAGATATTTCAGTAGGCGTGAGTTTATTCAAATCAAGTATTTTATATAAAGAGAAAGGCATAACACTAACACCAGCTCCTAAATCACACAAAGCAGTTTTCACATAATTCTTTTTGATAGAGCAAGGTATAGTTGGTATTCCCGGATCTCCAAGTTTTTTAGTGATACGTCTCCAACGTATCTATAATTTTTGATTGTTCCATGCTATTATATTATCTGTTTTGGATGTTTAATGGGCTTTAATAGGCTCTTTTATATTATTTTTGGGACTAACCTATTAACTGGAGGCCCAGTGCCAGTTTCTGTTTTTTGTGTGCCTATTTTAGTGTTTTGCAGGTAAGGAAATCAAACGGACTCCAAACATAATGAAACCTTCGCGATGATCTTTCTTGGACCGAAAGCAATCCAGAAGACTTGGAGTTGAAGTCTGGAACTCCGCGAGGCGGCCACGAGGCAGGAGGACGTGCCCAGGGGGGTAGGCGTGCCCCACCCTCGTGGGCCCCACGGAGCTCCACCGACGTACTTCTTTCGCCTATATATACTCTTATACCCTAAAAACATCAGGGGAGCCACGGAACCAATTTTCCACCGCCGCAACCTTCTGTACCCATGAGATCCCATCTTGGGGCCTTTTTCGGCGATCTGCCGGAGGGGGAATCAATCACGGAGGGCTTCTACATCAACACCATAGCCTCTCCGATGAAGCGTGAGTAGTTTACCACAGACCTTCGGGTCCATAGTTATTAGCTAGATGGCTTCTTCCCTCTCTTTGATTCTCAATACAAAGTTCTCCTCGATGTTCTTGGAGATCTATTCGATGCAATACTCTTTTGCGGTGTGTTTGCCGAGATCCGATGAATTGTGGATTTATGAGCAAGTTTATCTATGAATATTATTTGGTTCTTCTCTGAATTCTTATATGCATGATTTGATATCTTTGCAAGTCTCTTCGAATTATCGGTTTAGTTTGGCCTACTAGATTGATCTTTCTTGCAATGGGAGAAGTGCTTAGCTTTGGGTTCAATCTTGCGGTGTCCTTTACCATTGACAGTAGGGGCAGCAAGGCACATATTGTATTGTTGCCATCGAGGATAAAAAGATGGGGTTTATATCATATTGCTTGAGTTTATCCCTCTACATCATGTCATCTTGCCTAATGCGTTACTCTGTTCTTATGAACTTAATACTCTAGATGCATGCTGGATAGCGATCGATGTGTGGAGTAATAGTAGTAGATGCAGAATCGTTTCGGTTTACTTGACACGGACGTGATGCCTATGTTCATGATCATTGCCTTAGATAAATTCATAACTATGCGATTTTCTATAAATTGCTCGGCAGTAATTTGTTCACCCACCGTAATACATGCTATCTTGAGAGAAGCCACTAGTGAAACCTATGGCCCCCGGGTCTCTTCCTTATTATATTGCATCTCTTTTATTTACATCGCATCTCATTTACTATTTTGCTATCTTTACTTTCCAATATATACAACAAAAATACCAAAAATAATTATCTTACTATCTTTATTAGATCTCACTTTTGTGATTGGCTGTGAAGGGATTGACAACCCCTTTATCGCGTTGGTTATAAGGTTCTTGATTGTTTGTGCAGGTACTAGGTGACTTGTGCGTAGTCTCCTACTGGATTGATACCTTGGTTCTCAAAACTGAGGGAAATACTTACGCTACTTTGCTGCATCACCCTTTCCTCTTCAAGGGAAAACCAACGCATGCTCAAGAGGTAGCATTTAGGTACTCCATCTTCAAAAGTATAATTAGCAAGCATAGTGGAGATTTCAGCTTCCGGTAATTTTCTCTTATTAGTGATGATGTCTTTCATATACTTTGCATAAGGAGGCATTTTCAACATATCATTTAAGCGAGTACGCAAAAAGACTGGCCTCAACATCTCAGCAAAGCGTTCAAATTCTTCTTCATCTTTCTTTTTAGTTGACTTAGGTGTAAAAGGCATAGGTTTTTGAACCCACGGTTCTCTTTCTTTACTGTGTTTTCTAGCAATGAAGTCTCTTTTGTCATACCTTTTATTCTTAGGTTGTGGGTTATCAAGATCAATAGGTGGTTCTATCTCAACATCATTATCAGGTTCTTTTTCATTGTTTGGTTGAGCATCTTCATGAACCTTATCATTATCATTTTCATTATCAGAAGGTGAGTGTTCATTACCAGACTGAGTTTCACCATTAGAGATAGAAGTTTCATTATCATTATCAAGAGGTTTTTCTATTTCAGGTTCACTAGAAGCAGGCAAAGTCCTATCATTTTTCTTCTTCTTTTTCTTTTTAGAAGGACTAGGTGCACTAGTGTTATTTCTTTGTGAGTCTTGTTCAATTCTTTTTGGGTGCCCCTCAGGATAAAGTGGTTCCTGAGTCATTTTACGTCCTCTATTTGCAACTCTAACAACAAAGTCATGTATATTATTATTCATTTCATCAAGCAATTCTCTTTGAGATTTAGCAACTTGTTCTAACTGAGTTTGTACCATAGAAGCATGCTTTCCCACACCTCTAACATCATTTAAGATTCTAAATAGCAAGTCACTCAAGCGAGCAATCATATCATAATTATATTTCAATTGTTTCATAACATTTGCATTGAAGTGATCTTGCTTTCTAATATAACTAGCGGGGTGGCCCGCGCATTTGCGCAGCTAGAATATTACTTGTTTGTTGTATGTCATTTTCAACGTCTATTGTTTTTGTAATGAACCTCTTTTTGTGCAGTGACTTATGGAAATTAAAAGCATAATATTTGTATACTTTTTTACGTGAATATGGCAATCCACCGACTCCCGGAATCTGCGGAGCGAGGAAACTGCAGCTCCATGATTTTCAACTACGGCTCCGCCCGCTTCGGAAGCGGAGCGATTCCGAACGGGACGTAAGTATCAATACCCAAGTTCCTTGGCTTGATGGTGATCAAGGCAATTCAAGTTGTTGTTAATTACAAAGTTGATCATTCTAGTTTCCTGGCCATGCAACCAAGCCATATAAGCAAATCATGCATGTAAGTCATAATTATTTTTTCTATACATGCAGCACTGCCACATCATCGACCAATGCATTTATTTATAATTCATTTATTTTTGCATAAGATTCCGTATTTACAGTAAATGTGTTTGGCAATTTCAGCATACTCTCAAGTTTATTATTCATATTTTTGTTAGAAATATTATCCTTTTAACTGCAACTCAAATGTTTTCTCCCCTTTCTATATGCTTTGTATTTTTTGTTGTTTTTAAGCTTACGACATTTGCTTCATTAATGTGGCAAACCCATCTCCCAGTGAAATATAAATCCATATAAATTTGTCACTTCATCACACGCATGATGTAAATATCCAATATATACTCTTCTCACTTGGTATGCAAGATGTTGCAAAATGTATGTGTTGAGATAACATGACTTGTGGCCTATTGAACGTAATGCAAAATTGTGAGGTTCATAAATCTCCTAATTTTTCTCTTCTACTCCTCAGCTCTCAAATTTTTAGTTGAATTTACATTATTTTAAGAAATTTTCATAAAGGATAAAAGGTGAACATAGTTTAATCTTACCTTTTCATCGTCTATTCCCTTCATAAACAAACAATATTGCAGTTGATTTTTCTCGTTTATTGCAATCTCGATGTCAAATATGTGTTACTCACATCTTAGCCAATGTAATTATGAGTGCATATTGATCGAAAATTATTAAAACATCTGTTCTCACTCACTCTTTTTATAGTATTGATCTTTTGAACGATTTTCAAAATTTTCCTAAAGATAGATTTATTGCCAATTTGCTCTAAATTTGAAGTCACTTTTCACTTTATTTATGGACTTCATATCATTCATTGGGCTAAATTTATGAATAAGTATCACCCGCAAAAAATATGGATAAATATAAATTGTATGTTTTATTCACCTAATAGGAGTTTTCTTATAATTAACCTAATATAGGTTTTATCTTAGTCCATGGCTTTTATTCTGTTTAATGCACGTCATCGCCACTGTATTGTGCTGCCCGGTTGCTAAGGTGCAGGGATATTATGATGTGTTCGTTATACCTTATTTTCTCAAAATATTTTCTTCACGTGCGTATCTTTTTATTGGTGGACTTTTGCTAAAAAATTGGAAAAACTAACGCCCACACGTGTGGGTGTTTGTACATCGCCCACACGCCTCCATCACCAATCATTTTGCCACGTATGAACAGATGACATCAGCAGAAATCTTTTTGGTTTTCGGCTTAAAAATGTTTTATCTCCTAATTAAAAAATCAAATTAAAAATTTATTTTCACCATTAAATCCGTCTCGACGAGATCTTCAAAACTAGACCCCATGTTGATATGTTTCGACGAATTTTTTTTCCCAAAAGTTGCCATGATGTTTACACTGTAGTTGCCATAGTGCTTAAGCTAAAGTTGCCATGTGGCAATTTTAGTTTGTAGAGCATGGCAATTTTAGTTTTTTGATGATGGCAATTCCAGTACTTTGACCAAGAATTTTTTTTTGTATGAACCATGGCAATTTTAAGTGCATGTATCATGGCAATTTTAGTTTATGGTGCATGGCAAGTCTAGTTTCTTAATTCCCCGTTTATAATTTGTCAAAATCTACTTTTAAATGTAGAAGAAAATAGCTGAAATATATCATGGCAACTTCAGTGTAAACATCATGACAATTAATGTGCAATAGACATGGCAACTTTTAACCCAAAAAAAATTTCGTCCAAATATATTGATATGAGATCTAGTTTCAAAGATCTCGTCGCGAGTGATTTAATGGTGAAAACGGATCTTCAATCGAAATTTTCATTTACGAGATAAAACATTTTAAAAACTCAAAATCCAAAAAAAAATCCCACATGCATACATGCAGTGACATGGCGTAGTCTGTGTATTATAGGACGCGTGGGCGGGTTTGACTCCCACCACATGTGTGGATGTTAGCATTGTCCAAAAATCATAACATCTGCTAGGCTTTGCGGTGCAAGTATAGATTTGACCATGTATGCCGTATGTTAGCATCCTATAGTTCGCATGTGTGCATGCAAAAGTTGCATGCAAGTATAATTTCAGTTAGACTCCAGATATCCTTGTGATCCGCACACCACGTATCCATCCAAATACACATGATACACCCCTACAAAAAAGAATACACGTGATACATGTCCAGGAACGACTCCATCTAGTATTTCCTTGTCACATGAGGCATGTACATTCGACCTCCACATCTATCTCTCCCTAATAATAAAGCACGGATTGATTTTGTCGGGTTCTCCGTCACAATACGCTTTTTCCATGATTTTACACTTTTAGTTTGGATTTAAAACATATTCAAAGTGGTACTAAATTTTCGTCCGTTCACCTTGCTCCCATAATTTTCGTCCAGTTTCGTACGTAACGATTCGCGAGCACACCTGGGCCTCAACCCGCTGTTATACGGGCCAGCTGCCGTGGCAGCTCAGGAAATACATGCGACCCGAGAGACAAAAAAAATACGCTGCCATAAAGGATCGAACTCCCGACCAACATCAAATTTCAAAGCTTATGGTCAACCAAGCCACCTAATGATTGTGTGTCTAAGTTAGGATTCATCCATATATTAATTAGTCCCACCTCGCTTTCTTGCAACTAACCCCATCAATTTATATTCATCTATGAATTGAAATTAGTAAGTCTCTCCCTATAATAATAAAGCACGGATTGACTTTGTCGGATTCACCGTCACAATACGCTTTTTGCCATGATTTTACGCTTTCAGTTTGAATTTAAAACATATTCAAGGTGGTACTAAATTTTTGTCCGTTCACCTTGCTCCCATAATTTTCGTGCGGTTCCGTACGTAACGATTCACGAGCACACCTGGGCCTCAACCCGCTGTTATATGGGCCGGCTGCCGTGGCAGCTCAGGAAATACATGCGACCCGAGAGACAAAAAAAAAATACGCTGCCATAAAGGATCGAACTCCCGACCAACATCAAATTTCAAAGCTTATGGTCAACCAAGCTACCTAATGGTTGTGTGTATAAGATAGGATTCATCCATATATTAATTAGTCCCACCTCGCTTTCTTGCAACTAACCCCACCAATTTATATTCATCTATGAATTGAAATTAGTAAGCCTCCTCAAGAATCAAAGCATAGGTCCCGATTGCGCTCAAATATGAGAAGAAGGAAAAATCTAGTGGCCCGAAGGAATAAGGGAAATAAAAATTCTCGTGTCTGCCTAAGGAAGAAAAAGATGTGCCTAGGAAAGAAATATGAGAAGAGAGAAAAATCTAGCGGCCCAAAGGAAGGAAAGGAGCAATTAAGGAAAATAAAAAATCTGAAAGGAAAGCAATTAACAGAAATAATAATCTGGCGTGTGCCTAAGAAAGGAATGAAATTAAGAGGAATAATATCAGGCCTGCCTAACTAAGGAAGGAAAGGAATTAAGAAACAGAATAAAACTGTCGGGAAGGAAAGAAATTAAGCCAAACATTCTTACTAGGATGGAATATACGATTAGAATTAATATTTTCATACCTTTTTGTGTTATGTGTTATTTAAAATGTTTTGCCTTTTGAAAAATGATGTGTAATTTTTAGAAATCGTTCATGCATTTTAATTTATTTTGTGAAGTTTTAAAAAAAGTTTTCACGTCTTAAACTAATATTCATATAATTTGAAAATTATTCACCCTTTTCTAAAATAAAAAGTTCATGTAATTCTGAAAAGTGTTCACAGGCTTAAAAAATTCATAATTAAAAAATATCCATTCTCTTTTAAAAAGTTCATGTGATTTAAAAAGTGTTAATATATTCTAAAAAGAATATTGTTGCATTTTGAAAAACTAATATACAATTTAAAGGAATAGTGTGTGGACTAGGTGTAGGTTGTAGCGGGCGGACGTCACGTCCAACTCGCCGAGATTAGTTTTAAAACAATTAGAAATTCACTTGTGATGGTGTGGTTCAGTCGCAAGTGTAAGTGAGTTTTATTCGAAAAAAAAGGTGTGAGTGGGTTTAGGGTTCAGGCAGTGGCCGAGATCATTAGCTTGGGATTGGTCACGTTCGGACGCAATGCGATCAGATGGACACCACGATCATGGTTGATGAAGGCGTGAATGAGAATAAGCAATAACATGGATGAGGCGTTATGTTAAAATAGATAACGTGGATCTATGAAGGGGTTTTGAGTCGTGCTTATTATGTTAGAAGCAGGCGTTTTATTTTCCCGTTGCAACGCACGGGCATGTTTGCTAGTTGTTCTAAAAAACAGTAATACATGTGATATATGTCCAGGAACGACTCCATGCAGTATTTTATTGTCTTTTTTTAGGTGATGTAGTATTTCCTTGTCACATGAGGCTTGTACGTTCGACCTCCGTGTCTATTGTTATGTGTACTTTTTAAATCGTTTAATCTAAGTGGTTACAACTAAAATCAACGGACTATATATTATTGCGTGTACTTTCCCTTTAGGCAGCCGTTGTACATAGTTGGCACGTTTCATGTACTATTGGTCAAAGTTTTTAAACGGGCGGGGTCTTCATCGGAAAAGCTCCTTCGCGATCGCTCGCTGGAGCGGTCGAATCGACCTGAACGAAGCGTCCTTCGACAAATTCCTCATATCACGCTGGGGGCCCACCACACGATCGCTAAGAAGTGCCAAGACGTGCAAAGCCCACCCAATAATCTCCATATAATCTGCCCCCCTGATTTTCAGGGGGGCGAGGGGGGCCCACACTAATTACCATAACCCTTACCCTGATCATAAACGTAACCTGGTCCACACCTTCCAAATCGGGAGATCCTGGCCTGTCGGAAAGCGAGCGTTGGTCTTCATATGCATATTCATTGGAGATGCTTTCATGTGCTCCTTCTCATGACTATTTTTTCAAGATGAATACTTAATTCAAATTGAAGCATTTTTTGTGGGAATTTAAACTGAAGCATTGGCATGCTTTGTTTCTTCCACTGCTTTTTAGAATATTAACCATTGTAATTAGAAAACACACGATGATTCATCGGAATTTTTGCAAGAATTAAATATTTAATGTTGGCACTTAGATTTTCACATATTTCATGCCTCGGTTGTCCATCCATGATTTAATACAATTAACATTCTATTTTATTATATCAAACAAAAGTATATTTGTAATTTATTTGTCCCAGTTTCTTTGATATGTATATATACATACACATAATTTTTTTCAAGCTGGATAGAGAAAGACTGTTATCCCAAACGTGAAGCACTAAAGCTGAGTCTGGATAACTTTGCTAAGAGTATATATGGCGTCAGATCTATTTTTGTTATTCTATTAGAAATCAACACACGTATCCTATTAGGACTCTTCTTTCCATGGTCGGACTCTCCCCTTTTTTCTGAACTGAACTCTTCCATAGCTGCTGGCAGCCGAACGTGGTTTTCTGTTTCCATATGCACTTGTGTAACGCCAACGTAAGTAGCCTTTTTTTTCTTCTATTTACACGTGTTAGTCTTTCTTCTCTTTTCCTACGAGACCACGTCTTTTTTCTTATAATATGTTGAACTATTCGTATATGATACGTGACATGTCAAACTGTTGTACGTAATAATATTTGAATTTTATGGTCAAGATAATTTCATCTATGTGGATTAACGTGATGCCCTATTTGTCTTCTATCTTAAGTATATACTTCCTCCGGTCCTTTTTAGTTCGCATATAAGATTTGTCTGAAGTGAAACATCGTAAACTTTGACCAAATTTATAGGAAAAAACATCAACATTCAAAATGTGAAATCAACAGCATTAGATGTGTCACAACTTTAGTTTTCATATTGTATAAATTTAGCATTGTGGATGCTAATATTTTTTCATATAAATATGGTCAAACTTTACGAAGTTTGACTTCAGACAATTCTTATATGCAAAGTAAAAAGGACCGGAGGGAGTAGATTAAGAACGATTGCTTAATCTATGAATGAAATCTATGCTTAATTACCGAATTTTAGTTGCAAAAATTAAATACCGATAGTGATTTTTAGCTTCATATTTTGACAAATCGCAATGTTACAAGGATTGACAAATGGCAATGTTTTTTTTGAAATGGCAATGTTACTAGATCAACAAATGTTAATCTTTCCAGTTTGACAAATGGCAACATACCCAGTATGACAGATGCAAATCTTACCAAAGTTTTTGTACGTGGTTGCACACGGGTCATCCAAACACAACCGTTTGCGTTAAAGGGATGCACAAATCCTGCGCTGGGAATTTTCCCTCGACTTAAGGGAAGACCATAGCTCTCACTTTGCATACGGCTGTTCTATCTAAAACGTTTGCGATCAAGAGCTGCAGAAATCATGTTCGACACATTTTCTCTTGGCTTCCTGGGGAAGCTATCGGTTCGCATACGGGTGTTCTAACTAAAATGTTTGCGATCAAGAGCTGCACAAATTCTGCTAGGCACATTTTCCCTTGGCTTACTGGGGAAGTTGTCTGTTTTGCATACGGGTGTTCTAACTAAAACGTTTGCGCTGAGTGTTTTATATTTTAAAACCGAATTAAACTGCGGCTTGGGCGCCATTAATGGAGAGGATGCGAGCAAGGCGGGCGGCCATGGAAGTGAAAGGGCTCGCTTTTCGGTGAGCCTGCGCGGCGTACAGCTTGCACGCTTCCCGGTGAGCCTCCGCATTGGAGTACAGCTCGCATGCCTCCCGTTTAGTCAAGCACTCAAGCACCTGTCCACACGGCACCTCCTAGCCATTAAAAGAGTGAGGCGTGGTGTCACGTGAATGGTTAACAGAAAGCACACAATTTATATGCACTGGAGCATGTGCATGTAGTTCAAATTTGAATTATGCACATAAAATGTCTAGAAAACCCAGTTAATGTATAAAAATATCCAAACGAACCACGAAAAATTCAAAAATTAAACAAAACACTCCTGTTGTTCTATGTTGACACTAGAAATTTTTTGAAAACAATAAGAGGCAACGAATATCGTTTCGTCCCCACAGGTGGCACGTTCCCTACCGAAACCATCATGCTTGTTGTGAGAAGCTCTGGTTTGTGAGACGCTTATACCCAAACCTGCCCTCAAATGGGACAAAAAATTTACCACGACATGTTGATGCCGCTCCATGATAGCATGCCAAGTTTCATGAATTTCAGACGAGTTTTGGATTTACTAGAATTTAAAAACCAAGTATCTCATTGTTTGCGGCCGAGTGACGGTGACAGGGTGTTTGAAATTCATTCCAATTTTTGCATGGGACCTAAGGATGCAACCAAGGACACAGATTTGATTTTTCAACCAGTTTATATGCACTGGAGCATGTGCATGTAGTTCAAATTTGAATTACGAACCTGAAATGCCTACAAAACCAAGTTAATGTATAAAAATGTCCAAACGAAACCCGAAAAATTCAAATATTAAATACAACACTCCTGTTGTTCTATGTTGACAATAGAAATTTTTTGAAAGCAATAAGAGGCAACGGATATCGTTTCATCCCCAAAGGTGGCACGTTCCCTACCGAAACCATCACGCTTGTTCTGAGAAGCTCTAGTTTGTGAGACGCTTATACCCAAACCTGCCCCAAATGGGACAAATTTTTTACCACGACATGTTGATGCTGCGCCATGATAGCATGCCAAGTTTCATGAATTTCAGACGAGTTTTGGATTTACTACAATTTAAAAACCAAGTATCTCAATGTTTGCGGCCGAGTGACGGTGGCAGGGTGTTTGAAATTCATTCTCATTTCTTGCATGGGACCTAAGCATGCACTGAAGGATACAGATTTGATTTTTCAACCAATTTATATGCACTGGAGCATGTGCATGTAGTTCAAATTTGAATTGTGCACATAAAATGCCTAGAAAACCCAGTTAATGTATAAAAATGTCCAAACGAAACCCGAAAAATTCAAATATTAAATACAACACTCCTGTTGTTCTATGTTGACACTAGAATTATTTTGGAAGCAATAAGAGGCAACGGATATCATTTCGTCCCCAAAGGTGGCATGTTCCCTACCGAAACCATCACGCTTGTTCTGAGAAGCTCTGGTTTGGGAGAAGCTTATACCAAACCTGCCCCAAATGGGACAAAAATTTTACCACGACATGTTGATGCCGCTTCATGATAGCATGCCAAGTTTCATGAATTTCAGACGAGTTTTTGATTTACTACAATTTAAAAACCAAGTATCTCAATGTTTGCGGCCGAGTGACGGTGGCAGGGTGTTTGACATCCATTCCCATTTCTTGCATGGGACCTAAGCATGCAACCAAGGACACATATTTGATTTTTCAATTAGTTTATATGCACTGGAGCATGTGCATGTAGTTCAAAATTGAATTATGCACCCGAAATGCCTACAAAACCAAGTTAATGTGTAAAAACGTCCAAATGAACCCTGAATAATTCCAATTTTTTTGACAACACACATATAGTTGCATGTTCACTGCAGATAAAAGTTCTAGCAATTCAAACACCATCCTTTGCAGCTGTGACCCCATTACGTAATTCAAATAAAGACGAAAAATCAAGTAGATCGCACACAGTTTATTATCACCAACCGTGTGAGATGAAGCACAAAATATCTTGGAGCACCGTCGGTGTATAGTATGCCCATGGCTTACGCAAGAAGGTGTGTCAGCTACAGTCCACAGCCGGCGTGTCAAGCACACTAGCTCACTCCCCAAATATCATTTCAATGTTCAATCATCGTCGGTGAAAGATGGGGACGTGGACCCACGTCATGAGGGGAACTTCGGCGGCCCACTTCGGCGAGAGCGCGGCCGCAGCCGTCAGGCGCGTGCTAACAAGATTTGTGAGGGCGACCGCAATCTGCGTCCAGGTGGCCAAGGCAGCCCAAACGGCCGCTGTTGCTTCTCAGGCAGAGGCAGCAGCATCTGCCTCGGGGATAGCAACTAGCGAGCGCGGCACAACAGCTGTCCGTTCCGCAGCGGTGGCCTTAGCTCTGATGGAGGCCACCCACCACCATGTCGAGGCCGTCCATGCCCAGCTCGTGGTACTCACCTCACAAATCGAAGGAAGTTCTCCGACAACGGTCGGCAATCCACGGCCTAAGAGTTGGCAATCGCCGAGAGAGTTCGAGCAGCCATCCGTTCCTGCACGGCATACCTTGCCACGATGGAGCCCGCCAAAGCCCAGATCGCGGCCGCCCACGCCCACCTCGTGGCAGCCTTTTCCAAAGATATGGCGGACGCGGATGGCGAGATGCTTGCCGAGTATGGTGCGATTGATGCCATGGAGCCCCTTCCCCAGGAGACCGTCGGGTGCGAGCTGGACATGGAGGCAGCGACAGAGATCGACGAGCACCAGCCGTAGTAGTACTCTTTGTTTTGTTTAATTAAGAGCACCGGTCTTTAATTTGTTAGAGTAATGTTTAGGCTAGCTAGCTCTGTTAATTGCTGAACTCGCTCGATTAGGAGTATGTTATATTGTGCAATGTGGTGCTCAGTTAATGTTTGGTTCATTTGTTGTGGTGTTTAGTTAACTGCTTGGTTCAATTCTGCAATGCAATGTCCAATTGTCGTGGGTAGAATTTTGTTTTGTTGTGCATGTGAGGAATAAATCGAATTTGGCTGCACTTAATACATGGGAAACATATACAAGTGCTATATTTCCTAGTTCTTAATCATGCTTGGTTTGGATAAATGGGTTTTCCATGTGGCTTGAATTAATCTGATGAATCTGCAATGTGCTTATTTTTCATCAACATATTTTACTGATAGCATGCGGACCCTTACTTAACCTGATGACTAACTACCTTATATGTGTTGCAGGGAAACAATGTAAAGCACTGAGGTTTACAATCGAGGTTAGCACGTGCATGGTTCGTTGTCTAATAGCACATTATTGTGCAATTGCAGGAACCATTCTAATATTTTGGTTTTTAACAATTTGGTCTTGCACATGTAGGTCCTGCTGTCAGATGTTTTGACCCACTGTTCGACCCTTTTTGCATATGGGTAAATGAGTTGTCCATGAATATCAGTCAAGTCAAGAAACTTAGAAAGATTGTTAGGATAAAGAAATTAGTGACAAAAAACAACAAGATCTTTGTCTGCACAATGAAGAAGACATCAGTTCACTACAGGATGATACTAGCTATTATACCTTGCCTTTTTTATTCCTTTGCCCCATTTCCAATATAGAGAAGATATTTATGCACATCCTTGTTTTCAGCCTTTCCAAAGCAGTTCACTGATGATTACCTCTCAAACCACCTGTATGGTCGGGAGGCGAGGAAGGTATTCATACAACACCAATGTTCAATATTGAAGTGTTCCTGAAGAGGACGAAGGATGGACGGTCAATCATCCACAGGCACTGGCCTAAAGTTACAAAGACCTTCAACATCAATGAAGGCTCAATATTCGCCTTCTGCTTCGCAGTTTTCCAGATGAGATACATCTGTCTATGTACCATCTATGATGCTAATTTCGAAAGGTTAGAGATGTTGCATGTGAAACTTGGTGCTGGTGTAGTTGTATAATGGGGTAGTTGAGTGCTGAAGCTATATGATGTAGTACTCTGATGTATTTCAATTATGAAAATGAAATATATTGTGTGCTTAATATGAAATGTCAATTAGATTAACAAATGGATTATTAATAATCGCATAATTAGCCTGCTAATTGGGTTTTTCTATTGCAAACGGTTATTGAGAAAACACCGTGTGCGATGCATTCAATAACGCACACAGTTTCTAGGAATAAACCGTGTTAGATTAATGAACAATCACACACGACATCCTCTTAAAAACTGTTTGCATTAGGCCACCTAGCGCAAACGTTACCACATAAAAACTGTGTGTGATTGTCATGGGATATCCGTGGCCACCTATGGGACCGGGCGGCCCCTTGCTGGTTCGGTGGGGGGACGTCGCTTTGCACAAAGAGCAGATCAGCGCACGACAGCACGTCAGAGAGCACACGAGCAATTTACCCAGGTTCGGGCCGCTGCGAGGCGTAAGACCCTACTCCTGCTTTGGTGGATTGATGGTGGAATGGAAGTGGTGGCGTGTAGTACACTTGCCCGGCAAGGGCTGCCTCTAAGCTACGGTGACTACGACCGTGTGGTGGCTTGGGTTTGTCAAGTTTCCAACCATGTAACCCCTCCTACGAGTGCCATGGGCCTCCTTTTATAGATTCAGGGGTCACCACAGTGGCAAAGTGGTCATTACCCACTGATATGATGGCAAACAGTGCTATCATACCTAACTCTGCGGGCTGACAGGGTGCATTAAATGCACCGCTTAGCGTCACATCACTGGCTGCCCGGCAAGGCCTGCCGGGCTATCTCGCCAGCTCCGCATCTATTCTCTTGACACGTCGCAGGACAGGTGTCATCTGCGGGTTTCTTCTGTAGGAGATGGCTGCGATGTGGCGAATGCTGCCACTTAATCATCTTGCGGCTTGACACCGCACCAATTGACGACGTGGGTCGTGCTTACGTGGTTGGCGGGGTGCTCCAGCCCCCGTAAGCCTCGGCAAGCTCTTTCGGGGAGTCTTGGTTGCTTGCTCCTGGTGGTGGCCTGGCCCCTTGCTGGGCTCGCCTGCCCGACAAGGGAGGCCCTTTCCTTGCAGATATCTTCTCCTCTTGGTTCGTCCTTGGTTTCTCTGGGCTGCATGTTGGTTCTTCAAATCTCTTGATTCTCCAATCTTTGGCCTGAGCTGATGCTTCATCCTTGATCTTGTGACTGTGCACAGTTGGTCAACATACCCGGAGTTTGTTGCACTGACAGAAGCCCCCAGGCCTGCCCCGAACGCGCCGCGAAGTGTCGTCGGGGTAGGGCCTAATAAGTGCACAGGCAGGGGTGTCGAAGGGGTTGGCCCCTTGAAGTTTTCCGTTGCTGCTTCATCGATCTTGATTTCGGGGCGGTTTCCGATTCCTCCGTGTGTGGTGTGAAGCCAATAGTGGTGGGGCCGTGACAGTGATGGCCCCCGGGCTCCTGCTTGAGGCAGCTGTTGCCTGATGTTGATGTTGATGCTTGGGGAGTGAGCCTGGTCCTTGGCGCGGTGAGTTTCTTGGTCTCTTCAAGGCTCGGCCGGGAGGCAGAGCTCGAGATCATTGGTAATCCCAGCATTGCCCCTCTCGGAGGCCTTGGGGTCGTTGTCGACGAGAGGCGCGCCTTCCTGCCCGCCAAGGAGGGGAGCAGTGTGCCTCGAGCTCCCCGGCTGCCCCGACTGCTTGCTGTTTCTCCGCTGGAGGCGTCGGACCGGGGTCTTGGCGCTTCCCGGGAGCAGCGGTGGTGAGGAGAAAGCGAGGGAAGACGGAGAAGGCGGGTGACAGGGGGTCAGGTCAGAGTATGATGGCATGGATGCCTTCGTCTCCGACCGTCGTCCTGCCGCCTCATCTTTCCGCTCTTCCCTTCCCTCCCCGGCATCGTCATCACCAGCCTCTTCGGGTGGTAGCCAGGGAGGGATGTTCTCTTGGTGCCTTCTCCTCGCCTCCAGCAGTCTTCCGACTGAGCTTTGGTGGATGACTCCACCGGTGCTCAAGCCGGGGCTTCTTGCTGGCCCTGGAGGTGACGACCAGAAGGCGCCACTTCGCCCCCTGTGCTCTTCCTTCGCAACCTCGCCACTCCCGATCTTGTCAGGCCGTGCCCGACGGGCCCCGACGAGACCATGGTGGGCTCCTGCTTGAGTGCTCCTTTTCTCGTCTTTTCCTCCTTCCGCTGCAGTGCCTGAAGGAGGGAGAACAAAAAGAGGAGATCACGGGGCACTTATATTTTTTCAATCTTAAACTTGTAGGCAATTGCCAAATTTTAATTCAAGTAATGTAATCTCTCAAGTCCATCTTTGTATTCGGTAATGCTTGTACTTGCATATGAATGAAAAAGATGAATCTTGTCGGGAACCCGTGCATGTGTATGTCCATGCAGAGGTGAAGTGCCTCTTTAATAAAATAAACGAGTTTTACCCAGCAGGATATCCTGCCGGCACCTCTTTCGTCTGCCGGAGAGCCACGTCTGCCAGGGAACAGACAGAGGGGCAGCCCCCCGCCAACTCCTTTCTTCCCAAAGGCCACTGCGACCACCATGACCGAAGCAACGTTCGAGTCATGGATGGGAACACCTAAGTTCCAAAAAAGAGAGGCGAGGTTTCCTCATGCAAAGTTATAGCTTTACAGAATACTAATGGACAAGAGGTGAACTTATCTATTTTTGGCTTGCCGGGGACCGCTATGCCGTGCAATCTCCTCGTCCTTTGTCGAAGCCAAGTCCACGGCAGGAACCTGCAACTTCATGTAGAGGAGAATGAATGCAGGATGCAATCCTATCTATATGCATATGCAAATGCTCATGAAATGCTTATGCAGTGATCTGGGTGTGCTTGTGCATGCATGCAATCTTAGTTGGGGTCCCCCTATAGCGCTACTTTATTTTCTCTTGCACGGGGTCATTGCCCCGGCTTGTACAGGGGGTTACATGCAACTTCGGCAAGTCCATGTACAATGGGTGGCTGCAGGGCAGGGCCCGGCAGCCTCTGCGCCTTACAGGTAGAACTTGCGGAGATGCTCAATATTCCATGAGTTTTGCAATGGTGTGCCATCTCCGGTCTCCAGTCGGACTGCACCAGGTCTGGTGACTCATACTACCCGTAAGGGCCTTCCCACTTTGGTGATAACTTGTGCTACCCTTGGCGGACTGAACGCGCCTAAGGACAAGGTCACCTTCCTCAAAATACCGGGCACAAACCCTGCGGCTGTGATAGCGACGCAGGGCTTGCTGATAGCATGCAGCACGTGTAGCGGCCCGGAGACGGTTCTCCTTGAGTAGCACAGCATCGTCACGCTGGTGCTGATCTTGCGCTACTTCATCGTAGGCAAGCACCCGAGAAGACCCGTAAATGAGTTCCGTGGGGATAACTGCTTCTGCCCGTAGACCAGGGAGAAGGGAGTCTGCCCGGTAGCTCGATTAGGTGTCGTTATGAGGGACCAGAGAACTACCGGCAGCTCCTCGATCCACCGCCTGCCGTGCTTCTGTAGCGTATCAAAAGTTCTTGTCTTGAGTCCACGAAGCACTTTAGCGTTCGCCCTCTCAGCTTGTTCATTGCTCCGGGGATGTGCCACAGAAGTGAATGAGATCTTGCATCTGAGGGCTTGAACATATTGCATGAAGGCGTGGCTCGTGAACTGGGTGCTGTTGTCAGTGATGATCCTTGCCGGAACTCCGAAATGACACACCAATTCTTTCAAGAACTTGACAGCTGACTGGGCAGTAACCTTCCTCACGGGAGTCACTTCCGGCCACTTTGTAAACTTGTCGATGGCAACGAACAAGAATTCAAAGCCCCTGATTGCTCGGGGGAAAGGGCCGAGGATATCGAGCCCCCAGACCAAAAATGGCCATGAAAAAGGGATTGTCTAAAGAGCTTGGGCAGACATGTGTGTTCTCTTGGAATGGAACTGGCAGGCTTCACATGTCGTGACAAGCTCAACTGCATCTTGGAGGGCTGTGGGCCAATAAAATCCTTGCCGGAATGCTTTCCCAACTAATGCCCTTGATCCAATGTGTGAGTCGCACATTCCTCTGGGAATCTCAGCCAGCAGTTCCTTCCCATCCTCCCGGCAAACACACTTCAATTTCATCCCGTTGGGCCTTCTTCTGTATAGAGTGTCATCAACAAACTGATACACACTGGCCCTTCAGGCTACTTTTTCAGCTTCATCTTGGTCGTCGGGTAGTTCTCCGGTTTGGAGGAAGCGGATGATGTGCCTTGCCCAAGTTGGAGCGCGTGGATCGGCAACGAGGACTAGCAGCACCTCCTCCGCTGCGGGAGCACCAGCCTCGTACGCGGGGTCCATAGGCCCGGCTGGAGGGGGTGGTCCGGCAGGCTGTGAGGAGTTGTTTCCGGCAGGGTCTCTGTCGGGAGCGGGTGGCTCGATCGGGAGAGGCTTATCGGAGTCCAACTTTCTCCTTTTCCGGGCCATTGTGGCTTGTGATACGGAGGGTTGAGAGAGATGGAGAACAAAAGTTCATGGTTCCATAGGAAGCTTCTGCACAGCCCACTTGGATAGGTGATCAACTATGCTGTTTTCCGCACGGGGTATGTGCTCTGTTTGCAACCCATCAAAGTGCTCCTCCAATCTCCTTACTTCCTCAACGTATGCTTCCATCAATGGGCTTTGGTAATCCTTGTTGACTTGTCTCACCATTAGCTGTGAATCTACTCGAATGATCAACTTCTTGATCCCCAATTCTGCTGCAATCCTGAGCCTGGCAAGGAGCCCTTCATACTCAGCTGTATTGTTGGTGGCTTCTTCCCGGGCAAAGTGCATTTGGATGACGTACTTAAAGTGCTCCCCAGAGGGGGTGACAAGAAGCACGCCAGCCCTGCACCTTGTAGGAAAAAAGCACCATCAAAATACATAATCCATTCTTGGGGCGATTCCTTGCCGGGGAGAGCCATTTCTGACACTTCCTCATCAGGGGTTGGCGTCCATTCTGCAATAAACTCTGCCAGCGCCCTGCTCTGAATGGTTGAAGTGCTCTCAAACTTCAAACCAAAACTGGATAACTCCAAAGCCCACTCCAGTATTCTGCCAGTAGCCTCAGGGTTTCAGAGTATCCTTTGCAATGGAAAATGAGTGACAACCGTGATCTCATGGGCTTGGAAGTAGTGGCGCAGTTTCCTTGAGGCCATGATGAGACCAAAGATCAACTTTTGCACACCAGAGTACCTTGATCTAGCTCCTTGTAACAAGGAGCTGACAAAGTAAACTGGTCACTGCACCACTTTCTTCCTTGCCGCGTCCTTGAGGTTGCTTTCGTTGTCGTGCTCATTGCTATCCTCATCCTTTGCTGACTCTGTCGTGAACTGGCCACGTTTCGCCTCATCCACTTCTCGCTGCGCCACCAAGGCCGCATTGACCACTTGGTTGGTTGCCGCCAAGTAAAGTAACAACGGCTCATGGGGTTTGGGTGCAACCAAGGTGGGCACAGACGACAGGTAGGCCTTCAATTCTTGCAAGGCTGTTTCTGCTTCCGGGGTCCACTTCATAGGCCCTGCCTTCTTCAAAATCCTAAAGAACGGTAGGGCACGCTCGGCAGACTTGGAGATGAATCTGCTTAGAGCAACAACGCATCCCGTCAAGCGCCTTACATCCTTGACTGTCCTTGGCACTTGGATGTGCTCAATGGCCTTATTCTTGTCGGGGTTGGCTTCAATTCCCTGATGGGACACGAAGAATCCAAGTAGCTTGTCGGAGGGGACACTGAATATACACTTCTCCGGGTTTAGCTTCAAGTTGATCTTGCGCAAATTGGCAAATGTCTCCTCCAAATCTTGGATAAGGGTGGCATTATCCTTGGTCTTAACCACAATGTCATCCATATAAGATTCTATGTTTCTGTGTAACTGTGGCTCAAAACCGATCTGGACTGCTCGTGCAAAGGTGGACCCAACACTCTTCAATTCGAAAGGCATGGGGACAAAATAGTACTTACCACATGGAGTGATGAACGATGTTTTCTCCTCATCTTCTTTGGACATGAAGATCTGGTGATATCCGGAGTACGCATCCAGGAAGGAGAGAAAATTACAACCTGAAGTGGAATCCACAATCTGGTCGATGCGCGGCAAGGGGAATGGGTCCTTCGGGCAAGCCTTGTTGAGATCTGTGAAATCAATGCATAGCCTCCATTTCCCATTCACCTTCCGAACTACCACTGGGTTTGCCAACCATGTAGGGTGCAATACTCCTTTGACCAATCCAGCTGCTTCTAACTTCTTGATCTCCTCGACAATGAACTGCTGCCGCTCCAAGGCTTGCTTCCTAACTTTCTGCTTGACGGGCCGGGCATGTGGGCAGACAGTAAGGTGGTGCTCGATTACCTCCCTGGGAAAATCGAGGATATCAGATGGTTGCCAAGCAAACACATCGATATTCGCCCGCAGGAAGGCAACGAGCGTGCTTTCCTATTTGTCATCAAGGGTGGCACTGATGGTGAAGGTACCATCAACGCCAGCCAGCCCTGCCAGGACCTTCTTCACTTGAGGTGCAGCAACCTTGGATCTCTTGCTGTTGGAACACTCTGGCACGTTGTCAACGGGTGCCGTGCACTCGGAGGGGGCATGCTTCCCGGACTCCTTGCCGGAGGTCCTACAGTCCCTCTTCTTCCCTTTGCTTTCCTTGGCGGGAGCTGCTGCTGCCGCAACCTCTGCTGCGACTGCATCCCGATACATCTTGTCTATGCAGATAATTGCATCCTTCTCATCTGATGGGATAGTGATGACTCCCAGTGGCCCAGGCATCTTTAGAGTGTTATAAGCATAGCGAGATGCTGCCATGAACTTAGTCAAGGCCAGGCATCCCAGAATCCCATTGTACGGCAGGGGGAGCTCAACCACATCAAACATAATCTGCTCAGTCCGGTAGTTCAGCTCTCCCCCAAACGTCAGCGGCAACGTAATCTTTCCCTTGGGACGGCTCCTGCCGGGATTGACTCCTTGAAATGTGCCGGTGTAGGGGAACACGACAGAAAACAAAAAATTTCTGACCTGCGCACCAGCCCAGGACCACTATGGAGACTGCATACATGGTTTGATCCTTTTCGTTACCGACTCGTGGCGCAGCGGGAAGTAGAGTCGATGACGATCGGCGGTGCAGATCCCTGTAGCTAGGATTTACAACATCCCTACCGCGAGGATGTATACCCTCATCTGCACCTCACACAGCCCTCCGGGAGACGGTCGAACAGCCCCCCAGACGGTGTCACGGACAGCCCTTCGGGAGGACCTTCGAAACTTGGACGGTCACACGGACAGCCCTTCGGGAGGCACTCACGAACTAAGACCGAAACTACGATCTCTCTACAGAGTTGCACACATACGGTGTCATCTATCCGGTAGGGCTTCGCCGTCCAGAACTAGTTCCTGCCGGAACCCAGACAACCTTATGGCTCTACGAAACTATTTCGCTGGGAGGGAGGGAGAAGCCAGATCATGCATGGCACTTGTATGTGAGAAAGAGTGAGTGTGGAGGGCTGCCCATCCACCTCTGTTTATAGGAAATCCCAAGGGGTAGGGTAGTTTAACACAAAAACCCAAAATGCACATGAATCAAGTCCTTCCTCAAGGGCATAAGAGTGAAACCAAGGAACAAGAGGGGCTCCAAGGTGGAGCCCCAAGTGTGGCCGGCCACACCCCTTGGGGGGCCCCCATGAGGGCCTCCCAATCCATCCATGTCATCCCTAGATCTTTTGGGAAAAGCCCCAAAACGTGGCTTTCCATAAAATATCCCAAAAAGCACTTTCATTATTCACGACGACATTTTTCAGCGTCTGTTCGAACTGAAAATATTTATGTGGGCTTAGAAAATTTCCAGTACCCACCATAATAATTTTCAACGCGTTCTGGAACAATTTCAGTTTAGTGATTTTCATCTGCGAAAAGCATCTAAACCGGTTCCTGCAGCTCCGGAACATTTCCGATTTTTATTTCTGAAAATTCCAAAAAGTTTCCAGAATGATTCTGGCACCCTCCAAGAATTATCAGGCATGTGCTGAAACCATTTTGACTTAATGGCATACCCCGAAACAACTATTTCGGTTTCACCGGAACTCATCCGGTGACCTCTCTCTGCGGAACTTTTCCGCTGTCCGAAACTTTTCGGTGTCCGAAACTTTTTCGATGATTTTCTCTCAGACTCCCTGTCTAGTATTCAGCAGATAGATGACCCTTAAGCGTGTGACCCTATAGGTTCGGTGAAGTATAGACATGACCCAGAACCCCTTCCGATCAATGATCAACATGGGAGCCGTGGACACCCATATTGACCCCTATACCCGCACGAATGAATATTCGAGTGAACCTCCAGTTGCAGTGAGCTATTCCTGTTGCTTCGCGATATGTCACAAACACCCGAGGTGAGATTTGTTGCATCCCCGTGGACGAACAATTTGTCCACCATGCAAGTTACCTCGTTACCGATTTTGTTCTCTTTTCTCGTTTCCGTGTTCCGGCATCCCAGTGATCAAATCACACTGTGTCTGGCCAGACGATGATGGATACCGTAATACCGAGAGGGCCCGAGAATATCTCTCCATCGTCGGAGGAGGAAATCCCAATCTTGAGCTATCAAGTTACTTGACACACTTTTCCATGAACCCGTAAGCCGCCGTAATAGCCACCCATTTACAGATGACGTTTAACAAACCCCAAAGTTCATGAAGCAAGCATGAAGAAACTCGATACTCTCATGGTCTAAGGAATCATGCAAACGTTAACCATCTCTGTGTTATGCACCATTAACTTGTGACGCATGAATCTCTTAGCATAACATCAATCCGGGTCGATTCAACACAAATGTTCTCTTAACATTGTGCCCTCAAAATTGCTGGCATAGACATGCCCATGATCAGGAAAACAGAACCATCATGCAACACTTGAGCTAGTCTTAGAGGCCAGACTAGGAATACTTCTTACCGTTTATTATTCCACACGTGCATATGAGTCTTCCTCCGAGCCTCGTGGATATTGCAGACTCAAGAATCATTGCAGTTATAGCATGGAACATAAACATAATTATGAACTCGGAGATAAATAATATCATTTATTATTGCCTCTAGGGCATATCTCCTACAGCCGGTAACCTCTAGCTCTTCCTCTCCTATCTGAAGCTTGCTGATAATTGCTGGGGAAATCATATTCAACCCGGCCCCGCCATCCACTAACATCTTTATGACCTTGAGGTTGCGAATTGTTGGGGAGACCAACAACGGCAAACACCCTACCATAGTGGTGCGGCCAGGGTGATCATCTTCATCAAAAATGATGGGCATGCGGGACCACTTGAGCAGCTTTTGGGCCTCTGGCGCCTGCTCCACAACATTGACTTCTCGTGCCCATTGCTTGAGCTGACGATGGGAGGTGTGCAAAGATGCACCTCCATCAATGCATAGGGCGTCAGTGGCCCTCTGAAATTCCTGCTCACTGGTTTCCTCTTCATTCCCTCCATCACTCACATCATCACAGGTTTCCTTCTCTTGGCCCTTGGCGGGTTTTCCTTGGTTCTGAAAGGGTTTGCCGGTGCGGTTTGATTCACCACCTCGGCCCTTACCGCCAGCAGCATTCTGACCTTTCTCCTTATCACGTTTGTCATACTCTACTCTCTCTCTCTCTCTCTCTTGACAAGCTGCTCAACTTGATAACATTCATGAAGGTCGTGGCCTTTGGTCCGGTGGATCTTGCAGTACGGCCCATCACTTTTCCTAGCTTTTTCCACGGCAGCGGCTTCCCGGTAGGCTATGCACGCGGCAACTTCCTTGGGGGGGGGCCTCTGCCTTGGCCTTTTTGCCGGTACTATGTGTGCCAGAACCTTCTACAGTCATCACTACTTTATCTCTTGGCTTCTTGTTGCGCTTTTTGCCCTTTTTCTGACTAGTTGATTCATCCTCATCCTCTGAATCAACATTGACGCAATCCTCCTCTCCGGGCAACTTCCTTCCTTCCTCCACCCGAGCACACTTATCCACTAGTGTGTACAGCTCCTTCACAGTCTTGGGAAACCGCACATTCATATTAGAATGAATGCGACGGTTGCGCACACTGGAATGGAAGGCTGCTATAACAGCTACTGGATGGATATTTGGAATATTCCTATGAACTTTACTAAATCTTTGTAAATACTTACGAAGAGTTTCTCCTTCCTTCTGCTGGAGAAGCTGTAGGTCGCTGGGCCTGCCAGGCTCCTCGTGGCCACCAGTGAAGGCACCGATGAACTCGTGGCACAGGTCTGCCCATGACGAAATGAGTCCTCCGGCAGATGCATGAGCCAAGACCTCACGTTAGGCTTGAGGGACAACGGGAAGTAATTGGCGAACACCTTCTCGTCTCTTCCCCCGGCAGCCTGAACAGCAACGGTGTAGATGCTCAGGAACTCTGCCGGGTTCAGTCTCCCGTCGTACTTCTTGGGTATCTCTGGCTTGAACGTGCAAACGGATGACCAACGGACTTGCCGCAGCTCTCGTGTAAAGGCAGGGCAGCCAACCTCGAAAGGTAGGCACCCGCCAACACCGAGCGCAGGCTCGTCAGCGTTGAGGCCGCCGTACCCGTCGGTCTGGCGGGGGTTGTCGAGGCGCCGCTCTACGATGACGCAGGCGTCTCCCCGCCGCCTATCCTCCAGGGTTTGATGTTGGCCTGGATGTGCTCGAGGGTCGGAGGAGGCCATTGAGACGTCGTCGGGGTCTTGGTGTTGCTGCGCCCGCGTCGGCTGTCGTGGCGTGGACTGCACCGTGGGGACGGCCCCCTCCGTTCGGCCGTCGGTGCGGGCGATCGCTGTTGCTTGGGGAGGTCGTGGTGGGCCAGCTCGTCGCGAGCCCCCAACTTTGGCAAAACTGAGCAGGCTCTGGATGGTAGCACGCCACTCATCCATCTGCTCGGCTGCTGGCGGGAACCTCAGTAGCAGCTGGGCCCGCGCCATAGCCTTCGTGGTGGTGCTTGGCATGGATGTTGATGACTTCGACCGCACCGTCGCCCTGGCTCCTGATGGCGCCTGGGGCGGCGACGGCAGCGGCGGCGTGCCCGCGCTGCGGTGGGGTGACCACCTGGGCAGCGGGGTCGCGTGGCGAGGGTGCTCGTGGGTTCGCGGCTCCGTCGGGCGGAGTTGTTGGGTTGGCTCGCCCGGGAGGAAGCACATGTCCCACGACCGCCCCCGCGGCGGGGCCGGCCGGAGGGCGATGGTTCACCCTGGACCGAGCGCCGTTGATGTGGCTGCGTCCGCCGGTGGGAGGAAGGGGCGTGAGCGGAGTGATCCTCCCGTCCGCACCTTGCGGAGCGTGACCGTCGAGACGCTGCTGAAGCTGTTCTTCCTCGACGCCTTCAGCTCCCGGGTTGGCCGCAGGGGGAGTGGCGATGGTGCCACCTGCTCCTGCCACGCCATTAGCGGTGCTCACGTCCTCGCTTGTCTCCGCATCCCCCGCGACGTCCGAGGCCGCGGGCGGCGGAGCCTTCGAGGTGGATGACTGGGCCGAAGGGCCGGACTTCTTCTTCTTGGATGCCATGGTCGATGGCATCATTGAAGAAGAAGATGGCGATGAGGATGACGCTCTGCGCATGCTTTCAGGTTTGCACAAGCGAGCCCCCTACCTGGCGCGCCAAAGATGTCGCGGGATATCCGTGGCCACCTATGGGACCGGGCGGCCCCTTGCTGGTTCGGCAGGGGGACGTTGCGTTGCACAAAGAGCAGATTAGCGCACGGCAGCATGGCAGAGAGCACACGAGCAATTTACCCAGGTCCGGGCTGCCGCGAGGCGTAAGACCCTACTCATGCTTTGGTGCATTGATGGTGGAATGGAAGTGGTGGTGTGTAGTACACTTGCCCGACAAGGGCTGCCTCTAAGCTATGGTGACTACGACCGTGTGGTGGCTTGGGTTTATCAAGTTTCCAACCTTCTAACCCCTCCTACGAGTGCCATGGGCCTCCTTTTATAGATTAAGGGGTCACCATAGTGGCAAATTGGTCATTACCCACTAATATGATGGAAAACAGTGCTATCGTACCTAACTCTGCGGGCTGACAGGGTTCATTAAATACACCGCTTACTGTCACATCACTGGCTGCCCGGCAAGGCCTACCGGGCTATCTCGCCAGCTCCGCATCTATTCTCTTGACACGTCACAGGACATGTGTCATCTGCGGGTTTCTTCTGTAGGAGATGGCTGCCATGTGTCGAATGCTGCCACTTAATCATCTTGCGGCTTGACACCGCACTGATTGACGATGTGGGTCGTGCTTACATGGTTGGCGGGGTGGTCCAGCCTCCGTAAGACCCGGCAAGCTCTGCCGGGGAGTCTTGGTTGCTTGCTCCTGGTGGTGGCCTGGCCCCTTTCCGGGCTCGCCTGCCCGGCAAGGGGGGCCCTTTCCTTGCAGATATCTTGTCCTCCTTGTTCGTCATTGGTTTCTCTAGGCTGCATGTTGGTTCTTCAAATCTCTTGATTCTCCAATCTTTGGCCTGAGCTGATGCTTCATCCTTGGTCGCGTGCCTGTGCACAATTGGTCAACATACCCGGGGTTTGTTGCACTGACAGTGATGGACAGCCCTTGACACACAGTTTGTTCTACGCACCGTGTGTGATGCGTTCAATAACACAAACGATAAAATTGTCAATACCGTGTGCAATGGAAACGCTCTCACAAACGATTTAACAGGGAAAATTGTGTGTGATGTACTTGCGAACAGAAACGTTTTCCTTGGAGCGACTGTGTGCGATGTTTATACGAACGGAAACGTTAGCGGTGACTGATTGTGTGGGATGTACTTGCGACCGGAAACAATTTCGCCTGTATAATTGTATTTTTGAGCTCTACTGTACGTATTTCTATATTTGAGCGCTCGCCGGTCGCACACGACCTCATTTTGCCGAGTGTGTGTGCCAGGAGGGCATATCCCCGACGGTTTTTTGGTCATGTGGGAAGGACCCCCTATCGCCCACACTCACTAGGCAACGGTTCCAAATGTCGTCGCGGAAAGGGGTTAAAAACCGTTTGAATAGCACCTCGATGTACTAGTGACCCTTGTCGTTTCTAACCTGATTCCCACCATCAGGCAAGATGCCAAGCACCCGCCACGGCCTAGGTACTTGTCACCTTTAAACCCGTCCAGCATCACCTGCCCGATGTACTTCAAATATACTAACAGGTCGCTGTTACCTGTTATGCAGCTGGCAAAAACTACAAGGACGATGTTTCTTCTGGATCTAACAGCTTGGCCAACCAAGATCCTGGACTGAGGCATTGCTATGATCTTGTAAGTGCGTCTCTCTCTCTCTTGTATTGTTGTGTGCCTACCAGCGTGCTTTGCTAGGATTTTCGACCAGTAATCCCTTTGTGCAGACAATGATTTCTACTACTGGCTGCTAAATTAGATATGTAGATGTCATACATGATACTACCTCGTACCTCGGTTCCTAAATATAAGTATTTCTAGAGATTCCACTATAGTCAACATACGGAGCAAAATGAGTGAATCTACACTTGAAAATGCATCTATATACATATGTATTTGGTCCATACTGGAATCTCTACAAAGACATATATTTAGGAACCGAGGTAGTACATCACACAAAATCGTAGGTGGCATGTAGGAATTCCAGTGCACTACATTAGGCTCCCTTAGAGTGCTTGCTAGTCCAGCACACAGAGTCATGGCTAGTTTATGCTATGCACACAATCGTTAATTGGTGGTTTAAACATGCGCAAGGGATATGCAATGTATTATCATGTAGAGATGTCTGAAATTAGCCGTGTCAACTTGCAGATAGGGTTACACAATGAAAAAGTACAAGATGTATGTGGCAATTTCATGGAACATCGCAAAAAAGGAGAGGCAACAGTGAGCCTATACAGTGTGCTATGGTAGGTCACTCCTCCATTGCTATCATCGTGATATGTTATTTGTATGTCAGTTCTATTGGCAAAATTTCTTAGGGACAGTTATTACGAGTTATCCTAAGAAAATAAGCACCTGTGAATATTAGCTCCAGGTAATAAGCCAACCAGTTCTTTTCATTGCCTTCCTTTTCAGCTTATCTTTGGTATGATCAGTGAAAAGTCTAGATTGCATTATATTTTGTCATTTTGCTGCCCATTTGAAAATTAATTTGACTTGCAAACATCACAAATTTAACCCAGTGCAGTAATTAATATGATAGGAAAACAGACCATCACTATTTGTTCAAAATGCTAATACAAAGATACCATCTACTTGGCACAATCTACTTTGGTCAATGTCCTCCATAGAGATCCAATTGCCTAATTTAAATGAAGAACGCATGAGCCACATTTAAATGAAGAACAATTATTTATTGAAATTCGATGGTCCAAGTGGCTGGTTATTATCATATAGCAGCACCACCTGAAAGCATCATATAGCAGCAGCAGCTCATAGCAACTCATCATACAACAGCAGCAGCAGTGTGCAATTCATCATATACCAGCAGCAGCTCATAGCAATTCATCATATAGAAGTAGCAGGAGCAGCTCATAGCAATTCATCATATAGCAGCAACAGGAGCAGCTCATAGCAATTCATCATATAGAAGCAGCAGGAGCAGCTTATAGCAACTCATAAAGCAGCAGCAGCTCATAGCAATTCATCATATAGTAGCAGCAACTCATAGCAATTCATCATATAACAGCAGCAGGAGCAGCTCATAGCAATGCATCATATAGCAGCAGCAGAAGCAGCTCATAGCAATTCATCGTATAGTGGATCAGAATGAAAATTTGGCAAAAAATTAGAGGAGATCCTCACGTTGTTGGATGAGCTCATCCTTCAACAACACCTCAAGGCCACGGACTGGGAGGAGGGTGATACGTCTCCGTCGTATCTACTTTTCCAAACACTTTTGCCCTTGTTTTGGACTCTAACTTGCATGATTTGAATGGAACTAACCCGGACTAACGCTGTTTTCAGCAGAATTGCCATGGTGTTATTTTTGTGCAGAAATAAAAGTTCTCGGAATGACCTGAAAATCAACGGAGAATTATTTTGGAATATATAAAAAATACTGGCGAAAGAATCAAGACCAGGGGGCCCACACCCTGTCCACGAGGGTGGGAGGCGCGCTTGCCCCCTGCCTTGTGGGCCCCCTGGTGCTCCACTGACCTCAACTCCAACTCCATATATTCACGTTCGGGGAGAAAAAAAATCAAAGAGAAGGATTCATCGCGTTTTACGGTACGGAGCCGCCGCCAAGCCCTAAACTCTCTCGGGAGGGTTGATCTGGAGTCCGTTTGGGGCTCCGGAGAGGGGAATCCGTCGCCGTCGTCATCATCAACCTTCCTCCAACACCAATTTCATGATGCTCACCGCTGTGCGTGAGTAATTCCATCATAGGCTTGCTGGACAGTGATGGGTTGCATGAGATTTATCATGTAATCGAGTTAGTTTTGTTAGGGTTTGATCCGTAGTATCCATTATGTTCTGAGATTGATGTTGCTATGACTTTGCTATGCTTAATGCTTGTCACTAGGGCCCGAGTGCCATGAATTCAGATCTGAACCTATTATGTTTTCATGAATATATGTGAGTTCTTGATCCTATCTTGCAAGTCATTAGTCACCTACTATGTGTTATGATCCGACAACCCCGAAGTGACAATAATCGGGACCACTCCCGGTGATGACCGTAGTTTGAGGAGTTCATGTATTCACTATGTGTTAATGCTTTGGTCCGGTACTCTATTAAAAGGAGGCCTTAAAATCCCTTAGTTTCCAATAGGACCCCGCTGCCACGGGAGGGTAGGACAAAAGATGTCATGCATGTTTTTTTCCATAAGCACGTATGACTATATTCGGAATACATGCCTACATTACATTGATGAATTGGAGCTAGTTCTGTGTCACCCTATGTTATAACTGTTACATGAATGATCGCATCCGACATAATTATCCATCACTGATCCAATGCCTACGAGCTTTTCACATATTTCTCTTTGCTTAGTTACTTTACCGTTGCTACTGTTACAATCACTACAAAACTGCTATCGTTACTTTTGCCACTGTTACTGTTACTATCATACTACTTTGCTACTAAATACTTTGCTGCAGATATTAAGTTATCCAGGTGTGGTTGAATTGACAACTCAACTGCTAATACTTGAGAGTATTCTTTGGCTCCACTTGTGTCGAATCAATAAATTTGGGTTGAATACTCTACCCTCGAAAACTGTTGCGATCCCCTATACTTGTGGGTTATCAAGACTATTTTCAGGCGCCGTTACTGGAGAGCATAGTTCTATTCTTTAAGTCACTTGGGATTTATATCTGTTGGTCACTATGAGGAACTTGAAAGATGAGAAAACCAAAATTTATCCCTCAACTACGAGGGGAGGTAAGGAACTGTCATCTAGCTCTGCACTTGATTCTCCTTCTGTTTTGAGTAAACTTGCGACACCTAAACCTGATTCTGCTATTAATTCTGATATGTCGCATGTTATTGATGATGCCACTTCTGCTATGCATGATACTTATGATGAAACTACTTCTATGGTTGATAATACTGTGCCACTAGGTGAATTTCTCGATGAACAACTTGCTAGGGCTAGAGAGAATGAAATTATTGAAACTGATAATATTGATGAAAGTGTTGATGAAGATTCTCCCCCTAGATACGAATTGCCTGTTGTGCCTGAGGGTTATGTTATGGATGAAGAAACTGCTAGGGATTTTATTGCTTGCAATGATAGGAATGATCTTAAGAAAATATTAGTTAAGCTGAAAGAAAAATCTCTGAATCCTAGAATGAAATATGACCCTGCTTATGCTACTTCACCTATCTTTGTTACTGATAAGGATTATGATTTCTCTGTCGATCCTGAGATAATTACTTTGGTTGAATCTGATCCTTTCTATGGCTATGAATCTAAAACTGTTGTGGCACATCTTACTAAATTAAATGATATAACCACCCTATTCACTAATGATGAGAAAACTCGCTACTATTATATCCTTAACTTATTTCCATTCTCATTAAAGGGTGATGCTAAGACATGGTTTAATTCTCTTGATCCTGGTTGTGTGCGTAGTCCCTAGGATATGATTTATTACTTCTCTGCTAAATATTCCCTTGCTCATAAGAAACAAGCTGCTTTAAGGGAAATATATAATTTCGTGCAAATTGAAGAAGAGAGTCTCCCACAAGCTTGGGGTGGCTTCTCCAATTACTTAATGCTTTTCCTGATCATCCTCTGAAGAAAAATGAAATACTTGATATCTTTTATAATGGACTAACCGATGCTTCCAAAGACCGCCTGGATAGTTGTGCTGGTTGTGTTTTCAGGGAAAGGACTGTTGATCATGCTGAGTTGCTATTGAATAATATGTTGACTAATGAAAATAATTGGACACTTCCTGAACCAACTCCTAAGCCAACTCCAAATAAAAGGGGTATTCTATTTCTCAGTCCTGAAGATATGCAAGAGGCAAAGAAATCTATGAAAGAAAAAGGTATAAAAGCTGAAGATGTTAAGAATTTACCTCCGGTTGAAGAAATACATGGACTTAATTTACCGCCTGTTGAAGAGATTCATCTTCTTGATAACCCGACATAGGTAGTAAAGGTAAATTCTCTCTATAGATATGATAAAGCTGAAATCCCACCTACTAAGTTTGCTAGTCAATGCTTAGATGAGTTTGATGACTTTATGGTTAAACAAGAAAACTTCAATGCTTATTTTGGTAGAGAGTTGTAACTCAATGCTTATATGATTGAACACTTGAGTGATTATATGTCTAGAGTTAAAGGTGAACTTAAACTCATTAGTAAACATGCTTCTATGGTTACCACTCAAGCAGAACAGGTACTTAAAGCTCAAAATGATTTGCTCAATGAATTAAATAGTAAGAAAAATGATAATGATGTCAGAGTTATGACTAGAGGGGGTAAAATGACTCAGGAACCTTTGTATCCTGAGGGCCACCCTAATAGAATTGAGCAAGATTCTCAGAGAACTAATGTTGATGCACCTAATCCTTCTAAAAGGAAGAAAAAGAAAAATGATAGGACTTTGCATGCTTCTAGTGAACCTGTTGTTGACACACCTGAGAATCCCAGTGATATATCTATTTCTGATGCTGAAACACAATCTGGTAATGAACATGAACCTAGTGATAATATTAATGATGATGTTCATGTTGATGCTCAACCTAGCAGTGACAATGATGTAGAGATTGAACCTGCTGTTGATCTTGATAACCCACAATCAAAGAATCAACGTTATGATAAGAGAGACTTTGTTGCTAGGAAGCACGGTAAAGAAAGAGAACCATGGGTTCAGAAACCCATGCCTTTTCCTCCTAAACCATCCAAGAAAAAGGATGATGAGGATTTTGAGCGCTTTGCTGAAATGATTAGACCTATCTTTTTGCGTATGCGTTTGACTGATATGCTCAAAATGGATCCTTATGCTAAATACATGAAAGATATCGTTACAAATAAAAGAAAGATACCGGAAGCTGAAATTTCCACCATGCTTGCTAATTATACTTTTAAGGGTGGAATACCTAAGAAGTTAAGAGATCCAGGAGTACCGACTATACCATGCTCCATGAAAAGAAACTATGTTAAAACTGCTTTATGTGATCTTGGAGCCGGTGTTAGTGTTATGCCTCTCTCTTTATATCGTAGACTTGATTTGAATAAGTTGACACCTACTGAAATATCTTTGCAAATGGCCGATAAATCAACCGTTATACCTGTCGGTATTTGTGAGGATGTGCCTGTTGTGGTTGCAAATGTTACTATTTTAACGTACTTTGTTATTCTTGATATTCCCGAGGATGATAGTATGTCGATTATCCTTGGTAGACCGTTTTTGAACACTGCAGGGGCTGTTATTGATTGCAACAAAGGCAATGTCACTTTTCATGTTAATGGCAATGAGCATACGGTACACTTTCTGAGGAAACAACCTCAAGTTCATAGTATCAACTCTATTGGAAAAATTCCATCGATTATTTTTGGAGGTTTTGAATTTCCTCTTCCTACTGTCAAAAAGAGATATGATATTCTTATTATTGGGGACGTGCATATCCCCGTTGAGGTAACCTAGTGCTATTCGAAAATTCTTCCGTTTCATGCGATTCGGAATGAGTTTGTTAACAAGACCTGATCAACCTTGTTAGTGGATTCCTTTTGATGAGCATGAGATGGATTAAGTTAGAAAGCACAACTCTCTATACCCTCCTTTTATTTTCTGTTATTTAGTTAAAATAAAGCAAAAATAGTATTTTCTGTCGGTTTTCTGAATTATCCGTGCAATAAAAAAATACCCTGAAAATAAAAGTTCTCCAAATGCCCTGAAATTGAAATATGTTTTTTTCTAGAATATTTAAGAATACTTGGCACTGAGAACACATCAGGGGGAGCAAGCACCTGGCCACGAGGGTCCAGAGCGCGCCCACCCCCCTGGGCGCGCGCCCCTACCTCGTGGGCCCCTGGTGGCCCCCCTCCACTTATTCCAGCACCCACACACTTCTTCTTCCTCCCAAAAAAATTCACCAACCAGCTCAAGCACGAGTTCTTGCTCATCTTGCTGCCATTTTTGATCTCCTTGCTCAAAGCTCCACTCACAAAACTGCTTTGGGGGATTGTTCTTTGGTATGTGACTCCTCCAATGGTCCAATTTGTTTTTGTTCTAGTGCTTTATTTATTGCAAATTTTTGCTGCTTAGGTGACCATGTTCTTGAGCTTGCATGTCAAATTTATTTGGTCCCAAGTAGTTCTAATGCATGATATAGTCTCTAGACACTTGTGGGAGTAGTTACTATCAATTTAGTTTAGTTTGGTTCACTTTTATTTGAAGTTACTAAAAATTTCAGAAATTTTTTAGAGGAAGAAATATGTTTAGGAAAATGTACCAAGGTTGTTCTTCAAGGAAGCAAGGACCCAGGCCCGCAATACGTGAGCCGGACCATGAACCACCAAGAGAAGCTCAAGTGCGGCCCTGTGAATGGCCGTCAGGAAACTTCATTGTCCGAGCAGGAATTAAGGAGGAATTTGAGGCATATGTGTGTAACGCTGATTTGGAGGGCTTCATGTCAGATAAGTGCCTCCAACACTACTACCTTACCGATTCCTTTGTGAGAAGATTCAGATTTTCATCTTCACGCAACTCTCACACGGTCCTGTTTGATCTTTATGATAAATCTTATACCATGGACCTAGAGGACTTTAATACTGCTTGTAAACTCCCGCAATGGGGTAATGCTAGTGAACCTCACAAATCTGAGTTTAGAGATTTTCTTGCTAGTATCACAGTGGGGGAATCTAGAGAAATAACACAACCTACCATAGGGAGCATCCATTTTCCTTCTATACATTACTTTGCTCTCTTCATAGGTAGATGCATAAATGGTAAGGATGAAGCATGCCACATGTGTGTTCCTGACCTCAGTATTCTCAAGAGTGCTGTATTAGGAGATAAACAATATAACTTGGGAGCTATTGTTGCGTGTAGGTTGCATAATAATAGTATAAATGGAGATTTGTTTGGTGGAATTTATGCAACCCGTTTAGCTAATTATCTTGAGGTACCCATTCATGATTATGATATGGAATTGCCTCCTGCTTATCTAGATTTTAATGCTATCGTTCGCCATCAGTTTGTTGAGAGGAATGAATAGCCTCTCCAGTACCGACTAATCTTTGACAGGCGTCACACTGTCCATATTGCTCTCCTTGCTCCTACTCTATTTGACTTTTAGGCAAAGGGGAGATATGTCATAACCAGGGAGGAGGCAAACGAGTACGAGAGCAGCTCGCCTCCAAGCTGCAGCTCGTGATGCAGTAGCGGCTGCATCTCAGTACGACCCCAGTTACAACTTCGGATATCCGCCAGGCCAGCCGTGGCCATAAACCAACTTAGGCCAAAAGCCTAGGCTTGGGGGAGTACGTATTTCTCGCCGACATTACATTCTTGTTCACACACTCATGCTAGTTGTCGGTGCTCATACTTTTTCATTGTACTATCCATGCTAGTTTATTTTCCTTTTTCTTTTTATGCTTTCTTCTTGTGTGTTTGAAAAAACCTTAAGAAAAACCAAAAAAAATTAGCTGTAACTTTTAGCTAGTTTACTTTTCATGCTTGTAGTAGTAAAAATTAAAAAGAAAACCCAAAAAAGATTTCTTGTTCTTCTTTTGCTTGTTGGGAGCTTTCCCGTGTAAATAGTTTTATTTCTTTTCTTTTCTTTGGGGGTCGATAGGAGAAGACCATGATGAAAATGTTAAAGTGGCTCTTATATGCATTATTGTTGATTTAACCAAGAGCCCATATTACCTTGTCTTCTCCTGTGTGTTAAATGCTTGCCGATTCCAGCTTAGTCCAATGCACGTGCACAATTATTATTATACACACCGTTCGGTCATGCAAGTGAAAGGCAATAATGACGATATATGATGGACTGATTGAGATGAGAGAAGCTGGTATGAACTCGACCTCTCTTGTTTTTGTAAATATGATTAGTTCATCGTTCCTGATTCAGCCTATTATGAATGAAACATGTTTACAATGACAATTAGAGATTATAGTTGCTTATGCCATGCTTAATTTGCTAGGAGTTTATAATGGTTTACCTTGCGTGCCAACATGCTATTAAAATGGTTGTGATGTGGTATGATAGGGTGGTATCCTCCTTTGGATGATTCGAGTGGCTTGACTTGGCACATGTTCATGCATGTAGTTGAAACAAAATCAACATAGCCTCCACGATATTTATATTCATGGTGAATTATATCCTACTCATGCTTGCACTCAGTGTTGATTAATTTTAATGCATGTTCATGACTGTTGTCGCTCTCTAGTTGGTCGCTTCCCAGTCTTTTTCTAGCCTTCACTTGTACTAAGCGGAAATACTGCTTGTGCATCCAATCCCTTAAACCCCAAAGTTATTCCATATGAGTCCACCATACCTTCCTATATGCGGTATCTACCTGCCGTTCCAAGTAAATTTGTATGTGCCAAACTCTAAACCTTCAAATGAAATTCTGTTTTGTATGCTCGAATAGCTCATGTATCAACTAGGATTGTCTGTATCTTCCATGTTAGGTGGGTTATTCTCAAGAGGAGTGGACTCCGCTCCTCACTCACGAGAAAATGGCTGGTCACCGGGATGCCCAGTCCCATGGTTTAAGCAAATCGAATCGAAATAATTGCAAACAAAACTCCCCCAGGACTGTTGTTTGTTGGAGGCACCCGTTGTTTCGGGCAAGCCATGGATTGATGCTTGTTGGTGGAGGGGGAGTATAAACTTTACCATTCTGCTTGGGAACCGCCTATAATGTGTGTAGCATGGAAGATATCGAGATCTCTCGGTTGTTATGTTGACAATGAAAGTATACCACTCAAAATATTATTTATCTCTATTTCAAAACCGAGCTCTGGCACCTCTACAAATCCCTGCTTCCCTCTGCGAAGGGCCTATCTATTTACTTTTATGTTGAGTCATCATCCTCTTATTAAAAAGTACTAGCTGGAGAGCACCGCTGTCATTTGCATCCATCACTATTATTTTATATTGGGTATGACTATGATTGGATCTCTTTTACCATGAATTACAATGTCTAGTCAGTCCTTGATCTTTAAAGGTGCTCTGCATTTATGTTTTGTGGTCTCAGAAAGGGCTAGCGAGATACCATCTTGTTATATCATATCATGATTGTTTTGAGAAAGTGTTGTCATCCGAGATTTATTATTATTGCTCGCTAGTTGATTATGCCATTGATATGAGTAAACATGAGACCTAAATGTTATTGTGAATATGGTTAGTTCATAATCTTTGCTGAAAACTTGAATGCTGGCTTTACATATTTACAACAACAAGAGCAAACAGAGTTTGTAGAAGTTTTTCTTTATCACTTTCAGTTTGTCAACTGAATTGCTTGAGGATAAGGAAAGGTTTAAGCTTGGGGGAGTTGATACGTCTCCGTCGTATCTACTTTTCCAAACACTTTTGCCCTTGTTTTGGACTCTAACTTGCATGATTCGAATGGAACTAACCCGGACTGACGCTGTTTTTAGCAGAATTTCCATGGTGTTATTTTTGTGCAGAAATAAAAGTTCTCGGAATGACATGAAAATAAATGGAGAATTATTTTGGAATATATAAAAAATACTAGCGAAAGATTCAAGGCTAGGGGGCCCACACCCTGTCCACGAGTGTGGGAGGCGCGCCTGCCCCCTGGGCGCGCCACCTGCCTTGTGGGCCCCCTGGTGCTCCACCGACCTCAACTCCAACTCCATATATTCACGTTCGGGGAGAAAAAAATCAGAGAGAAGGATTCATCGTGTTTTACGATATGGAGCCGCCGCCAAGCCCTAAACTCTCTCGGGAGGGCTGATCTGGAGTCCGTTCGGGGCTCCGGAGAGGGGAATCTGTCGCCGTCGTCAGCTTCAACCTTCCTCCATCATCAATTTCATGATGCTCACCGCCGTGCGTGAGTAATTCCATCGTAGGCTTGCTGGACGGTGATGGGTTGGATGAGATTTATCATGTAATCGAGTTAGTTTTGTTAGGTTTTGATCCCTAGTATCCATTATGTTCTGAGATTGATGTTGCTATGACTTTGCTATGCTTAATGCTTGTCACTAGGGCCCGAGTGCCATGAATTCAGATCTGAACCTATTATGTTTTCATGAATATATGTGAGTTCTTGATCCTATCTTGCAAGTCATTAGTCACGTACTATGTGTTATGATCCGGCAACCCCGAAGTGACATTAATCGGGACCACTCCCGGTGATAACCGTAGTTTGAGGAGTTCATGTATTCACTATGTGTTAATGCTTTGGTCCGGTACTCTATTAAAAGGAGGCCTTAATATCCCTTAGTTTCCAATAGGACCCCGCTGCCACGGGAGGGTAGGACAAAAGATGTCACGCAAGTTCTTTTTCCATAAGCACGTATGACTATATTCAGAATACATGCCTACATTACATTGATGAACTGGATCTAGTTCTGTGTCACCCTATGTTATAACTGTTACATGAATGATCGCATCCGACATAGTTATTTATCACTGATCCAATGCCTACGAGCTTTTCAGATATTGCTCTTTGCTTAGTTACTTTACCGTTGCTACTGTTACAATCACTACAAAACTGCTATCGTTACTTTTGCCACTGTTACTGTTACTATCATACTACTTTGCTACTAAATACTTTGCTGCAGATATTAAGTTATGCAGGTGTGGTTGAATTGAAAACTCAACTGCTAATACTTGAGAATATTCTTTGGCTCCCCTTGTGTCGAATCAATAAATTTGGGTTGAATACTCTACCCTCGAAAACTGTTGCGATCCCCTATACTTGTGGGTTATCAGAGGGGAGGGGGAATAAGGTGCCTTCTGCCGCAGTGTGGCATCAGCCGTAGTTGTGCGGGTCTCGCCGGAGTAGTTTGTTGGATGGACCACAGTGGAGCAGCTGCTGGAGACCATGAGAATGAGGGCGACGTCAGAGGGAGGAGCAGTCGGGGAGATTTGGCCCTACCTGCCGGCCATGTAGCCTAGCTAGACAGAGCATCATCGAGGACCAAGCGAGATGGGACCAGTGGCGACGGCTCACTGGAGGAACCCTAGCGATGTAGGCAGGGGATCGAGGTAGAGGGAAAGGGGAGAGGAGATGCAAGCGGGAAGGGCAATGAACGCTTGTGTGTTTGTTTTTACTTGAGGGTCAGGTGTGACGCTGGCGTGAGCAGTTGCATTTTGAGTGTAATATAGGCAGACAACAGTCATTTCACTATTCCTCTTCCCTTCAATTTTTAGTGAGCTTCTACCCGAAACACCCCCCTCCAAAGCGAAATAAGTTAAGACAAAGCCCATAACTCAAAAATGATTTCTTTGCATCTTTTATGGCTTATTTTGACAATAAGCTCTGAAAAAGAGGAATAGAACCGGCCCTTAACCTGCAATTCAATTGTGCGTGCAATGATGAATCACTCCTGCCTGCTATAGTGTACATTTAGGCATCATCATACATGGCATAACCTAATACATGTGCATTCCATTGTAGAATCTGGAATATGCAATGTTTATGTTAGTTCATACGTTGCACATGATGTTTAAATGCCCCTTAAATCTGGTGACTCAAGTGACGGTCTTTAAGCCTCCTTCTTTGCTTCTTTTCTTGATATGTAAGATTTGCTCACACATCTGTTCAATTGCTTGTTTGCATCAGCCAGCCATACTAGGACAGTTTGCTTTGATTACTTTTTGTTCTTGACCTAACACTCTAACAGAGCTTGTCAACGATTTAAACACTAAGGGTTGCTGTAGTGGGGTCTTGTCTAACTCATAGGTGACATAAAGGTTTGGTTGTACACTATGGCTCTCCAAGAGTACCTGGAGATCCAGTTCGAAGGTATGCCCAGTTTTTACATAGTGCACACGTAGTAAATGCTCATTTCATTGTGTGCAAGTGCAAGAGATGTGGCATGTTTCATTATGTGGTGTTGTTTTGTTATAATCTCATCCTTTTGTGTTGTTCACAGACTGGAAAGTATGCATATTTATCTTCCAAGGAGACGAGTAACTAGTTTGTGTCACCTTGCAGAGGGGGTGCAATGAAGATAAGATTGAGGATTTCCAAGTACAAGATGTTAGGAAGGAGCCTTGCAAGAGAAGTAGGAGCAGCGCTGAGCCTGTTCAACAAGTTAAGGTAAGTCACTGTATCCAACTCAATAGTTCAATTCCTTGTTTGTTTCAGGCATAGTTAATTTGCTCTTTTCAATTTCTTTATTTGTCCTCAGTTAATGAGATGCCCAAACAATGATGCCTGATGTTGGGTACTTGTATAACTATTAGTTGACATAATTAAAGGCCTTACTATTTAATTACTCTGGCGAAGTGTGCCTGAAGCTTTGAAGTCTATTAACAACCTATTACTGCATGAGGCTCACAATCTAGTTTATACTAGGCTAATGATTGCATAGTTTTGCTTGCTGTAGTAGGTTTGTACGAATCCCTCTGTTGTTCATTATGCTCAATAAGACATTAATTGAGCTACAGAATGGCCAACTGCTTGCTTACTTATACGCAACGTGCTGTCTAAATTTGTAACTTGTCTGTGTTTTGGATTTGCCCGAACATCATGCTCCTCCGGTGAGCTAAGAGAGATTTCTGTATGCAGGCCGCACAGACTACCATTTTTATAATTTTTAAAATATCACCTGCTTATGCTTCATGACGTGTAACATTATTGTTAGTCCTGTTTTGCCGTGTACAAAATAGTCTGTCTTGCTCGATTCACCGTTGTAACTATATTTTTGCCCTAGTCATGTGTACTTACAGAAACATTTCAGGATGAAGTGACATCAACACAAAGATCTGCGAGCAGTGCGGCATGGCCGTTACCGAATGATTATGGATTAGAATTGGAATGTGCTGATGTTCTCGAGCATCAACTAGAGGTGGCAAGACAACGTGTACATGATTCTCAACGTACAATCAACAAGTTGAGACTGGACATGGAGGTATTACATGCAGGACTAAAAAAATTGAAAAAGACACCGAGGTAACCACCAAGGAATTGGAGATTTTGCAGACTAAAATTTGTGCTATCTGAATCCGGCCAATCCTATTTTCTGAAGAGATTATAGTTCAAATGGTAAGTTCTGTTGATGCGTGTCCATGATGTATGAGCTTTATTTGCCCAGTGTATGTAATATGTTGTTTGTGTACGCTTTATTATCACTGGTGCCGAACTATAGTGCCCAGTGGGTATATTCGGCTGTAATTTCTTTATTGTATAGTGTAGGATTATTCTATGTTTCTATGCCTTAGTCTTTTTATTATATAGTGTATATTTTTTAGAGGCAATTGTATAAAGTAGGATAATTCTTGAATATGCTATATCGTTGAAACGGGGGCCAACACGCCCAAACATTTCCTGGACACCATACAAACGAACAAACATGTGTAGTCAAAGCGGGCCATAATTGGGCTGGTCAAAAATAATATTAAGCGGATCCCAAATGATGTGGCCCACCGTAACAACGGCTCTTAACAGGCCGTTAACAGGCCAAAAGCTCGATAGGGTCATATAAATGGAAATGGCCCACGGGCCTCTAGCAGGCCGAAATAAATGTCAATTTTGTCTCGGCCCTTTTACTTTACGGGCCAGTAAGAGGCCAAAAGTGTTATGGGCCAGAGGAGGCCCAATTTGCAAACTAGGCTTTTAACAGGCCAAAAGTCGCGTTGGGCTGAAATGATGCCCTGCGGAACGTGGCCCCCTAATGGACCTAAAGTCAAAGGCCCAACTGTTGTGCGGGCCGTTAACAGGACGAGAGACAAAATGGGCTAAGTGTTGGCCCATTTACCGAATGGGCCAAGGACAGGCCTAAAGTCACAGCGGGCTAGAATTGGCCCAACTGCAGAATGGGCCGAGAAAAGGCCGAAAGACGTTCCGGGCCATTAACGGGCTGGAACTGACGATGGACTGCTAACAGGCCAAAAGAAGCTTAGGCTGCAATTGGGCCTAAGACGTAGCGGGCCGTTGATGGGCTGAAACTGACGATGGGCTGGAAATTGTCAAATCTAGAATGGGCCTTTGATGGGCCGATTCTATGTAACTTGTATGGGCCATACTTGTAAATGGGCCTAACTCAAGTAGGCCGCTAATGGGCCGGCCCGCTTATTTTGACAGGCCCGGCCTTTTAACCTGAATGGGCCAGTGTTGGGCCGAGACATGTGTCGACGTATCATAGGCGCGTTCCGTCCATTCGCTGGATGACAACTGTCCGAACGCCGGACCGACACATGGATCTGTCAGCCAATGAGAATTTTACACGTGGAAAATTCCCATTGGTCCGCGCTGTTAATGGGTTACCGGATCCAAACCGGAACCCGATAGCTTAAAGGTGACCCGTTACGGTGGATGCCACGTGTCGGTCACCCTTGACGAAAGCACTTCTATGACGCGTGATTTATCGTCATGGAAGTTGACACTTCCGTGATCATAATTTTGGTAATGTCATGGAACACTTCTACGACAGCACAGGTATGACTATCTTGATTATGTCATAAAATCGTCATGGATGTACATGCATGATAGAAAACGTGACCTACTGTGACAAACACGTATCATCACAGAAGTGTATTTTTTTGTAGTGACCTCACCGAAGCCCTGTCGCCCCGGGCTTCGGCATCCTTAATCCTCGTGAGGCGCCCTCAAATGAGCTCGTGGGCATGCAAACCCCCTCAAGTCCGTGCCTCCGGGCATCGCGACGCGATAAAGTCCGTGCCTCCGGATATTGGGACACGGTGCACCAGCCATAACCAACCCACGCTCGGGGGCTCGCGCGAGGAAGGACGAGATGCCCCGTCAAGCTTTCTAATAACTATGCAGCTGTACAATGCCTCCCGATGTCTGACGGCTCCGAGTCGTCAAGAAGCGAACTTCGCCGGATGCTGCTGGAAAGGCGCGCCCTCGCGACGCGGGAAACTACATCAAGCGTATCGAGCTAAGTTATCCTGACCACACCTGATCAAAACATGGGTATCACGGCATGATATCAAGATAATAAACATAGCATAGTGGTGCAAGCGCCATGGTTCATTACACACCCCAGCGGGGTCTTCTACTTTTTAAAAATGTAGGCGAAAGGAAATGTTAAACAAAAGAGGGCCGCGTGGCTGTGGAAGCTCCCGAGGCCAGGCCCCAGCGGTGCCCGAGCTCAGCCCGAGTCTTCCTCCTGCTTCACTGGCGTGCGGCGGCGAGACGACTCGTCGCCTTCTTCGATCCGAGCCCGGCGGCAGGGTGGCTGGTCGTAGCCACGGCTGCTGGTGCTCTCGCCGGAGGAGGAGCCGCCGCGGCTGGAGGAAGCGCGGCCGTCGCCAAGGGCAAGCTCACCCTTGTCGTCGTCGCGGCCGTCGCCAAAGGCAAGCTCGTCGTTGTCGCTGCCATCTTCCGGGAAGCACCCCGTACGGTGGCCGTCTCCCCTAAACACCCTCACATAGAGGGTCGCAAGGTTGTCGTACGTGAAGTGGAGGGTGCACCTCCTGCTCAGGCCCCGTGCGCGGGACAATGCCTGCCAGCTGCGGGCCAAGGCCACGTTGCCTGCGGCAGTGACCTCGACCCCGACCCATGAGGCCTTGCTGCAGCAGCCGTCAGGTTGTTGCCAGAGGCCATCAAGACCCATGGGTGGCAGCTCGCCCGCGAAGAAGCGCGGGAGCGGGAGCCAGTTGCCGGCAGGCATCTCTGACCAAATTACAAACTCCGGGAACGTGTCCGGAGAGTGGAAGCGCGGTCGAGAAGGCCGAGTGACCACGGCACGCCTCCCTGTTGGGAATCGTAGCATAATTTTAAAATTTTCCTACGCTCACCAAGATGCATCTATGGAGTCTACTAGCAACGAGGGAAGGGAGTGCATCTACATACCGTTGTAGATCGCGAGCGGAAGCGTTCCAATGAACGTGGATGACGGAGTCGTTCTCGCCGTGATCCAAATCACCGATGACCGAGTGCCGAACGTACAGCACCTCCGCGTTCAACACACGTACGGTGCAGCGACGTTTCCTCCTTTCTTGATCCAGCAAGGGGGAAGGAGAGGTTGATGGAGATCCAACAGCACGACGGCGTGGTGGTGGATGTAGCGGCTCTCCGGCAGGGCTTCGTCGAGCTTCTACGCGCGAGAGAGAGGTGTTGCAGGGGAGGAGGGAGGCGCCAAAGGCTGTAGTATCCTGCCCTCCCTCCCCCCTTTTATATAGGCCCCCAAGGGGGGTGCGTAGCCCTAGGAGATGGGATCTCCAAGGGGGGGCGGCGGCCAAGGGGGGAAGGGGTTGCCTTGCCCCCCAAGGCAAGGGGGAATCCCCCCCTAGGGTTCCCAACCCTAGGCGCATGGGGGGGAGGCCCAAGGTGGCGCCCCAGCCCATTAGGGGCTGGTTCCCCTCCACTTTCAGCCCACGGGGCCCTCCGGGACAGGTGGCCCCACCCGGTGGACCCCCGGGACCCTTCCGGTGGTCCCGGTACAATACCGATAACCCCCGAAACTTTCCCGGTGGCCAAAACTGGACTTCCTATATATAATTCTTCACCTCCGGACCATTCCGGAACCTCTCGTGACGTCCGGGATCTCATCCGGGAGTCCGAACAACTTTCGGGTTTCCGCATACATATATCTCTACAACCCTAGCGTCACCGGACCTTAAGTGTGTAGACCCTACGGGTTCGGGAGACATGCAGACATGACCGAGACGCCTCTCCGGTCAATAACCAACAGCGGGATCTGGATACCCATGTTGGCTCCCACATGTTCCACGATGATATCATCGGGTGAACCACGGTGTCGAGGATTCAATCAATCCGTATGCAATTCCCTTTGTCAATCGGTATGTTACTTGCCCGAGATTCGATCGTTCGGTATCCCAATACCTTGTTCAATCTCGTTACCGGCAAGTCTCTTTACTCGTACCGCAATGCATGATCCCGTGACTAACGCCTTAGTCACATTGAGCTCATTATGATGATGCATTACCGAGTGGGCCCAGAGTTACCTCTCCGTTTACACGGAGTGACAAATCCCAGTCTTGATCCGTGCCAACCCAACAGACACTTTCGGAGATACCCGTAATGCACCTTTATAGTCACCCAGTTACGTTGTGACGTTTGGCACACCCAAAGCACTCCTACGGTATCCGGGAGTTGCACGATCTCATGGTCTAAGGAAAAGATACTTGACATTGGAAAAGCTCTAGCAAACGAAACTACACGATCTTTTATGCTATGCTTAGGTTGGGTCTTGTCCATCACATCATTCTCCTAATGATGTGATCCCGTTATCAGTGACATCCTATGTCCATAGTCAGGAAACCATGACTATCTGTTGATCAACGAGCTAGTCAACTAGAGGCTTACTAGGGACAGGTTGTGGTCTATGTATTCACACATGTATTACGATTTCCGGACAATACAATTATAGCATGAATAATAGACTATTATCATGAACACAGAAATATAATAATAACCATTTATTATTGCCTCTAGGGCATATTTCCAACAGTCTCCCACTTGCACTAGAGTCAATAATCTAGTTACATTGTGATGAATCGAACACCCATTGCGTCCTGGTGTTGATCATGTTTTGCCCTAGGGAGAGGTTTAGTCAACGGATCTGCTACATTCAGGTCCGTGTGTACTTTACAAATATCTATGTCTCCATTTTGAACACTTTCACGAATGGAGTTGAAGCGACGCTTGATATGCCTGGTCTTCCTGTGAAACCTGGGCTCCTTCGCAAGGGCAATAGCTCCAGTGTTGTCACAGAAGAGAGTCATTGGGCCCGACGCATTGGGAATCACCCCTAGGTCGGTAATGAACTCCTTTATCCAGACTGCTTCCTGTGCTGCCTCCGAGGCTGCCATGTACTCCGCTTCACATGTAGATCCCGCCACGACGCTTTGCTTGCAACTGCACCAGCTTACTGCTCCTCTATTCAATATATACACGTATCCGGTCTGTGACTTCGAGTCATCCAGATCTGTGTCGAAGCTAGCGTCGACGTAACCCTTTACGACGAGCTCTTCGTCACCTCCATAAACGAGAAACATATCCTTAGTCCTCTTCAGGTACTTCAGGATATTCTTGACCGCTGTCCAGTGTTCCTTGCCGGGATTACTTTGGTACCTTCCTACCAAACTTACGGCAAGGTTTACATCAGGTCTGGTACACAGCATGGCATACATAATAGACCCTATGGCCGAGGCATAGGGGATGACACTCATCTCTTCTATATCTTCTGCCGTGGTCGGGCATTGAGCCGTGCTCAATTGCACACCTTGCAATACAGGCAAGAACCCCTTCTTGGACTGATCCATACTGAACTTCTTCAATATCTTGTCAAGGTATGTACTCTGTGAAAGACCAATGAGGCGTCTTGATCTATCTCTATAGATCTTGATGCCTAATATGTAAGCAGCTTCTCCAAGGTCCTTCATTGAAAAACACTTATTCAAATAGGCCTTTATACTTTCCAAGAATTCTATATCATTTCCCATCAATAATATGTCATCCACATATAATATGAGAAATGCTACAGAGCTCCCACTCACTTTCTTGTAAACACAGGCTTCTCCATAAGTCTGTGTAAACCCAAACGCTTTGATCATCTCATCAAAGCGAATGTTCCAACTCCGAGATGCTTGCACCAGCCCATAGATTGAGCGCTGGAGCTTGCATACTTTGTTAGCATTCTTAGGATCGACAAAACCTTCCGGCTGCATCATATACAACTCTTCCTTAAGGAAGCCGTTAAGGAATGCCGTTTTGACGTCCATCTGCCATATCTCATAATCATAGTATGCGGCAATTGCTAACATGATTCGGACGGACTTCAGCTTCGCTACGGGTGAGAAAGTCTCATCGTAGTCAACCCCTTGAACTTGTCGATAACCCTTAGCGACAAGTCGAGCTTTGTAGATGGTCACATTACCATCTGCGTCCGTCTTCTTCTTAAAGATCCATTTGTTTTCTATGGCTCGCCGCTCATCGGGCAAGTCAGTCAAAGTCCATACTTTGTTTTCATACATGGATTCTATCTCGGATTTCATGGCTTCTAGCCATTTGTCGGAATCCGGGCCCGCCATCGCTTCTTCATAGTTCGAAGGTTCACCGTTGTCTAACAACATGATTTCCAGGACAGGGTTGCCGTACCACTCTGGTGCGGAACGTGTCCTTGTGGACCTACGAAGTTCAGTAACTTGATCTGAAGCTTCATGATCATCATCATTAACTTCCTCCCCAGTCGGTGTAGGCACCACAGGAACATTTTCCCGCGCTGCGCTACTTTCCGGTTCGGAAGGGGTGACTATCACCTCATCAAGTTCCACTTTCCTCCCACTCAATTCTTTCGAGAGAAACTCCTTCTCTAGAAAGGACCCGTTCTTGGCAACGAAGATCTTGCCTTCGGATCTGAGGTAGAAGGTATACCCAATAGTTTCCTTAGGGTATCCTATGAAGACGCATTTTTCCGATTTGGGTTCGAGCTTTTCAGGTTGAAGTTTCTTGACATAAGCATCGCATCCCCAAACTTTTAGAAACGACAGCTTAGGTTTCTTCCCAAACCATAATTCATACGGTGTCGTCTCAACGGATTTAGACGGTGCCCTATTTAAAGTGAATGCGGCAGTCTCTAAAGCATAACCCCAAAATGAGAGCGGTAAATCGGTAAGAGACATCATAGATCGCACCATATCTAATAGAGTGCGATTACGACGTTCGGACACACCATTTCTCTGAGGTGTTCCAGGCGGCGTGAGTTGTGAAACTATTCCACATTTCCTTAAGTGTGTACCAAATTCGTGACTTAAATATTCTCCACCACGATCTGATCGTAAGAATTTTATTTTCCTGTCACGTTGATTCTCGACTTCACTCTGAAATTCCTTGAACTTTTCAAAGGTTTCAGACTTGTGTTTCATTAGGTAGACATACCCATATCTACTTAAATCATCAGTGAGAGTGAGAACATAACGATATCCTCCGCGAGCCTCAACACTCATTGGACCGCACACATCGGTATGTATGATTTCCAATAAGTTGGTTGCTCGCTCCATTGTTCCGGAGAACGGAGTCTTGGTCATCTTACCCATGAGGCATGGTTCGCACGTGTCAAATGATTCGTAATCAAGAGACTCCAAAAGTCCATCTGCATGGAGCTTCTTCATGCGCTTGACACCAATGTGACCAAGGCGGCAGTGCCACAAGTATGTGGGACTATCGTTATCAACTTTACATCTTTTGGTATTCACACTATGAACATGTGTAGCATCACGTTCGAGATTCATCAAAAATAAACCATTGACCAGCGGGGCATGACCATAAAACATATCTCTCAAATAAATAGAACAACCATTATTCTCAGATTTAAATGAGTAGCCATCTCGAATTAAACGAGATCCAGATACAATGTTCATGCTCAAAGCTGGCACTAAATAACAATTATTGAGGTTTATAACTAATCCCGTGGGTAGATGCAGAGGTAGCGTGCCGACGGCGATCACATCGACCTTGGAACCATTCCCGACGCGCATCGTCACCTCGTCTTTTGCCAGTCTCCGTTTATTCCGTAGTTCCTGATTTGAGTTACAAATATGAGCAACCGCACCGGTATCAAATACCCAGGAGCTACTACGAGTACTGGTAAGGTACACATCAATTACTTGTATATCACATATACCTTGGGTGTTGCCGGCCTTCTTCTTGTCCGCTAAATATTTGGGGCAGTTCCGCTTCCAGTGACCACTTCCCTTGCAATAAAAGCACTCAGTCTCGGGCTTGGGTCCATTCTTTGACTTCTTCCCGGTAACTGGCTTACCGGGCGCGGCAACTCCCTTGCCGTCCTTCTTGAAGTTCTTCTTACCCTTGCCCTTCTTGAACTTAGTGGTTTTATTCACCATCAACACTTGATGTTCTTTTCTGATCTCTACCTCAGCTGATTTCAGCATTGAATATACCTCGGGAATGGTCTTTTCCATCCCCTGCATATTGTAGTTCATCACAAAGCTCTTGTAGCTTGGTGGAAGCGACTGGAGGATTCTGTCAATGACCGCGTCATCCGGGAGATTAACTCCCAGCTGAGACAAGCGGTTGTGCAACCCAGACATTCTGAGTATGTGCTCACTAACAGAACTGTTCTCCTCCATTTTACAGCTGAAGAACTTGTCGGAGACATCATATCTCTCGACCCGGGCATGAGCTTGAAAAACCAGTTTCAGCTCCTCGAACATCTCATATGCTCCATGTTTCTCAAAACGCTTTTGGAGACCCGGTTCTAAGCTGTAAAGCATGCCGCACTGAACGAGGGAGTAATCATCAGCACGCTGCTGCCAAGCGTTCATAACGTCTTGGTTCTCAGGGATTGGTGCTTCACCTAGCGGTGCTTCTAAGACATAATCTTTCTTGGCTGCTATGAGGATGATCCTCAGGTTCCGGACCCAGTCCGTATAGTTGCTGCCATCATCTTTCAGCTTGGTTTTCTCTAGGAACGCGTTGAAATTGAGGACAACGTGGGCCATTTGATCTACAATACATAGTGTAAAGATTTTAGACTAAGTTCATGATAATTAAGTTCATATAATCAAATTATTTAATGAACTCCCACTCAGATAGACATCCCTCTAGTCATCTAAGTGAAACATGATCCGAATTCAACTAGGCCGTGTCCGATCATCACGTGAGACGGACTAGTCAAGATCGGTGAACATCTCCATGTTGATCGTATCTTCTATACGACTCATGCTCGACCTTTCGGTCCTCCGTGTTCCGAGGCCATGTCTGTACATGCTAGGCTCGTCAAGTCAACCTAAGTGTATTGCGTGTGTTCCGAGGCCATGTCTGTACATGCTAGGCTCGTCAACACCCGTTGTATTCGAACGTAAGAATCTATCACACCCGATCATCACGTGGTGCTTCGAAACGACGAACCTTCGCAACGGTGCACAGTTAGGGTGAACACTTTCTTGAAATTATTATAAGGGATCATCCTACTTGCTACCGTCGTTCTAAGCAAATAAGATGCAAAAACATGATAAACATCACATGCAATCAAATAGTGACATGATATGGCCAATATCATCATGCTCCTTTGATCTCCATCTTCGGGGCACCATGATCATCTTCGTCACCGGCATGACACCATGATCTCCATCATCATGATCTCCATCATTGTGTCTTCATGAAGTTGTCACGCCAACGATTACTTCTACTTCTATGGCTAACCGTTTAGCAACAAAGTAAAGTAAATTACATGGCGTTATTCAATGACACGCAGGTCATGCAAAATAATAAAGACAACTCCTATGGCTCCTGCCGGTTGTCATACTCATCGACATGCAAGTCGTGATTCCTATTACAAGAATATGATCAATCTCATACATCACATATATCATTCATCACATCTTCTGGCCATATCATATCACATATATCACTTGCTGCAAAAACAAGTTAGACGTCCTCTAATTGTTGTTGCAAGTTTTTACGTGGTTTGTAGGTTTCTAGCAAGAACGATTTCTTACCTACGTATGACCACAACGTGATTTGCCAATTTCTATTTACCCTTCATAAGGACCCTTTTCATCGAATCCGTTCCGACTAAAGTAGGAGAGACAGACACCCGCTAGCCACCTTATGCAACTAGTGCATGTCAGTCGGTGGAACCTGTCTCACGTAAGCGTACGTGTAAGGTCGGTCCGGGCCGCTTCATCCTACAATGCCGCCGAAACAAGAAACGACTAGTAGCGGCAAGAAGAATTGGCAAACTCAACGCCCACAACTTCTTTGTGTTCTACTCGTGCATAGTAACTACGCATAGGCCTGGCTCATGATGCCACTGTTGGGAATCGTAGCATAATTTTAAAATTTTCCTACGCTCACCAAGATGCATCTATGGAGTCTACTAGCAACGAGGGAAGGGAGTGCATCTACATACCGTTGTAGATCGCGAGCGGAAGCGTTCCAATGAACGTGGATGACGGAGTCGTACTCGCCGTGATCCAAATCACCGATGACCGAGTGCCGAACGTACGGCACCTCCGCGTTCAACACACGTACGGTGCAGCGACGTCTCCTCCTTTCTTGATCCAGCAAGGGGGAAGGAGAGGTTGATGGAGATCCAACAGCACGACGGCGTGGTGGTGGATGTAGCGGCTCTCCGGCAGGGCTTCGCCGAGCTTCTGCGCGAGAGAGAGAGGTGTTGCAGGGGAGGAGGGAGGCGCCAAAGGCTGTAGTGTGCTGCCCTCCCTCCCCCCCTTTATATAGGCCCCCAAGGGGGGTGCGCAGCCCTAGGAGATGGGATCTCCAAGGGGGGGCGGCGGCCAAGGGGGGAAGGGGTTGCCTTGCCCCCCAAGGCAAGGGGGAACTCCCCCCTAGGGTTCCCAACCCTAGGCGCATGGGGGGGAGGCCCAAGGTGGCGCCCCAGCCCATTAGGGGCTGGTTCCCCTCCACTTTCAGCCCACGGGGCCCTCCGGGACAGGTGGCCCCACCCGGTGGACCCCCGGGACCCTTCCGGTGGTCCCGGTACAATACCGATAACCCCCGAAACTTTCCCGGTGGCCAAAACTGGACTTCCTATATATAATTCTTCACCTCCGGACCATTCCGGAACCTCTCGTGACGTCCGGGATCTCATCCGGGACTCCGAACAACTTTCGGGTTTCCGCATACATATATCTCTACAACCCTAGCGTCACCGGACCTTAAGTGTGTAGACCCTACGGGTTCGGGAGACATGCAGACATGACCGAGACGCCTCTCCGGTCAATAACCAACAGCGGGATCTGGATACCCATGTTGGCTCCCACATGTTCCACGATGATATCATCGGGTGAACCACGGTGTCGAGGATTCAATCAATCCGTATGCAATTCCCTTTGTCAATCGGTATGTTACTTGCCCGAGATTCGATCGTCGGTATCCCAATACCTTGTTCAATCTCGTTACCGGCAAGTCTCTTTACTCGTACCGCAATGCATGATCCCGTGACTAACGCCTTAGTCACATTGAGCTCATTATGATGATGCATTACCGAGTGGGCCCAGAGATACCTCTCCGTTTACACGGAGTGACAAATCCCAGTCTCGATCCGTGCCAACCCAACAGACACTTTCGGAGATACCCGTAATGCACCTTTATAGTCACCCAGTTACGTTGTGACGTTTGGCACACCCAAAGCACTCCTACGGTATCCGGGAGTTGCACGATCTCATGGTCTAAGGAAAAGATACTTGACATTGGAAAAGCTCTAGCAAACGAAACTACACGATCTTTTATGCTATGCTTAGGTTGGGTCTTGTCCATCACATCATTCTCCTAATGATGTGATCCCGTTATCAGTGACATCCTATGTCCATAGTCAGGAAACCATGACTATCTGTTGATCAACGAGCTAGTCAACTAGAGGCTTACTAGGGACAGGTTGTGGTCTATGTATTCACACATGTATTACGATTTCCGGACAATGCAATTATAGCATGAATAATAGACTATTATCATGAACACAGAAATATAATAATAACCATTTATTATTGCCTCTAGGGCATATTTCCAACACTCCCTTCATCACAGGGACTGCCCCGTCCTTGGCGGCCCCCACCGCGAGAAGAAGCACCGCCGCGGCTGCCCAAAGCGACGTCGGCCCCCGAGTAGCGCGCTCGCGCCCCTGAGGAGCTACCGCCGAGGTCGCATCATGCTTGCGGGGGCGACCGCGGCCTCTCTTGGGCGGCGGTGAACCCGGCCCCTCCTTGGGGGCCTTCCCTTTCTCGGCGGCGGAGAACCTCCTCGTCGGTGCCATGGATGCTACGACAAGGAGGGAAGACAAGGAACAGGAAGGAGGAGCGGGCTATGAGAAGACGAAGATGAGCAAGGGGGCTCTGCCCCTCCCCTCATTTATAGCCGGAGGGAGGCCAACCGTTGGCCTCCACGATCCCGCGCAATGATGGTTTTTCTCTGCATGCAGCAGGCTCTTGTCAAGTCGAACGGTTGCCGATGCAGCATAGAGAAGCGGAGACGCCCACGTCCCATCAAGAGCCACGCATCGACCAAGGGCACAAGTGGTTGGGGCCCGCGGTGCTCCGCACTTGCCCTTTGGCTTCACCTCAAAGCCAAGTCCGAGCGCGCCTTGGGCCCGGGGGCTACTGTCGGCGTTCTGGGAACGGGGGTGTTGGGGAACATAGTAAAAATTCAAAAAATTTCCTACGTGTCAACAAGATCAATCTAGGAGATGCTAGCAACGAGAGAGAGGGAGTGCATCTTCATACCCTTGAAGATCGGTAAGCGGAAGCGTTACAAGAACACGGTTGATGGAGTCGTACTCGCGGCGATTCAAATCGCGGAAGATCCGATCCAAGCGCCGAACGGACGGCGCCTCCGCGTTCAACACACGTACAGACCGGGGACTTCTCCTCCTTCTTGATCCAGCAAGGGGAGAGGAGAAGTTGAGGGAGAACTCCGGCAGCACGACGGCATGGTGGCGATGGAGCTCGTGGTTCTCCGACTATGCTTCGCTAAGCGCTATGGAGGAGGAGGAGGAGGTGTAGGAGGGAGTAGGGCTGCGCCATGGGCAATGGGTGAAGCTCCCATGCACCTCCCCACTATATATAGGGGTGGAGGGGGCTGGTTTCTTGCCTTCCAAGTCCATTGGGGCGTTGGCAAAGGTGGGACGAAAGAAATCCCATCCTTTCCCTTCCCCACCGATTATTATCCCCCATTTTTAGGGATCTTGATCTAATCCCTTCGGGATATGATCTTTTTCCTCCTAAGGGGGGATCTTGGTGCGCCTTGACCAAGGGTGTGGGGCCTTACCCCCATTACCCACGTTCATGTGGGTTCCCCATGCAGGTGGGCCCCACTCCGGAACCTTCTAGAACCTTCCTGATACAATAACGAAAAATCCCGGACATTTTCCGGTGGCCAAAATAGGACTTCCCATATATAAATCTTTACCTCCGGACCATTCTGGAACTCCTCATGACATCCGGGATCTCATCCGAGACTCCGAACAAATTTCGGTAACCACATATAATTCTCATTAGAACTCTAGCGTCACCGAACCTTAAGTGTGTAGACCCTACGGGTTCAGGAACCATGCAGACATGACCAAGATACCTCTCCGGTCAATAACCAATAGCGGGATCTGGATACCCATATTGGCTCCCACATGTTCCACGATGATCTCATCGGATGAACCACGATGTCAAGATTCAATCAATGCCGTATACAATTCCCTTTGTCCATCAGTATGTTACTTGCCCGAGATTCGATCGTCGGTATCCCCACACCTCGTTCAATCTTATTATCGGCAAGTCTCTTTACTCGTTCCGTAATGCATGATCCCGTGGGTAACTCCTTAGTCACACTGAGCTCATTATGATGATGCATTACCGAGTGGGCCCAGAGATACCTCACTATCATACGGAGTGACAAATCCTAGTCTCGATTCGTGCCAACCCAATTGAGACTTTCGGAGATACCTGTAGTGCACCTTTATAGCCACCCAGTTACGTTGTGACGTTTGATACACCCAAAGCATTCTTACGGCATCCGGGAGTTGCACAATCTCATGGTCCAAGGAAATGATACTTGACATTAGAAAAGCTCTAGCAAAACGAACTACACGAGCTTGTGCTATTCTTAGGATTGGTCTTGTACATCACATCATTCTCCTAATGATGTGATCCCATTATCAACAACATCCAATGTCCATGGTCAGGAAACCATAGCCATCTATTGATCAACGAGCTAGTCAACTAGAGGCTTACTAGGGACATGTTGTGGTCTATTTATTCAGACATGTATTACGGTTTCCGGTTAATACAATTATAGCATGAACAATAGACAATTATCATGAACAAGGAAATATAATAATAACCATTTTATTATTGCCTCTAGGTCATATTTCCAACAGGGGTACCCAGACTTGCCTGCCTGCGGCCCACGACATGGCTCCATCAATGGCCTGGTATGGCCCAACTTCAGTATCAGCAACTCAAGGCCCTCGCGAGGGGCCAAGCCTCGCGAGGCGGACGACACCAAGACCTCCAGAAGGAGCAGCCTCACCAGGCTGGCTCCTGAGGAGCGGAGATTTCTATGCAAGCCTCACCTCGCGAGGTTCAGACGAGGTGAGCCATGGCGACCAAGGCCAGGCGGGCGCCAGCGGGCGCAGTGCAGCAGTTTCCTCTTTAGTGCTAAAGAGGCAGGTGCAGGCGCGGAGTCCCGAGGAATTAGCCAAAGGTCTCCATTCCCGTCCAACGATACCAAGACCACCAAGACGGCAGGACGGAGGTCATCGCCGAGCCCACTGCAGCGTCACGACCAGAATCTTTGCAGGCGAAGACTACTTTTGTCAGGATAATGTGTACTAGTTCTCTCCCTTCGAATCTAGCCGTTGTGGGATCCCTTCCCCCCTTCATTTGGGAAGAGGACCAAGGCCGCTATAAATAGGACCTAGCCACCACCATGGAAGGGGGGATCATTGAGATCATCCTCTCCCACACCAGCTCAAGAACACGCCTCCTGAGGTAGCTCTCCCACTATACTAGCTCATCCTCAGCACCTCGAGGCCAATCCACCACAAAGCAGGAGTAGGGTTTTACACCGGAAGGTGGCCCAAACCTGGGTAAACTGTTGTGTCCCATTTCCTTCCTGTTCGATGAGCTAGGCCATGAGATCAGCGAGTAGGCAGACTGGGGAGGTTGAGTTCTTCACACGCACCCCAAAGTTTGAACCTCTCAAGGGTCTGCGGAACCGAAATCCGACAGGTTTCACTAGAGGCTTCTCTCAAGATAGAAAATAATATGGTGGGTGAACAAATTACTGCCGTGCAATTGATAGAAAAGCGTAAAGTTATGACGATATCTAAGGAAATGATCATGAATATAGGCATCACATCCGTGTCAAGTAGACCGAAACAATTCTGCATCTACTACTATTACTCCACACATCAACCGCTATCCAGCATGCATCTAGATTATTAAGTTCATAAAGAATGGAGTAACGCATTAAGCAAGATGCCATGATGTAGAGGAATTAACTCAAGCAATAAGATGAAAACCCATCTTTTTATCCTCGATGGGAACAATACAATACGTGCTTTGCTGCCCCTACTGTCACTGGGAAAGGACACCGCAAGATTGAACCCAAAGCTAAGCACTTCTCCCATTGCATGAAAAACCAATCTAGTTGGCCAAACCAAACCAATAATTTGAAGAGAATTACAAAGATATCAAATCATGCATAAAAGAATTCAGATAAGATTCAAATAATATTCATAGATAAGCTGATCATAAATCCACAATTCATCGGATCTCGACAAACACACCGCAAAAAAGTATTACATCGAATAGATCTCCAAGAACATCGAGGAGAACATGGTATTGATAATCAAAGAGAGAGAAGAAGCCATCTAGCTACTAGCTATGGACCCGTAGGTCTGTGGTAAACTACTGACGCTTCATCGGAAGGGCAATAGGGTTGATGTAGGAGCCCTCCGTGATCGAATCCCCCTCCGGCAGGGTGCTGAAAAAGGTCCCTAGATGGGATCTCATGGGTACAGAAGGTTGCGACGGTGGAAACGTGTTTTCGTGCATGCCTCTGGTGGTTTGGGGATATTTAGGAATATATAGGCGAAATAATTAGGTCAGGAGGTGCCGGGGGGGGGGGCACAAGGGTGGGGGCGCGCCCTACCCCCTGGGCACGCCCTCCGTCCTTGTGGCCGCCTCGTGGCTCCTCCGACTTCATCTCCAAGTCTCCTGGTTGTCTTCTGGTCCAAGAAAAATCATCGTGAAGGTTTTATTCCGTTTGGCCTCCGTTTGGTATTCCTTTTCTGCGAAACTCAAAAATAGGGAACATAGAGGAACTGGCACTGGGCTCTAGTTTGTTTGTTGAGACCGATGAATTGTTGAGACCGATGTAATCTTCTTTTGCAGTGTGTTTGTTGAGACCGATGAATTGTTGGTTTATGATCAAGTTTATCTATGAACAATATTTGAATCTTCTCTGAATTCTTTTATGTATGATTGGTTATCTTTGCAAGTCTCTTCGAATTATCAGTTTGGTTTGGCCTACTAGATTGATCTTTCTTGCAATGGGAGAAGTGCTTAGCTTTGGGTTCAATCTTGCGGTGTCCTTTCCCAGTGACAGCAGGGGCAGCAAGGCACGCATTGTATTGTTGCCATCGAGGATAACAAGATGGGGTTTATTTCATATTGCATGAGTTTATCCCTCTACATCATGTCATCTTGCTTAAAGCGTTACTCTGTTCTTATGAACTTCATACTCTAGATGCATGCTGGATAGCGGTCGATGTGTGGAGTAATAGTAGTAGATGCAGGCAGGAGTCGGTCTACTTGTCTCAGACGTGATGCCTATATACATGATCATACCTAGATATTCTCATAACTATGCTCAATTCTATCAATTGCTCAATAGTAATTTGTTCACCCACCATAATACTTATGCTCTCGAGAGAATCCACTAGTGAAACCTATGGCCCCTGGGTCTATTTTCCATCATATTAATCTTCCAACACTTAGCTACTTTCATTGCCTTTTATTTTACTTTGCATCTTTATTATAAAAATACCAAAAATATTATCTTATCAAATCTATCATATCTCACTTTCGTAAGTGACCGTGAAGGGATTGACAACCCCTTTATTGCGTTGGTTGCGAGGTTTTTATTTGTTTGTGTAGGTGCGAGGGACTCGTGCGTGGCCTCCTACTGGATTGATACCTTGGTTCTCAAAAACTGAGGGAAATACTTACGGTGCTTTACTGCATCACCCTTTCCTCTTCAAGGGAAAACCAACGCAGTGCTCAAGAGGTAGCATTACGTTGGAGACGTATCAACTCCCCCAAGCTTAAACCTTTGCTTGTCCTCAAGCAATTCAGTTGACAAACTGAAAGTGATAAAGAAAAACTTTTACAAACTCTGTTTGCTCTTGTTGTTGTAAATATGTAAAGCCAGCATTCAAGTTTTCAGCAAAGATTATGAACTAACCACATTCACAATAACACTTAGGTCTCATGTTTACTCATATCAATGGCATAATCAACTAGCGAGCAATAATAATAAATCCCAGATGACAACACTTTCTCTAAAAAATCATGATATGATATAACAAGATGGTATCTCGCTAACCCTTTCTGAGACCGCAAAACATAAATGCAGAGCACCTTTAAAGATCAAGGACTGACTAGACATTGTAATTCATGGTAAAAGATATCCAGTCATACCCAATATAAACTAATAGTAATACATACAAATGACAGCGGTGCTCTCTAGCTGGTGCTTTTTAATAAGAGGGTGATGACTCAACATAAAAGTAAATATATAGGCCCTTCGCAGAGGGAAGCAGATATTTGTAGAGGTGCCAGAGCTCAGTTTTGAAATAGAGATAAATAATATTTTGAATGGTATACTTTCATTGTCAACATAACAACCGAGAGATCTCGATATCTTCCATGCTACACACATTATAGGCGGTTCCCAAGCAGAATGGTAAAGTTTATACTCCCCCACCACCAACAAGCATCAATCCATGGCTTGCCCGAAACAACGGGTGCCTCCAACAAACAACAGTCCTGGGGGAGTTTTGTTTGCAATTATTTTGATTTGATTTGCTTAAAGCATGGGACTGGGCATCCCGGTGACCAGCCATTATCTCGTGAGTGGGGAGCGAAGTCCACTCCTCTTGAGAATAACCCACCTAACATGGAAGATACAGACAGCCCTAGTTGATACATGAGCTATTCGAGTATACAAAACTTAATTTCATTTGAAGGTTTAGAGTTTGGCACATACAAATTTACTTGGAACGGCAGGTAGATACCGCATATAGGAAGGTATGGTGGACTCGTATGGAATAACTTTGGGGTTTAAGGGATTGGATGCACAAGCAGTATTCCCGCTTAGTACAAGTGAAGGCTAGCAAAAGACTGGGAAGCGACCAGCTAGAGAGTGACAACAGTCATGAACATGCATTAAAATTAATCTACACTGAATGCAAGCATGAGTAGGATATAATCCACCATGAACATAAATATCCTGGAGGCTATGTTGATTTTGTTTCAACTACATGCGTGAACATGTGCCAAGTCAAGCCACTCGAATCATTCAAAGGAGGATACCACCCTATCATACCACATCACAACCATTTTAATAACATGTTGGCACGCAAGGTAAACCATTATAAACTCCTAGCTAATTAAGCATGGATAAGCAACTATAATCTCTAATTGTCATTGCAAACATGTACATTCATAATAGGCTGAATCAGGAACGATGAACTAATCATATTTACAAAAACAAGAGAGGTCGAGTTCATACCAGCTTCTCTCATCTCAATCAGTCCATCATATATCGTCATTATTGCCTTTCACTTGCATGACCGAACGATGTGGATAATAATAATAGTGCACGTGCATTGGACTAAGCTGGAATCTGCAAGCATTCAATAAACAGGAGAAGACAAGGCAATACGGGCTCGTTGTTAAATCAATAATAATGCATATAAGAGCCACTTTAACAATTTCATTATGGTCTTCTCCTATCGACCCCCAAAGAAAAGAAAAGAAATAAAACTATTTACACGGGAAAGCTCCCAACAAGCAAAAGAAGAACAAGAAATCTTTTTGGGTTTTATTTTAATTACTACTACAAGCATGAAAAGTAAACTAGCTAAAAGCTACAACTAATTTTTTTGTTTTTCTTAAGGTTTTTCAAACACACAAGAAGAAAGCATAAAAAGGAAATAAACTAGCATGGATAATACAATGAAAAAGTATGAGCATCGACAACTAGAATGAGTGTGTGAACATTAATGTAATGTCGGTGAGAAATACGTACTCCCCCAAGCTTAGGCTTTTGACCTAAGTTGGTCTATGGCCATGGCTGGCCTGGCGGATATCCGAAGTTGTAACTGGGGTCGTACTGAGATGCAGCGGCTATTGCATCGTGGGCTGCAGCTTGGAGGCGAGCTGCCCTCGTCCTCCTCTCGTACTCATTTGCCTCCTCCCTGGTTATGACATATCTCCCCTTTGCCTGAAAGTCAAAGAGAGTAGGAGCAGGGAGAACAATATTGACAGCGTGACGCCTGTCAAAGATTAGTCGGTACTAGAAAGGCTGCTCATTTCTCTCAACAAACTGATGACGAACCATAGCATTAAAATCTAAATAGGCAGGAGGCAATTCCATATCATAATCACGAATAGGTATGTCAAGATAATTAGCTAAGCGGGTTGCATAAATTCCACCAAACAAATCTCCATTTATACTGTTATTGTCGGGGATATACCCCGCGGTATGACCCGGCCGGAAGTGTGACCCGGCCGGACTTGGCGCTTCACCGTGACCCGCCGGAGGACTGGCAACTCACGGGTCTGGCGGCTCACTGTCAGACGACTCACGAGCCTGACGACTCGCGGATGACCCCGACGGCGGGTCAGATAGAAGACTAGGCCCAAGGCCCAGAAGGCCGGCTCATGTTATGGTGGGCCGGCTTAAAAGGAAAGGGATGACGAATATTTCCTTTACGCGGAAGCAAGACCCGGACTTGTATTCAACTTGTAAGAAAAGATAGACTAGCCCTAGTTCTACTAGGACTCCACATGTAACCCGCCCCTCTAACTTATATAAGGAGGGGCAGGGCACCCCAAAGAGGGACACGCAACAAGAAACAATCTCTAGGGCTAGACACAAAGAGCCGGCTGACCGGTGACTCTCTCATGAGCATAATGAGACCTAGCCACAAACAGCATGTAGGGCTATTACCGGATGATGTTTCCCGGGGCCCGAAGCTGTCTAAATCCTTGTCTTGTGTTGCGTCTCTCGATTCCACCCAACCCCTCTCAAGCTACCACATAGATGCGTTGGCCTCGCGACTAACTCCTGACATTAAGGACATCTGCCGTGACAATTCCACGACAGTTGGCGCCCACCGTGGGGCTTCGCGCACGGTGGTGTTGAGTTCTTGGAGGGATTTTTCACAGGGATCAAGAAGCTCGCGATTCGTTGGATGAAAGAAGAGTCGGCAATATTCATTGTTAAGTGATTGGAGTCATGATTGGCTTCGTAGCGGCAGATACAAAATTTAAGTTCAGAAGAAATTAGGGTTACGGCTGGTGCGCCGCCATAGGCGTCTCTGACGATCTGTCAATCCGAGGACATATCAAAATTTTCTGCTACAGCGCACCGACGCGATACATCGAGACGGGCAGGAGCTGTCCTCTCGAGGAGATATTGGCTACATGGCTGTTTGCATCAGACCTAAAGATTACTAGTACTACTAGTACTAGATCCCATACGAAGCCTCAAGTTTGTTCAAGCGAAAGGTGCTAGTTTTGGCATGATTCCCTATAGATGATGGATTAATTAAGTGTTATGCATCCTCACGTAAGAAAAAAAAGCAACTGGCCGGTCGAATCCTCACGTAAGGAACAAAGGCAACTGGCCGGTCGAATCTGGGGCAGATATGATTCGAAATCAGATAGCTGCTTATGGGAGAAAATCCAGTCTATCCCTTGGACGTACTGAGAAAAAAAAACTCTATGACGGAAGGGGATAAGGTCATGAAATCTTCGTCTCCGTCGTCATCTCGGAGCCGCCACTGTCGGGCGCGCCTCCGACTGTAGCTCGGCCGCAGCCCTGCCGAGGCGGCGCTTCTCTCACCCGCGGCCGTGGACTCGACCCGGTCCCGTCTGTCCGCCTCGGCCTCTGGTCCGCCTCCGCCTGCCTCAAGCCGCTGCAGCCGCCGGGGCCTTTGCCTCCGCCTGCTTCAAACCGCCGCGGCTGCCAGGGCACTCACCTGCACTGCCACTTCGCGCCGGCTTCACTCCTCACCGGCCCTCCGTGGCCCCTGGCTCCGCAAGTCGCCCCGTCAGCCGCCGTTGTCGGAACCCCCTCGCCTCGTTGCTCACTTTCACCCGAGGGACGCCCGTACAAGGCCCCGCCTCGTTCTGCCGCCGCTGCGACCTTTGCATCTCTGAGCCTAACTCTGACTCGCTGTTATTCGCGGACGATTGCAGAGCCGTGTTGACTCGCTGGAGCCTCCATTGCAAGTCGCCGCCGTATATTCGGGCCGCCTCCACGGCCGAGCACCGAGCCGCCGGCCGCTGCCCAACGCGTGCGTCGCGGCGGCTCAGTACGACTTTGCCTGTTTTAGCCGTCTCCGCTTCGAGCAAGCTCTTTGTGGTTCTGTACTATGGATGAGAAGAGGATGCGGCTGACCTGGTCAACTGACTGCAAAAGACATGAAACATCGATCATTATTGGCAACAGTTTAGCCCCGTGGTGATCTACTACTAGTAGTAGTATGTGCATGCTTCTCAAGATCAAGTTGTTTTCTTAAATTCATCAGAGATCACGTGGTGGAGAAATCAACACTACTGACTCATCAAATATCAGACCAGACGAAGTGCTAGATCCGCAGATCATTTTGAACCGTTTTCATCGCTATAAACTGACGCTTCTGCCGAGGCCTTGAGAGATTGATTAAATCGCCGTTGAAATTACTGAGGTGATCCATGATGCTGTGTTTGAATCATCTGTCGTTAAAGTACATCAGGGCAATTATTCATGACAAAAAGTGGTATTATACCGAGGAGATGGAGGCACGCCAACATTTTTTGGCACGGGTGGTCGTCGTTACTCAACGGACTCCCGCACCGGCTTACAGCGCCGTGGCCGTCTCTCGCGACCACGCCGGCTTACAACGACGTGGCCGTCTCTCGCGACCACACCGGTTTACAACGAGGAGGACAATTTGCCCGTTTGCACCGGCTTACAACGCCACGGACGACTCGCCCGTCCGCCCTCGCGGCCGGTTCACGTGTCTGCGCCAGCTTACAACGCCGTGGCCGACTCGCTGTCCGCGCCGTCTTACAAAAGTCACGGCCGATTCACCCGTCCACACCGGTTTACTACGCCGTGGCCGGTTCACCCGTGAGCGACTTCAACTTCACCTAGCGATCATCAATTTCATGGCGGATTATTTCCGGCCTGGCACATCAGGTGATATCCATCTAAAATATATTTTATTGGTACATATTATTTTGTCAAAGAGCAGTTTATCTTTGTCTTGGTCTGCAATATTGTTGATGCAGGACAATTGTTCACTACATCAAAACGACGTGGTTAACTCGCCCGACCGCGCCGGTTTACAACACCGCGGCCGGTTCATCTGTCTATGCCGCCTCTGATGCAACGGTCGTCCTTACCATCCGTTTCTCGCGGCCTGGTCTATATCAACATACCGGGCCACACCCGTCTGCGTGAGCTGATTATTGAGTATGAGCAAGTCACTACTTGGGAAGCCCGGTTTTCTTTCAACAAAATGGAGGCAATTATCATATACCATCAACCGCCGTCTGCACTGGATGGCTCAATGGACATGCGCACAAGTCGCCGTCACTACAGTTTGGTCAAACTTCAAACAGCCAGTTGGAAGGAACCATTGGCCGAATTGCTGACACGGCTCATACGGGATCATTTATAACCCGCCGCAGTCACCTCAACCTTCTGTGGATACACATCGTGTTATCAACACCAATGATATACAAGTTATGCCGGCTTATATCACGGTTAAATATGGAGAATCTCAAGCCAACTCCTCGAGTCATCTTGAGACTCGGAGGCTACAGTGACATGACTCGGGAACCCCGGGTCGTTGGAGGGAATGATAACCCGGTTCCGGAGGCTGCTACCATATTGGTGAAAAATTTAAAAGGCCGTCAGAAAATTTCCAGTTTAAAAAGAAGGATTCCGGTTTAAAATCCGGTTCAAGAGACATCTCTCTCCAACAAAACACTGAAGCTCTTAATATCCGGTTTAAAAACCGGTTCACGGGAAATTTGTTTACCACAAGGCTTTGAAGCTCTCAAATCCGGTTTAGATCCGGCTCAAGGTAAATTTATTTCTCACAAAGTTTTGAAGCTTTCACATCCGGTTTAAAATTCCGGTTCAAAAAGAATTAATCTCTCGCAAGATCGAGTTCTCAAAAAAATTAAAGGTTGCCAAAGAACTTACTGCCATGATGCGCGGTTCAAACTTGGGTATCCAGCTTTACGGCTTATCTTATTATGATCACTTGGGGGCTTCCTGCTCATCGAGCATAGCTATCAGTACCCTTTTGATCGGCGCAATGCCAAAACTTATATGGTCACTTGGGGGCTTCCTGTTCAAACATAGGTCGTATTCGAACCAAAGAGAACATAGCTGTCGATACCCTTTTGATCGGCACACCGCCGAGCTCATTGGGGAGTTTCTTGGTCATATTTGAACCATAGCTCAACCCCCTTTGGGAACCGACGTGGATTGTATTCGAATCAGCGTCGTTAAACAACTCTCAAGGTCATTTGGGGGCTTCCTGTTCAAACATAGGTCGTATTCGACCCAAAGAGAACATAGCTGTCGGTACCCTCTTGATCGGCAACGCCAAAGCCACTGGGGGCTATATGATCGTATTCGAATCTTAGCTTAACCCCTTTGGGATGGTTTTCTGATTGTATTCGAATCAGAAGCCTCAAAATTTTTGAAGTCTCTTTTTGCAAACAGTTTTCGGATTTTATTTGAAGCTCTTTTGATCATATCTAAAGTGTATATGAGTGGTTGCTATTTAACCCGGTTTGACTTTGGATAATAAGTCGCCATCATATGACAATCATAAACATTTGGAAGTCTTGATTCCTAAAGATTGGGTTATCACCCTTACTGCACAGGTCACATAAACCGGCAGTGAAAATTCAATATCACAGGTATAATATTATTATTATAGTTATGTTTCAAAGTTATGATTCATAACAGGCTTATCTGTGACTCCTTGTTACACATCAATGGTTATATGTGAGATATTATGACCCGCCCTGCGGTAAACCGCCAAGGGATCTTGTGATCTACTTGTGTGCAGGATAAGACTACATTTGGGTGATTACCCGCCCTGGCTTTTAACGTTAAGTCGCCAGGGCATATGTTGTTTAAACTCTGTGCAGGATTTACAGGGCTATGACTTACATAAATGATTAAGTTCAAGCCTATCATCAAAGATTGAAATTGGTGTCTCAAAAGGGTTGTCAATTCTTGGTTTTCTCAAAGGCTATAAGCCGCCGGGTTATAAAATTTCCGGCTTACAATGGAGGCGTAATAAATCGCCATCGGCCAAGAGTCGCCGGGTATTTAAACTCCGGATTTACTTGTCAACAGATAAGGTATTTGAATCTTTAAATAGCCAAACTTGGCTGGATTTTCACTATGATATTGAATGATTGAGGTTTCAAACTGGGTTATTCAAATGTTTAATAGCCAGCATGGCTGGATTTTTATTATGGTTATCAGTAACTAATATTATGATTGAGGTTTTCAAAGTCGCTTTGGCGCAATGGCTATTATTTTATCAATGGATATGATTTATTCTACAATGAAAGGAATAGTCCCGAGTCGCTGCAGGCTTACAACCCGGCACTTGGGGGCTACATTATTCAAGTTGAGATTACATCAAATATGCAAGTCCCATGTCACTGCCAGCATGCACCATGGCACTTGGGGGCTAATGCAAAGTCATTTTTTGCTTACTTCATTGAAGACCCGAATCATCACATCGTAATGAGCCAGCCCTTGGGGGCTACCAATTCCTCCTGGCAACAATTCTAGGATGACCCGGCTACACTACTATGACTATAGCCGACTCATGGGGGCTACACAACTGGATTTTATTTAAAGCCATGGTGATAAGTCCCGGCTTATTCATGCTGATTAAACCGGCCCTTGGGGGCTACAGGTAATATGGATATACGGGAGAAATATCTTCAAATTCTCAGTTTTGAGTAAATCAGATTGACCTGGTGTCTGCAAAAATCATAAACCGGCGTCGGCGACAATTATGACTTGGCATCATCTATTTATAACCCGGCAATTTTGGTACTCATAAACCGGCAAGTTTTATATCTTTAAGCCGGCTGAATATAAGTTGAATATTTGAAGACCAATATTTTTGTCAAGTCAGAGCATTGAAAGCCGACTCAAGTGGATTATCTCTTATAATATTTCTCAACAAGAGACCAATGTCAGCAAATTGACACTGAAGCTGGCCTGTTGACCCGGATTTTTCAAAGGAAGTATCTGGATTTTTTGCATTGGCAAAATTTGAACATATCTGCTAAAGAGATTTGCTATGAGATTATGGATACATATCAAGAAGGAAGATGACAAGGACTTAAGGATGATCAAGTGCCGGCTTACAAAGAATATTTAACCCGGAACACAACCTGTCAAATTTGTTCTTATGTTTATATTGCAGATTAGTTTAACATGGATAAATCCAAATTAAACTGGGGGCTAATGTCGGGGATATACCCCGCGGTATGACCCGGCCGGAGGTGTGACCCGGTCGGACTTGGCGCTTCACCGTGACCCGCCGGAGGACTGGCAACTCACGGGTCTGGCGGCTCACTGTCAGACGACTCACGAGCCTGACGACTCACGGATGACCCCTACGGCGGGTCAGATAGAAGACTAGGCCCAAGGCCCAGAAGGCCGGCTCATGTGATGATGGGCCGGCTTAAGAAGAAAGGGATGACGAATATTTCCTTTACGAGGAAGCAAGACCCGGACTTGTAATTAACTTGTAAGAGAAGATAGACTAGTCCTAGTCCTACTAGGACTCCACATGTAACCCGCCCCTCTAACTTATATAAGGAGGGGCAGGGCTCCCCAAAGAGGGACAAGGCAACAAGAAATCAATCTCTAGGGCTAGACACGAAGAGCCGGTTACCGGCGACTCTCTCATGAGCATAATGAGACCTAGCCTCAAACAGCATGTAGGGTTGTTACCGGATGATGTTTCCCGGGGCCCGAAGCTGTCTAAACCCTTGTCTTGTGCGTTGATCCGCCCTACGTCTCTCATCCCAATCAACCCCTCTCAAGCTACTACATAGATGCGCTGGCCTCACGACTAAGCGGGTTGCATAAATTCCACCAAACAAATCTCCATTTATACTGTTATTGTCGGGGATATACCCAGCGGTATGACCCGGCCGGAAGTGTGACCCGGCCGGACTTGGCGCTTCACCGTGACCCGGCCGGAAGTTATTGTGCAACCTACGCGCAATAATAGCTCCCCAGTTATATTGTTTGTCTCCCAATACAGCACTCCTGAGAACACTGAGATCAGGAACACACATGTGGCATGCTTCATCCTTACCATTTCTGCATCTACCTATGAAGAGAGCAAAATAATGTATAGCGGGAAAATGAATGCTCCCTATGGTAGCTTGTGTTATTACTCTATATTCTCCAACAGTGATACTAGCAAGAAAATCTCTAAACTAAGATTTGCGAGGTTCACTAGCACTACCCCACTATGGGAGTTTACAAGCAATATTAAAATCCTCTAGGTCCATGGTATAATATTTATCATAAAGATCAAACAGGACCGTGTGAGAGTTGCGTGATGATGAAAATCTAAATCTCCTCACAAAAGAATCGGTAAGGTAATAGTGTTGGAGGCACTTATCTGACACGAAGCCCTCCAAATCAGCGTTACGCACATATGCCTCAAATTCCTCCTTAATTCATGCTCGGTCCATGAATTATTCTGACGGCCATTCACAAGGCCGCACTTGAGCTTCTCTTGGTGGTTCAAGGTCCGGCTCACGTATTGCGGGCCTAGGTCCTTGTTTCCTTGAAGAACCACCTTGGTACATTTTCCTAAACATATTTCTTCCTCTGAATTTTTTTGGAAATTTTTAGTAACTTCAAATAAAAGTGAACCAAACTCAACAAAATTGATAGCAACTACTCCCACAAGTGCCTAGAGACTATATCATGCATTAGAACTACTTGGGACCAAATAAATTTGACATGCAAGCTCAAGAACATGGTCACCTAAGCAGCAAAAATTTGCATTAAATAAAGCACTAGAACAAAAACTAATTGGACCATTGGAGGAGTCACATACTAAAGCAGTTTTGTGAGTGGAGCTTTGAGCAAGGAAATCGAAAATGGCAGCAAGATGAGCTAGAACTCGTGCTTGAGCTGGCTGGTGATTTTTCTTGGGAGGAAGAAGAAGTGTGTGGGTGCTGGAAGAATAAGTGGAGGGGGCCACCAGGGGCCCACGAGGTAGGGGCGCGCCCTAGGGGGCGCCCTGGACCCTCATGGCCAGGTGCCAGCTCCTCCTGATGTGTTCTCAGTGCCAGATATTCTTAAATATTCCAGAAAAAATTCATATATAAATTTCAGGGTATTTGGAGAACTTTTATTTTCGGGGTATTTTTTATTGCACGGATAATTCAGAAAACAGACAGAAAATACTATTTTTTCTTTATTGCAACTAAATAACAGAAAGTAAAAGAAGGGTAGAGAGAGTTGTTCTTTCTAACTTCATCCATCTCATGCTCATCAAAAGGAATCCACTAACAAGGTTGATCAGGTCTTGTTAACAAACTCATTCCGAATCGCATGAAACCGGAGAATTTTCTAATAGCACTAAGTTACCTCAACGGGGATATGCACGTCCCCAATAATAAGAATATCATATTTCTTTTTGACAGTAGGGAGAGGAAATTCAAAACCTCCAATAATAATCGATGGAATTTTTCCAATAGAGTTGATACTATGAACTTGAGGTTGTTTCCTCGGAGAGTGTACCGTATGCTCATTGCCATTGACATGAAAAGTGACATTGCCTTTGTCGCAATAAATAACAGCCCCTGCAGTATTCAAAAAGGGTCGACCAAGAATAATAGACATACTATCATCCTCGGGAATATCAAGAATAACAAAGTCTGTTAAGATAGTGACGTTTGCAACCACAACAGGCACATCCTCACAAATACCGACAGGTATAGCAGTTGACTTATCGGCCATTTGCAAAGATATTTTAGTAGGTGTCAACTTATTCAAATCAAGTCTACGATATAAATAGAGAGGCATAACACTAACACCGGCTCCAAGATCACATAAAGCAGTTTTAACATAGTTTCTTTTAATGGAGCATGGTATAGTTGGTACTCCTGGATCTCCTAATTTCTTAGGTATTCCACCCTTAAAGGTATAATTAGCAAGCATGGTGGAAATTTCAGCTTCCGGTATCTTTCTTTTATTAGTAACAGTCTCTTTCATGTACTTAGCATAAGGGTTCATTTTGAGCATATCAGTTAAACGCATACGTAGAAGATATGTCTAATCATTTCAGCAAAGCGCTCAAAATCCTCATCATCCTTATTCTTGGACGGTTTAGGAGGAAAAGGCATGGGTTTCTGAACCCATGGCTCTCTTTCTTTACTGTGCTTCCTAGCAACAAAGTCTCTCTTATCATAACGTTGATTCTTTGATTGTGGGTTATCAAGATCAACAGCAGGTTCAATTTCTACATCATTATCATTGCTAGGTTGAGCATCAACATGAACATCATCATTAACATTATCACTAGGTTCATGTTCATTACCAGATTGTGTTTCAGCATCAGAAATAGAAATGTCATTTGGATTCTCAGGTGTTTCTAATAGGTTCACTAGAAGCACACAAAGTCCTATCATTTTTCTTTTTCTTCCTCTTAGAAGGACTAGGTGCATCTAAATTATTTCTCTGAGAATCCTGCTCAATTATCTTAGGGTGGTCCTCAGGATACAAAGGTTCCTGAGTCACTTTACCTCCCCTAGTTGCAACTCTAACTCCAAGTCATTATTCTTACTATTTAATTCATTGAGCAAATCATTCTGAGCTTTAAGTACTTGTTCTACTTGAGTGGTAACCGTAGAAGCATGTTTACTAATGAGTTTAAGTTCACCTTTAACTCTAGACATATAATCTCTCAAGTTTTCAATCATATAAGCATTGCGTTTCAATTCTCTACCAAAATAAGCATTGAAGTTTTCTTGCTTAACCATAAAGTTATCAAACTCATCCAAGCATTGACTAGCAAACTTAGTAGGAGGGATTTCAGCTTTATCATATCTATAGAGAGAATTTACCTTTACTACCTATGTCGGGTTATCAAGAACATGTGTTTCTTCAATAGGTGGTAAATTAAGACCATGTATTTCTTCAACAGGAGGTAAATTCTTAACATCTTCAGCTTTTATACCTTTTTCTTTCATAGATTTCTTTGCCTCTTGCATATCTTTAGGACTGAGAAATAGAATACCCCTTTTCTTCGGAGTTGGCCTAGGAGTTGGTTCAGGAAGTGTCCAATTATTTTCATTAGTCAACATATTATTCAATAGAATCCCAGCTTGATCAACGGTTCTTTCCCTGAAAACACAACCAGCACAACTATCCAAGTGGTCTTTGGAAGCATCGGTTAGTCCATTATAAAAGATATCAAGTATTTCATTTTTCTTGAGAGGATGATGAGGCAAAGCATTAAGTAATTGGAGAAGCCTCCCCCAAGCTTGTGGGAGACTCTCTTCTTCAATTTGCACAAAATTATATATATCCCTTAAAGCAGCTTGTTTCTTATGAGCGAGGAAATATTTAGCAGAGAAGTAATAAATCATATCCTGGGGACTACGCACACAACCAGGATCAAGAGAATTAAACCATGTCGTAGCATCACCCTTTAATGAGAACGGAAATAATTTAAGGATATAATAGTAGCGCGTTTTCTCATCATTACTGAATAGGGTGGCTATATCATTTAATTTATTAAGATGTGCCACAACTGTTTCAGATTCATAGCCATAGAAAGGATCAGATTCAACCAAAGTAATTATCTCAGGATCGACAGAGAAATCATAATCCTTATCAGTAACAAAGATAGGTGAAGTAGCATAAGCAGGGTCATATTTCATTCTAGCATTCACAGATTTTTCTTTCAGCTTAACTAATAATTTCTTAAGGTCTGATGTATCATTGCAAGCAAGAAAACCTCTAGCAGTTTCTTCATCAATAACATAACCCTCAGGCACAACAGGCAATTCATATCTAGGGGGAGAATCTTCATCATCACTTTCATCAATATTATCAGTTTCAATAATTTCATTCTCTCTAGCCCTAGCAAGTTGTTCATCGAGAAATTCACCTAGTGGCACAGTATTATCAAGCATAGAAGTAGTTTCATCATAAGTATCATGCATAGCAGAAGTGGCATCATCAATAACATGCGACATATCAGAATTAATAGCAGAAGCAGGTTTAGGTGTCGCAAGCTTACTCAAAACAGAAGGAGAATCAAGTGCAGATCTAGATGGCAGTTCCTTACCTCCCCTCGTAGTTGAGGGATAAATTTTGGTTTTCTCGTCTTTCAAGTTCCTCATAGTGACCAGCAGATATAAATCCCAAGTGACTCAAAGAATAGAGTTATGCTCCCCGGCAACGGTGCCAGAACATAGTCTTGATAACCCACAAGTATAGGTGATCGCAAAAGTTTTCGAGGGTAGAGTATTCAACCCAAATTTATTGATTCGACACAAGGGGAGCCAAAGAATATTCTCAAGTATTAGCAGCTGAGTTGTCAATTCAACCACACCTGGATAACTTAATATCTGCAGCAAAGTATTTAGTAGCAAAGTAGTATGGAAGTAACGGTAAAAGTGGCAAAAGTAACGATCGCAGTTTTGTAGTAATTGTAACAGTGGCAACGGTAAAGTAACTAAGCAGAGATCAATATGTGAAAAGCTCGTAGGCATTGGATCAGTGATGGATAATTATGTCGGATGCGATCATTCATGCAACAGTTAGAACATAGGGTGAGACAGAACTAGCTCCTGTTCATCAATGTAATGTAGGCATGTATTCCGAATATAGTCATACGTGCTTATGGAAAAGAACTTGCATGACATCTTTTGTCCTACCCTCCCATGGCAACGGGGTCCTATTGGAAACTAAGGGATATTAAGGCCTCCTTTTAATAGAGTACCGGACCAAAGCATTAACAGATAGTGAATAGATGAACTCCTCAAACTACGGTCATCACCGGGAGTGGTCCTGATTATTGTCACTTCGGGGTTGCCGGATCATAACACATAGTAGGTGACTAATGACTTGCAAGATAGGATCAAGAACTCACATATATTCATGAAAACATAATAGGTTCAGATCTGAATTCATGGCACTCAGGCCCTAGTGACAAGCATTAAGCATAGCAAAGTCATAGCAACATCAATCTCGGAACATAGTGGATACTAGGGATCAAACCCTAACAAAACTAACTCAATTACATGATAAATCTCATCCAACCCATCACCGTCCAGCAAGCCTACGATGGAATTACTCACACACAGCAGTGAGCATCATGAAATTGGTGATGGAGGATGGTTGATGATGACGACGGCAACGGATTCCCCTCTCTGGAGCCCCGAACGGACTCCAGAACAGCCCTCCCAAGAGAGTTTAGGGCTTGGCGGCGGCTCCGTATCGTAAAACGCGATGAATCCTTCTCTCTGATTTTTTTCTCCCCGAACGTGAATATATGGAGTTGGAGTTGAGGTCGGTGGAGCACCAGGGGGCCCACGAGGCAGGGAGGCACGCCCCGGGCAGGTGGGCGCGCCCCCACCCTCGTGGACAGGGTGTGGGCCCCCTGGCCTTGATTCTTTCACTAGTATTTTTTATATATTCCAAAATAATTCTCCGTTGATTTTCAGGTCATTCCGAGAACTTTTATTTCTGCACAAAAATAACACCATGGCAATTCTGCTGAAAACAGCGTCCGTCCGGGTTAGTTCCATTCAAATCATGCAAATTACAGTCCAAAACAAGGGCAAAAGTGTTTGGAAAAGTAGATACGTTGGAGACGTATCAGTTGGCTGCCTCGCCGTCCATCTCAACCGGCGGCGACGCCGGTGTACACGTGTGCTGGTGTGTGTTGTGTGCTGGGTGTGCGCGAGTGCGTCCTTCTATGCATGCCGCCGCGCAGTGGTGAATTGTGCGCGAGTGCGTCCTTCACACGGAAGAAGTATGTCCTCAATGCGCCCTCAATTTACTAGCGTGCGGGGTGCTACCCCGAGTGGTTTCAACTTTGTTTACTTCACCGCGTGTCAGATGGGCCTCTAGTTTACTTATTTTCACCCACTGCCACATGGGCCAGCACACGAAGATACAGAACATGAGCTGACAAGGCAGCATGTGGACTGGTTGACCGGTCAACTAAACAATATACGGAGCTATACGCTAACACAATGAGCGTATAATCCATCGGTATAGAGTGTTCGAGTGAGAGGGGAGGCCCGTGAGAGATAGCAGAGAGAGAGAGAGGAAGAGCTACTCCCTCCGTTCGATAATGTAGTTCCAACATTTTTTTTAAAAGTCAAACTTTTGAAACTTTGACCAAGTTTAGAAAGAAATTACTTATATCTACAATACCAAAGATAAATGATAGTATGAAGTAAGTACATGTTGTGATGAATCTAATGATCATTCCAGATGTAAATGTTTTTCTCCACATATACCTGGTCAAACTTTTCTGAGGTTTGACTTTTCAAAACACCCATATGCTTATGGACGTGAGAGAGTCCCTAACTAGAGAGAGAGAGATAGAGAGAGAGTGAAATAGAAAGAGTGAGTGAAAAAAGTGTGTGTGTGTGTGTGAAAGAGACATGGACAACACTCGATAAAAGTCGAGAAAAACGTGTGTGTCTTATGCAAACATATCACACATGCATCTTCGACAATGGAAGCAAGGTGAGGAGATAGTGTGTGGTTGTTTGCAACCGAGAGAGCAAGACCCCTAGCACGTGGCCAAGAAGGGTCTGACAAACAAGGGAGAGAGGTCGAGAGAGACGTACGGAGAAAATGCAGACATGGGGAGGAGAGAGTGTATGTTTGTCATAGAGAGATCCCCTGGAGATCGTGATGGGACTACATGGGTGGGAGATCGAGTGACAAGGTGTGTGCGCGATAGAAGATACCCCGAGAGATATCGAGATAGACGTATGGATGGATGGAGACAATACGTGTGTTCCTAATGGCTAGTGAGAGATAATCATACTTGGGGGGGGGGGGAGTGCTTGCGCCTATGATGGAGTGAAGGATTATGGTACTTATTACGGGGGTGCGTGTCACATAGAGAGAGAACAAGGGCGGAGAGTGTTGGATGGGTCTATATGTATAGCGCGAGTGAGACATGTGTATGTGTGAACCAGGGAGATATAAAGTTTGAGAGAGATTGAGGAGCCCCGATAAGGCTGAGTGGTGCGTCAGATAGCTGAGAGGGGGAAAGAGATATTCCATCCGCTCGATAATGTAGTGCATGTAAATTTTTTAGAAGTCAAACTTTGGAAACTTTGATCAGGTTTACGCAAATATTATTTATATCTACAATACCAAAGATACATCATACGAAACTACATCTCATGGTGAATCTAATGGTATATGTTTGCCGTTCTAGATGTAATTATTTTTCTCCACGTACATGGTCAAACTTTGTGATGTTTGACTTTTCAATAAATCAATATGCTATGGACCGAGGAGAGTGCCTAAGTAGAGAGAGATCAAATGCGTGTGAAGGAGAATGAGTAAGTGTGCAAAAAGAGTATGTGTGTGAAAGAGAAAGTAACAACAAACGATAAATTAGAGAGAGCGTGTGTTTTTTCGTTTCTTAGGCGAATATCTCACGCATGCATCTCCGAGATAGAAAAGCGAGGCGAGGAGATACACGAAGATAGCTAGTGTGTGATTATTTGCAACGAAGAGAGACACCCCTATAGCACATGTCCAATAGCGGTTTGGCCAACAAGGAACAAAGGTCGAGAGGGACACATGGAGAACATGGACGCATGGGGAGGGTGAGAGGGTGTGTTTGTGATAGAGAGATCCCCTCGAGAACGTGAGGGGACTATATGGGTGGGAGATCGAGGGAGGTGTGTGCACTGTAGAAAGATGCCCCGAGAGAAATCGAGATAGACCATGCAAATCTTTGTGATGGAGACTAAGATTAGCTAGTCATATACATATAGGGGGGACTGCGTGTGATGGATTCTTTGATTGGAAGGAAATGAGCCACTTTAGAAAGCTTGTCGATGACAACGAAGATAGCATCATTTCCGCGCTTGGACTTGGGAAAACCAGTCACGAAGTCCATTTCGATATGATCAAACTTCCATTCTGGGATAGCAAGAGGTTGGAGGAGTCTAGCTGGTCGTTGGTGTTCCGCTTTCACTCTTCGACAGACATCACATTCATTCACGAATTGAGCAATTTCCCGCTTCATTCGAGTCCACCAATACGACTGCTTGAGGTCATGATACATCTTCGTACTTCCAGGATGAATGGACAGGAGAGAATTGTGCGCCTCGTTCATTATGACTTTCCTTAGATCACCTTTAGGAACCACAATCCGGTCCTCGAAGAATAAAGTGTCTCCGTCATCAATGCGATAGCACTTGTATTTGGAAAGACCCTTGTCGATACCACGTTTCACCTTCTTCACCATGGCATCAAGGAGTTGTGCCTCACGAATTTGATCTTCCCAACAAGAGATGTCTCCACGTTATTAATGCATGGACAACTGCCACCAACTCAAGATCGTGAGTGGGGTAGTTCTTCTCATTGGGCTTCAACTGACGAGAGGTATAGGCCACAATCTTCTTCTCTTGCATTAACACAGCACAGAGACCTTGGAGAGAAGCATCACAGAAAAGTTCATATGGCTTGGATTCATCAGGAGGAGTCAAGACAGGAGCTGTGACTAGTTTCTCTTTGAGAGTGTTGAAAGCAACGTCACACTCAGGAGACCAGACATACTTCACATGCTTCTAGAGGAGGTTGGAAAGAGGCTTTGCAATCTTGGAGAAATTCTCAACGAATCTTCGGCAATAGCTTGCAAGACCAAGAAAACTGCGGAGCTGCTTGACATTCTGAGGAGGTTCCCAATTCACAATTGCGGACACCTTCTCGGGGTTAACAGCGATGCCCTTGGCAGAGATGATGTGACCAAGGAAAAGAACTTCATCGAGCCAAAACTCACATTTGGAGAACTTCGCATAGAATTGATACTCTCTGAGCTTGTCGAGCACCAATCGCAAATGTTTGGCATGATCCTGCTTATTCTTGGAGAAGACCAAGATATCATCGAGATACACCAGAACGAATTCATTGGTATAGGGGTTGAAGATGAAATTCATCATCCGAGAGAATACTGGAGGAGCATTGACAAGGCCGAAAGACACGACAGTATATTCATAAGAACCAAAGCTTGTTCTGAATGCTGTCTTGGGAATATCTTCTTCACGAATGCGAATCTGATGATAACCCATACGAAGGTCAAGCTTCGAGAATACTTTAGCCCCTTTGAGTTGCTCAAATAGCTCATTGATGTTGGGAAGTGGATACTTGTTCTTGATTGTCTTCTTGTTCAATGGGCGGTAGTCGACACAAAGTCGGTCCGTGCCATCCTTCTTCTTTACAAAAAGAACACCACAACCCCATGGAGAAGAACTCGGTCTGATCAAACCCAGATGCTCTTGTTCATCGAGCTGTTTCTTCAATTCCTTCAGCTCGTTGGGTCCAAGCTTGTATGGATGCTTGCAAACGGGTTCAGTGCCAGGCTCTAGTTCGATAACGAGCTCAACTGGCCGATGAGGAGGCATGCCCGGAAGCTCTTCTGGAAAGACATCTTGATACTCACAAACGACTGGAATTTGAGAGATGGCATTCAATTCGCCCTTCTCATTGAGAGAAAATAACCGAATGGTTTCATCACGAGCGGCATAAATAATCACATCCTCAGAAGAGTGTGTCAATTGAATTTCCCTGGCAGCACAATCAAGTTGAGCCTTGTGCTTAGAAAGCCAGTCCATCCCAAGAATAAGATCAATATCCAAGTCACCAAGAACAATTGGAGAAGACATAAATTCATAGTCGCCCATCTTAATAGCGGAATCCCGAACGAATGCTCGAGAAGTAAGTTGTCGAGCCGGAGAAACAATAGACAGAGGACTCGGCAATACTTCAGTTACCAGATGATGCATAGCCACAAAAGGTCTAGAAATGAAAGAATGCGATGCACCAGTATCAAAAAGAACTTTTGCAGGAATATCATTAACAGGAAGATTACCCATTATCACATCAGTAGATTCCTCCGCTTGAGCTGCATTCATCATGTTCACCTTTGCAAACTTTGGATTATGCTTGACCACTGCATTGCTGGAAGATTTGACAGGGGGAGGAGGAGGAAGGCGCCTTTGGTTGAAGCACTTGTTAGCATAGTGACCTTTCTGCTGACATTTGTTGCAAGTCACCTCTGAGAGTGGACGGTGATAAGGAGCATTGGACTTTGGAGCTTGATTCTGAGACTTGTTCTGATAGCCAGAGTTGGAAGAGTTGGAAGAACCATGGCCACCTTTGTTCTTCTGCTGGTAAGGCTGACGAAACGGAGGAGGAGGAGGCAACCAGAACTTCTGTTGCTTAGCTGTCACAAGTGAGGAAGAAGAAGACTGAACTGCATCCCTGACTCTCTTCTTAGAAGCCTCACACTTGAGCTGAGCAGCCTCTTGCTTCAGTGCCATATTATAGAATTGATCAAACTGAGTAGGCTCAACAAGAACGAGAGCTAACTGCAGATCCTCTTTAAGGCCACCTCTGAAGTGATAGATCATGCTCTTCTCATCAGGAACGTCTTATTTAGCGAAGCGAGCAAGTTTCTGAAACTGAATGTTGTATTGATACACAGACATGTTGCCTTGCTTGAGATTGCGGAACTCCTCATGCTTGCTCTCAACAACACTTTGTGGAATGTGGTGCGCTTTGAAGTCCCGACAGAAGTCAGTCCAAGTGATCACACGACCTCCTCTGGAATCTTTGTATTGTTGATACCAATCAGCAGCTTGGTCCTTGAGCTGGAAAGAAGCAAACTTGACATAGTCCTCAGGCCTGACATTGCTACATTCAAAATGCTTGTTGATGTCCACGAGCCAATCATCGGCATCCGTGGCCTCGGCACAGTAGCTGAAAGACTTGGGCTGATTTGCGAGAAACTGGTTGAGAGTAGCAAAGTGAAACTGATTGTTGCCTTGACCTTGATTGCCTTGATTGCCTTGCCCTTGAGTACGTTCTTGCAAGAGTTGCAGAATCATCTGAGCATTGGCGTTGGTGGCTGCCATGTAGCTTGCCATGCCTCCGGAGGTGGAGGTGGTGGCGGAGGGTTCGCTTGACTGCCTTCATTGCGATCCGGATTCTGACGCGTTGGCGGAGCCATCCTGAAGAGGGTGACATCCGTTAGCAACTTGATAGACAAATAGATAAGTAGAATCAACGGATAGAAATTGCAACATATAGTCTTCACAATAAACATTCGAACGAGGATGAATAAATGAATTCCGTAGTAAATCATCACACTTCCATAAGTTGAGAAGCCACTTGAAAAAGATATGGAATCAACATATGACTTCGAAGCAACTCGAATACCACAAATGAAAACAAAACAAATTATTGGCTTGCAAAATAAGCCGGAACAAACATATGATAGAGGTTTCGTCCGAAGTTTTCGTGGTGGGGCCCACACGGGCTCAATCGTACAGCACCATCATGTACAAGGCTGTGCACATGACATACGAAGCGTCCCCGAGTCGGCATAGCCATGGACTCTTTAAGACACTACGAGACCACTGTAAAATCAACCGTGTACAGGCGGACCACTAGACGTCGATCCCCAATCTCATATCATGCGTCTGTCGGAAAGATATCCTAAGGCTACTTGAATTCCCAGTTATAAACTCCCGAAACTTTCTGGTTATGCAATCTGGTGTTGGGGATACAGGGGACACAAAAATATATCACCCAAACTAGCAATCCCTAGATCCAGCTGTATCCATCCGTCAACACATAACCAAGAAATCTTCGGAAATCGTTTACCTCAACCTTTGAAAAACATCCGTTATACAAGTTATGGCAATACTCCCGAACTCCCTCCCCAGTACAGGGTGGCGTCGAGGTGATCTCACCAACAACTGCATAAAAGAGATTTCGATGTCGGCGAAACTCAGGTATTCCAGAACTGCAACGATAAAATTGTGACGACAACACCTCGGAGCTCAACTCCCCGGGACACTGCCACAACCCCTAAATGTCAGGAGGCACCAAGAACAATGTTCTCGTCACAAAACCATCGGAACGATTCCAAGATACCCGCGTGATCCTAAATTTTTTTAGTGAAATTTGAGGAGAGAATAGTCCAAACTTCTACGTCAGGAGACCTCACCAGAGCGACGAAGGGACTGAGGAGTAAAAAGAATCCTACTCTCCAATATATATAATCCTAAGACTCAAAACATTTTTGTTCTAGACTCAACAACGCCAGCGATTCGATCAAGCAGGGGGCTCCTAAGTCGGGGATGGCTCTGATTACCAACTTGTAACGCCCACGATGCGGCTATATCTCCCACGTGTCGAGGCACGACTTAGAGGCATAACCGCATAGTGGTTTTGTCGCAAGAAGGGTCATCTTCACACAATCCCATGTAATGAACAAGAATGGGATAAAGAGTTGGCTTACAATCGCCACTTCACACAATACATAAATATATTCATACATCATCCAAAATACAAACATATAGACCGACTACGGTCAAAATCCAGATGAAAATAAGATAACCCCAAATGCTAGATCCCCGATCGTCCCAACTGGGCTCCACTACTGATCATCAGGAAAAGACACATAGTAACGACCACGTTCCTCGTCGAACTCCCACTTGAGATCGACCCCATCATCTGCACTGGCATCGTCGGCACCTGCAACTGTTTTGGTAGAATCTGTGAGTCACGAGGACTCAGCAATCTCACACCCGCGAGATCAAGACTATTTAAGCTTATAGGAAAGGAGGTGTAATGAGGTGGAGCTGCAGCGGCAATAAGCATATATGGTGGCTAACATACGCAAAAGAGAGCGAGAAGAGAAGCAACGGAACGGTCGTCATCTAGCAATGACCAAGAAGTGATCCTGAACTCCTACTTACGTCATACATAACTCAGACCGTGTTCACTTCCCGGACTCCGCCGAGAAGAGACCATCACGGCTACACACGCAGTTGATGTATTTTAATTGGGTCAAGTGACAAGTTCTCTACAACCGGACATTAACAAATTCCCATCTGCCTCATAACCGCGGGCACGGCTTTCGAAAGATAATACCCTGCAGGGGTGTCCCAACTTAGCCCATCATAAGCTCTCACGGTCAACGAAGGATAAACCTTCTCCCGGAAAGACCCGATCAGTCTCGGAATCCCGGTTTACAAGACATTTCGACAATGGTAAAACAAGACCAGCAAAGCCGCCCGAATGTGCCGACAAATCCCGATAGGAGCTGCACATATCTCGTTCTCAGGGCACACCGGATGAGCAGTCCGTACAACTAAAACCAATCCTCGAGTTTCCCCAAGGTGGCGCTGCAAAGGGCTCTAGTTTGGACCAGCACTCAGAGGAACACTGGCCCGGGGGTTTAAAATAAAGATGACCCTCGGGCTCTAGAAAACCCGGGGGAAAAAGGCTTAGGTGGCAAATGGTAAAACCAAGGTTGGGCCTTGCTGGAGGAGTTTTATTCAAGGCGAACTGTCAAGGGGGTCCCATAAATCACCCGACCGTGTAAGGAACGCAAACTCAAGGAACATAATCCCGGTATATCAGTAACTAGGGCGGCAAGAGTGGAACAAAACACCAGGCATAAGGCCGAGCCTTCCACCCTTTACCAAAATATATAGATGCATTAATTAAATAAGAGATATTGTGATATCCCAACATATCCATGTTCCGACATGGAACAAACTTCAACTTCACCTGCAACTAGCAACGCTATAAGAGGGGCTGAGCAAAAGCGGTAACTTAGCCAAACAACGGTTTGCTAGGAAAGGATGGTTAGAGGCTGACATGGCAAAATGGGAGACATGATATAGCAAGTGATAGGTAGCGGAGCATGGCAATAGAGCGAACAACTAGCAAAGCAAAGATAGAAGTGATTTCGAGGGGTGGTCATCTTGCCTGCAAGGTTCTCAGAGTTGTCGAAAGCTTGATCCTCGTAAGCGTACTCAACAGGTTCCTCGTTCACGAACTCGTCTCCCGGCTCTACCCAAGACAAGAACACAAACAAACGGAACCACAATCAACCACGAGAAATGCACAAGCAACATGATGCAAAACATGTATGATATGCAAGATATGATATGCGATGCATATGCGTGCTCCGGAAGGAAAATGATGAACAAGGCAGTAACTTGGCAAACCAAGCATGCCACTGGAAAGATGAGATGATTTCGGTCGAAATCGATATAAAGATCACCGGAAACGGATGCACGGTTTGCAAATGGCAAGCAAAACAAGAATGACACGAATCTGCGATTAACAGCATGATAGCACTTAAAATGCAACAAGCAACAATGCTACAGCACTCCAACATAGCAACAAAGCATATGGCAGTAATCTACAGGAGATGCTTGACAAAAGATGAACACTGAGCTACGGCTAGTTCACAACATATCAAGCTCAAACAAGCATGGCAAAAGTGCAAAAGATAACAGGTTCACAGACTTGGTGAAAAACTGGACATGGCAGAAAACAGCATCAGGTAGCAATGTTCAGAGCACGAAATCAACATGCTACAGGAACTTAACATAGAACAACAAGGCATGTCAGTGTTCTACTAAATACACATGACAAAAGTCCCTTACTGACCATAAGCCAAAAAGGACCCGAAGATACGATGGCAAGCATGTAAACATAGCAAGTTTCGTTATCAGGTTTCAGACTTAGCAGAAAACAGGGCATGGCAGAAACGATAATATGTAGGCATCTTGGTGAGCTTGATGCACTCACTACAGAGCAATTAATGACAAACTAAGTATACCTACAGCAATATGGCATGTCTATGAAGCTAACCATGGCAATAACAAAAGCATAGCATGTATGGATCAACTACAATAAGCTTGGCAAAATTGCATATCATGTTAAGAATCTGCCAGAAATATTTTATAGCAAAAGTAGAGCAAGATTGAGTCATGCTATGGCACTCCATAATTGCAAACAAGGGCAGGAATGGATCAATAACAACTATAGCTACAAAACAGCCTTACTGAACATCTCCAAAATATGCATGGATCTCTCAGTAGCATCAAGTTTACATGGCAACAAAATAACAGCAGACAAGGACTGAGAAATCACTAAGTCCCTGAAATCAGAAACATTACGGAGCCTATTTTGCATGCTTGTGCTAGTCACCACAGAGATCACAAAAAATACATGGCATACACCCTTGGAAAGATGGCATGGCATACTTCAAAACACATGTAGAGCTCATGCCCATAAGATGCACAGATTAAATGATACAAAAATGACAAATCTCCAAGTTCTGATAAGAACCAGAGAATAACAGCAACTAGCCCTCTTCCAACAGAGATTTGGGCATCAAGATGACCTCTAATGAACATGGTGCAATTGAACAAAATGAAGAGCATCGCGAGACGAACAATTTGACATATTACACGCGCGAATCAGAGCTACATGCAAGAAGTTATGCACTGAGGAACATGAGCATATGCTGTAAGAAATCCATGACAGCGAAAAAAGGGGGAGGAAGGAAGTCAACGCACGGCTACAGTGCCAGATCGGATCGGGCCGGGCTCCTCGAGCTCGCCTCCGGCGACGGGAGGAAGGGAAGAAGGAGGCGGCGCGGCGGGGCAGAGAGGCAGCGCCGGCGGCGGGAGGCGGAGGCGGCGGCCGCGGGCGGCGGGACCGAGGTCGGCGGGGCCGGCCGGCGAGCACGGCGGCGGCGCGGCGGGGTGGAGCTCCTCGCCGGCAATGGCGACGGGCGGCGGCCGGGTCGGGCGACGGAGGCACGCAGGGGCGCGCGGGCTCGGGCGGCGGCGGATCTGGGCCGGGAGGTCCCCGTACGGGCTCTCCGGGCCGGCGGCGGGAAGGAGGCGGCGGCGACACGTGGCGCGTGCCGATTCGCCGGGCGGCGCGGGCGGACGTGTCCGGCGCGGGCGGACTTTGTCCGGCGGCGCGAGGTGGACGGAGCTAGGGTTGGACTGAGTTCGTTTTTCGGGAGGGTCACATATTTATAGGTAGAGGGAGCTAGGAGGCTCCAAATGAGGTGCGGTTTTCGCCCACACGATCGTGATGGAATGACCTAGAGCATGGAAGAGAGTTTGGTGGGTTTTGGGCTGGTTTTGAGGGGTTTTTTTTTCTGGACACTCAAATGGTCTTTGCGAATGCCCGGTTAACCGTTGGAGTACCAAACGACCTCCAAATGGAGCGAAACTTGACCGGTGGTCTCCGGGTGGTGTAATAAGGCCACTTGACAAGCCTCGGTCCATTCCGAGAAAGTTTGACACCCGCACACGAAAGAAAACAAGAGGGGTGCACCAGAGGAGATAGGAGCGCCGGATTGCAAAACGGACAACGGGAAAAATGCTCGGATGCATGAGAAGAACACGTATGCAAATGCAATGCACATGATGACATGATATGAAAATGCATGACATGACAAAATGCAAAACGAAAGACAAAACCCGACCACAGGGGAATATCATAACACATAGCCGAAAAAGGCAAGAGTCGGAGTTACAAATATGGCAAGTTACATGCGGGGTGTTACACGATCATATATCGTCATTATTGCCTTTCACTTGCACGACCGAACGATGTGGATAATAATAATAGTGCACGTGGTGTGGAGTAAGCTGGAATCTGCAAGCATTCAATAAACAGGAGAAGACAAGGCAATACGAGCTCGTTGTTAAATCAATAATAATGCATATAAGAGCCACTTTAACAATTTCATTATGGTCTTCTCCTATCGACCCCCAAAGAAAAGAAAAGAAATAAAACTATTTACACGGGAAAGCTCCCAACAAGCAAAAGAAGAACAAGAAATCTTTTTGGGTTTTATTTTAATTACTACTACAAGCATGAAAAGTAAACTAGCTAAAAGCTACAACTAATTTTTTTGTTTTTCTTAAGGTTTTTCAAACACACAATAAGAAAGCATAAAAAGGAAATAAACTAGCATGGATAATACAATGAAAAAGTATGAGCATAGACAACTAGAATGAGTGTGTGAACATTAATGTAATGTCGGTGAGAAATACGTACTCCCCCAAGCTTAGGCTTTTGACCTAAGTTGGTCTATGGCCATGGCTGGCCTGGCGGATATCCGAAGTTGTAACTGGGGTCGTACTGAGATGCAGCGGCTATTGCATCATGGGCTGTAGCTTGGAGGCGAGCTGCCCTCGTCCTCCTCTCATACTCATTTGCCTCCTCCCTGGTTATGACATATCTCCCCTTTGCCTGAAAGTCAAAGAGAGTAGGAGCAGGGAGAACAATATTGACAGCGTGACGCCTGTCAAAGATTAGTCGGTACTGGAAAGGCTGCTCATTTCTCTCAACAAACTGATGACGAACCATAGCATTAAAATCTAGATAGGCAGGAGGCAATTCCATATCATAATCACGAATAGGTATCTCAAGATAATTAGCTAAGCGGGTTGCATAAATTCCACCAAACAAATCTCCATTTATACTGTTATTGTCGGGGATATACCCAGCGGTATGACCCGGCCGGAAGTGTGACCCGGCCGGACTTGGCGCTTCACCGTGACCCGGCCGGAAGTTATTGTGCAACCTACGCGCAATAATAGCTCCCTAGTTATATTGTTTGTCTCCCAATACAGCACTCCTGAGAACACTGAGATCAGGAACACACATGTGGCATGCTTCATCCTTACCATTTATGCATCTACCTATGAAGAGAGAAAAATAATGTATAGCGGGAAAATGAATGCTCCCTATGATAGCTTGTGTTATTACTCTAGATTCTCCAACAGTGATACTAGCAAGAAAATCTCTAAACTAAGATTTGCGAGGTTCACTAGCACTACCCCACTATGGGAGTTTACAAGCAATATTAAAATCCTCTAGGTCCATGGTATAATATTTATCATAAAGATCAAACATGACCGTGTGAGAGTTGCGTGATGATGAAAATCTAAATCTCCTCACAAAAGAATCGGTAAGGTAATAGTGTTGGAGGCACTTATCTGACACGAAGCCCTCCAAATCAGCGTTACGCACATATGCCTCAAATTCCTCCTTAATTCATGCTCGGTCCATGAATTATTCTGACGGCCATTCACAAGGCCGCACTTGAGCTTCTCTTGGTGGTTCAAGGTCCGGCTCACGTATTGTGGGCCTAGGTCCTTGTTTCCTTGAAGAACCACCTTGGTACATTTTCCTAAACATATTTCTTCCTCTGAATTTTTTTTGAAATTTTTAGTAACTTCAAATAAAAGTGAACCAAACTCAACAAAATTGATAGCAACTACTCCCACAAGTGCCTAGAGACTATATCATGCATTAGAACTACATGGGACCAAATAAATTTCACATGCAAGCTCAAGAACATGGTCACCTAAGCAACAAAAATTTGCAATAAATAAAGCACTAGAACAAAAACTAATTGGACCATTGGAGGAGTCACATACTAAAGAGCAATCCCCCAAAGCAGTTTTGTGAGTGGAGCTTTGAGCAAGGAAATCGAAAATGGCAGCAAGATGAGCTAGAACTCGTGCTTGAGCTGGCTGGTGATTTTTCTTGGGAGGAAGAAGAAGTGTGTGGGTGCTGAAAGAATAAGTGGAGGGGGCCACCAGGGGCCCACGAGGTAGGGGCGCGCCCTAGGGGGCGCCCTGGACCCTCATGGCCAGGTGCCAGCTCCTCCTGATGTGTTCTCAGTGCCAGATATTCTTAAATATTCCAGAAAAAATTCATATATAAATTTCAGGGTATTTGGAGAACTTCTATTTTCGGGGTATTTTTTATTGCACGGATAATTCAGAAAACAGACAGAAAATACTATTTTTTTTCTTTATTGCAACTAAATAACAGAAAGTAAAAGAAGGGTACAGAGAGTTGTGCTTTCTAACTTCATCCATCTCATGCTCATCAAAAGGAATCCACTAACAAGGTTGATCAGGTCTTGTTAACAAACTCATTCCGAATCGCATGAAACCGAAGAATTTTCTAATAGCACTAAGTTACCTCAACGGGGATATGCACGTCCCCAATAATAAGAATATCATATTTCTTTTTGACAGTAGGGAGAGGAAATTCAAAACCTCCAATAATAATCGATGGAATTTTTCCAATAGAGTTGATACTATGAACTTGAGGTTGTTTCCTCGGAAAGTGCACCGTATGCTCATTGCCATTGGCATGAAAAGTGATATTGCCTTTGTCGCAATCAATAACAACCCCTGCAGTATTCAAAAAGGGTCGACCAAGAATAATAGACATACTATCATCCTCGGGAATATCAAGAATAACAAAGTCTGTTAAGATAGTGACGTTTGCAACCACAACAGGCACATCCTCACAAATACCGACAGGTATAGCAGTTGATTTATCGGCCATTTGCAAAGATATTTTAGTAGGTGTCAACTTATTCAAATCAAGTCTACGATATAAATAGAGAGGCATAACACTAACACCGGCTCCAAGATCACATAAAGCAGTTTTAACATAGTTTCTTTTAATGGAGCATGGTATAGTTGGTACTCCTGGATCTCCTAATTTCTTAGGTATTCCACCCTTAAAGGTATAATTAGCAAGCATGGTGGAAATTTCAGCTTCCGGTATCTTCAAATAAAAGTGAACCAAACTCAACAAAATTGATAGCAACTACTCCCACAAGTGCCTAGAGACTATATCATGCATTAGAACTACTTGGGACCAAATAAATTTGACATGCAAGCTCAAGAACATGGTCACCTAAGCAGCAAAAATTTGCAATAAATAAAGCACTAGAACAAAAACTAATTGGACCATTGGAGGAGTCACATACTAAAGCAGTTTTGTGAGTGGAGCTTTGAGCAAGGAAATCGAAAATGGCAGCAAGATGAGCTAGAACTCGTGCTTGAGCTGGCTGGTGATTTTTCTTGGGAGGAAGAAGAAGTGTGTGGGTGCTGGAAGAATAAGTGGAGGGGGCCACCAGGGGCCCACGAGGTAGGGGCGCGCCCTAGGGGGCGCCCTGGACCCTCATGGCCAGGTGCCAGCTCCTCCTGATGTGTTCTCAGTGCCAGATATTCTTAAATATTCCAGAAAAAATTCATATATAAATTTCAGGGTATTTGGAGAACTTTTATTTTCGGGGTATTTTTTATTGCACGGATAATTCAGAAAACAGACAGAAAATACTATTTTTTTCTTTATTGCAACTAAATAACAGAAAGTAAAAGAAGGGTAGAGAGAGTTGTGCTTTCTAACTTCATCCATCTCATGCTCATCAAAAGGAATCCACTAACAAGGTTGATCAGGTCTTGTTAACAAACTCATTCCGAATCGCATGAAACCGGAGAATTTTCTAATAGCACTAAGTTACCTCAACGGGGATATGCACGTCCCCAATAATAAGAATATCATATTTCTTTTTGACAGTAGGGAGAGGAAATTCAAAACCTCCAATAATAATCGATGGAATTTTTCCAATAGAGTTGATACTATGAACTTGAGGTTGTTTCCTCGGAGAGTGTACCGTATGCTCATTGCCATTGACATGAAAAGTGACATTGCCTTTGTCGCAATAAATAACAGCCCCTGCAGTATTCAAAAAGGGTCGACCAAGAATAATAGACATACTATCATCCTCGGGAATATCAAGAATAACAAAGTCTGTTAAGATAGTGACGTTTGCAACCACAACAGGCACATCCTCACAAATACCGACAGGTATAGCAGTTGACTTATCGGCCATTTGCAAAGATATTTTAGTAGGTGTCAACTTATTCAAATCAAGTCTACGATATAAATAGAGAGGCATAACACTAACACCGGCTCCAAGATCACATAAAGCAGTTTTAACATAGTTTCTTTTAATGGAGCATGGTATAGTTGGTACTCCTGGATCTCCTAATTTCTTAGGTATTCCACCCTTAAAGGTATAATTAGCAAGCATGGTGGAAATTTCAGCTTCCGGTATCTTTCTTTTATTAGTAACAGTCTCTTTCATGTACTTAGCATAAGGGTTCATTTTGAGCATATCAGTTAAACGCATACGTAGAAGATATGTCTAATCATTTCAGCAAAGCGCTCAAAATCCTCATCATCCTTATTCTTGGACGGTTTAGGAGGAAAAGGCATGGGTTTCTGAACCCATGGCTCTCTTTCTTTACTGTGCTTCCTAGCAACAAAGTCTCTCTTATCATAACGTTGATTCTTTGATTGTGGGTTATCAAGATCAACAGCAGGTTCAATTTCTACATCATTATCATTGCTAGGTTGAGCATCAACATGAACATCATCATTAACATTATCACTAGGTTCATGTTCATTACCAGATTGTGTTTCAGCATCAGAAATAGAAATGTCATTTGGATTCTCAGGTGTTTCTAATAGGTTCACTAGAAGCACACAAAGTCCTATCATTTTTCTTTTTCTTCCTCTTAGAAGGACTAGGTGCATCTAAATTATTTCTCTGAGAATCCTGCTCAATTATCTTAGGGTGGTCCTCAGGATACAAAGGTTCCTGAGTCACTTTACCTCCCCTAGTTGCAACTCTAACTCCAAGTCATTATTCTTACTATTTAATTCATTGAGAAAATCATTCTGAGCTTTAAGTACTTGTTCTACTTGAGTGGTAACCGTAGAAGCATGTTTACTAATGAGTTTAAGTTCACCTTTAACTCTAGACATATAATCTCTCAAGTTTTCAATCATATAAGCATTGCGTTTCAATTCTCTACCAAAATAAGCATTGAAGTTTTCTTGCTTAACCATAAAGTTATCAAACTCATCCAAGCATTGACTAGCAAACTTAGTAGGAGGGATTTCAGCTTTATCATATCTATAGAGAGAATTTACCTTTACTACCTATGTCGGGTTATCAAGAACATGTGTTTCTTCAATAGGTGGTAAATTAAGACCATGTATTTCTTCAACAGGAGGTAAATTCTTAACATCTTCAGCTTTTATACCTTTTTCTTTCATAGATTTCTTTGCCTCTTGCATATCTTTAGGACTGAGAAATAGAATACCCCTTTTCTTCGGAGTTGGCCTAGGAGTTGGTTCAGGAAGTGTCCAATTATTTTCATTAGTCAACATATTATTCAATAGAATCCCAGCTTGATCAACGGTTCTTTCCCTGAAAACACAACCAGCACAACTATCCAAGTGGTCTTTGGAAGCATCGGTTAGTCCATTATAAAAGATATCAAGTATTTCATTTTTCTTGAGAGGATGATGAGGCAAAGCATTAAGTAATTGGAGAAGCCTCCCCCAAGCTTGTGGGAGACTCTCTTCTTCAATTTGCACAAAATTATATATATCCCTTAAAGCAGCTTGTTTCTTATGAGCGGGGAAATATTTAGCAGAGAAGTAATAAATCATATCCTGGGGACTACGCACACAACCAGGATCAAGAGAATTAAACCATGTCCTAGCATCACCCTTTAATGAGAATGGAAATAATTTAAGGATATAATAGTAGCGAGTTTTCTCATCATTACTGAATAGGGTGGCTATATCATTTAATTTATTAAGATGTGCCACAACTGTTTCAGATTCATAGCCATAGAAAGGATCAGATTCAACCAAAGTAATTATCTCAGGATCGACAGAGAAATCATAATCCTTATCAGTAACAAAGATAGGTGAAGTAGCATAAGCAGGGTCATATTTCATTCTAGCATTCACAGATTTTTCTTTCAGCTTAACTAATAATTTCTTAAGGTCTGATGTATCATTGCAAGCAAGAAAACCTCTAGCAGTTTCTTCATCAATAACATAACCCTCAGGCACAACAGGCAATTCATATCTAGGGGGAGAATCTTCATCATCACTTTCATCAATATTATCAGTTTCAATAATTTCATTCTCTCTAGCCCTAGCAAGTTGTTCATCGAGAAATTCACCTAGTGGCACAGTATTATCAAGCATAGAAGTAGTTTCATCATAAGTATCATGCATAGCAGAAGTGGCATCATCAATAACATGCGACATATCAGAATTAATAGCAGAAGCAGGTTTAGGTGTCGCAAGCTTACTCAAAACAGAAGGAGAATCAAGTGCAGATCTAGATGGCAGTTCCTTACCTCCCCTCGTAGTTGAGGGATAAATTTTGGTTTTCTCGTCTTTCAAGTTCCTCATAGTGACCAGCAGATATAAATCCCAAGTGACTCAAAGAATAGAGTTATGCTCCCCGGCAATGGTGCCAGAACATAGTCTTGATAACCCACAAGTATAGGTGATCGCAAAAGTTTTCGAGGGTAGAGTATTCAACCCAAATTTATTGATTCGACACAAGGGGAGCCAAAGAATATTCTCAAGTATTAGCAGCTGAGTTGTCAATTCAACCACACCTGGATAACTTAATATCTGCAGCAAAGTATTTAGTAGCAAAGTAGTATGGAAGTAACGGTAAAAGTGGCAAAAGTAACGATCGCAGTTTTGTAGTAATTGTAACAGTGGCAACGGTAAAGTAACTAAGCAGAGATCAATATGTGAAAAGCTCGTAGGCATTGGATCAGTGATGGATAATTATGTCGGATGCGATCATTCATGCAACAGTTAGAACATAGGGTGAGACAGAACTAGCTCCTGTTCATCAATGTAATGTAGGCATGTATTCCGAATATAGTCATACGTGCTTATGGAAAAGAACTTGCATGACATCTTTTGTCCTACCCTCCCATGGCAACGGGGTCCTATTGGAAACTAAGGGATATTAAGGCCTCCTTTTAATAGAGTACCGGACCAAAGCATTAACACATAGTGAATACATGAACTCCTCAAACTACGGTCATCACCGGGAGTGGTCCTGATTATTGTCACTTCGGGGTTGCCGGATCATAACACATAGTAGGTGACTAATGACTTGCAAGATAGGATCAAGAACTCACATATATTCATGAAAACATAATAGGTTCAGATCTGAATTCATGACACTCAGGCCCTAGTGACAAGCATTAAGCATAGCAAAGTCATAGCAACATCAATCTCGGAACATAGTGGATACTAGGGATCAAACCCTAACAAAACTAACTCGATTACATGATAAATCTCATCCAACCCATCACCGTCCAGCAAGCCTACGATGGAATTACTCACACACGGCAGTGAGCATCATGAAATTGGTGATGGAGGATGGTTGATGATGACGACGGCGACGGATTCCCCTCTCTGGAGCCCCGAACGGACTCCAGATCAGCCCTCCCGAGAGAGTTTAGGGCTTGGCGGCGGCTCCGTATCGTAAAACGCGATGAATCCTTCTCTCTGATTTTTTTCTCCCCGAACGTGAATATATGGAGTTGGAGTTGAGGTCGGTGGAGCACCAGGGGGCCCACGAGGCAGGGAGGCATGCCCCGGGCAGGTGGGCGCGCCCCCACCCTCGTGGACAGGGTGTGGGCCCCCTGGCCTTGATTCTTTCGCTAGTATTTTTATATATTCCAAAATAATTCTCCGTTGATTTTCAGGTCATTCCGAGAACTTTTATTTCTGCACAAAAATAACACCATGGCAATTCTGCTGAAAACAGCATCCGTCCGGGTTAGTTCCATTCAAATCATGCAAATTACAGTCCAAAACAAGGGCAAAAGTGTTTGGAAAAGTAGATACGTTGGAGACGTATCAGTTGGCTGCCTCGCCGTCCATCTCAACCGGCGGCGACGCCGGTGTACACGTGTGCTGGTGTGTGTTGTGTGCTGGGTGTGCGCGAGTGCGTCCTTCTATGCATGCCACCACGCAGTGGTGAATTGTGCGCGAGTGCGTCCTTCACGCGGAAGAAGTATGTCCTCAATGCGCCCTCAATTTACTAGCGTGCGGGGTGCTACCCCGAGTGGTTTCAACTTTGTTTACTTCACCGCGTGTCAGATGGGCCTCTAGTTTACTTATTTTCACCCACTGCCACATGGGCCAGCACACGAAGATACAGAACATGAGCTGACAAGGCAGCATGTGGACTGGTTGACCGGTCAACTAAACAATATACGGAGCTATACGCTAACACCGTGAGCGTATAATCCGTCGGTATAGAGTGTTCGAGTGAGAGGGGAGGCCCGTGAGAGATAGCAGAGAGAGAGAGGAAGAGCTACTCCCTCCGTTCGATAATGTAGTTCCAACATTTTTTTAAAAGTCAAACTTTTGAAACTTTGACCAAGTTTAGAAAGAAATTACTTATATCTACAATACCAAAGATAAATGATAGTATGAAGTAAGTACATGTTGTGATGAATCTAATGATCATTCCAGATGTAAATGTTTTTCTCCACATATACCTGGTCAAACTTTTCTGAGGTTTGACTTTTCAAAACACCCATATGCTTATGGACGTGAGAGAGTCCCTAACTAGAGAGAGAGAGATAGAGAGAGAGAGTGAAATAGAAAGAGTGAGTGAAAAAAGTTTGTGTGTGTGAAAGAGACATGGACAACACTAGATAAAAGTCGAGAAAAACGTGTGTGTCTTATGCAAACATATCACACATGCATCTTCGACAATGGAAGCAAGGTGAGGAGATAGTGTGTGGTTGTTTGCAACCGAGAGAGCAAGACCCCTAGCACGTGGCCAAGAAGGGTCTGACAAACAAGGGAGAGAGGTCGAGAGAGACGTACGGAGAAAATGCAGACATGGGGAGGAGAGAGTGTGTGTTTGTCATAGAGAGATCCCCTGGAGATCGTGATGGGACTACATGGGTGCGAGATCGAGTGACAAGGTGTGTGCGCGATAGAAGATACCCCGAGAGATATCGAGATAGACGTATGGATGGATGGAGACAATACGTGTGTTCCTAATGGCTAGTGAGAGATAATCATACTTGGGGGGGGGAGTGCTTGCGCCTATGATGGAGTGAAGGATTATGGTACTTATTACGGGGGTGCGTGTCACATAGAGAGAGAACAAGGGCGGAGAGTGTTGGATGGGTCTATATGTATAGCGCGAGTGAGACATGTGTATGTGTGAACCAGGGAGATATAAAGTTTGAGAGAGATTGAGGAGCTCCGATAAGGCTGAGTGGTGCGTCAGATAGCTGAGAGGGGGAAAGAGATATTCCATCCGCTCGATAATGCAGTGCATGTAAATTTTTTAGAAGTCAAACTTTGGAAACTTTGATCAGGTTTACGCAAATATTATTTATATCTACAATACCAAAGATACATCATACGAAACTACATCTCATGGTGAATCTAATGGTATATGTTTGCCGTTCTAGATGTAATTGTTTTTCTCCACGTACATGGTCAAACTTTGTGATGTTTGACTTTTCAATAAATCAATATGCTATGGACCGAGGAGAGTGCCTAAGTCGAGAGAGATCAAATGTGTGTGAAGGAGAATGAGTAAGTGTGCAAAAAGAGTATGTGTGTGAAAGAGAAAGTAACAACAAACGATAAATTAGAGAGAGTGTGTGTTTTTTCGTTTCATAGGCGAATATCTCACGCATGCATCTCCGAGATAGAAAAGCGAGGCGAGGAGATACACGAAGATAGCTAGTGTGTGATTATTTGCAACGAAGAGAGACACCCCTATAGCACATGTCCAATAAAGGTTTGGCCAACAAGGAACAAAGGTCGAAAGGGACGCATGGAGAACATGGACGCATGGGGAGGGTGAGAGGGTGTGTTTGTGATAGAGAGATCCCCTCGAGAACGTGAGGGGACTATATGGGTGGGAGATCGAGGGAGGTGCGTGCGCTGTAGAAAGATGCCCCGAGAGAAATCGAGATAGACCATGCAAATCTTTGTGATGGAGACTAAGATTAGCTAGTCATATACATATAGGGGGGACTGCGTGTGCCTACAATTGAGTGAGAGACCATCATACTAGGCTAGCTAGGCATCAGATTGTGTGTGTGTGCGTGTGAGATGGAGAGAGAACGAGGGAGAGAGATAGAGTTTTAGATGGGCCTATCGAGTGCGGGTGAGATATGCATGTGTATGTGTGACCCAGGTAGATGGAGAGTTTGAGAGAGAGGGGGAGAGCTCCGAGACGACAGAGTGGTGCGTGAGAGAGTTACGGGCAATGAGCCAAGGAATTTGTGTGCGTACGATGAGTGCACCCAAGATATCTAGCTTGGACTAGAGAATCATACATAGTGTGCGAGAGAGACCTATAGATGGAGTATATATGCATGCGAACTAGAAAGACCCCCCCACACACACACACAAAGAGAGAGAGAGAGATGGAGAGAAAGCGAGAGGTGTCGGGGATATACCCCGCGGTATGACCCGGCCGGAATTGGCGGCTCACTAGTAACCCGCCCGGAGCTTGGCGATTCACAGATAACCTGGCCGATCTTGGCGACTCATTAGTAACCCGGCGGGCGGATCAGATGGACAACAAGGCCTAAAGCCCAGAAGGCCGGCTCACGTTATGATGGGCCGGATTAAAAGGAAAGGGATGACGAATATTTCCTTTACGAGGAAGCAAGACCCGGACTTGTAATTAACTTGTAAGAGAAGATAGACTAGTCCTAGTCCTACTAGGACTCCACATGTAACCCGCCCCTCTAACTTATATAAGGAGGGGCAGGGCACCCCAAAGAGGGACAAGCAACAAGAAACAATCTCTAGGGCTAGACACAAAGAGCCGGCTTACCGGCGACTCTCTCATGAGTATAATGAGACCTAGCCACAAACAGCATGTAGGGTAGTTACCGGATGATGTTTCCCGGGGCCCGAAGCTATCTAAACCCTTGTCTTGTGCGTTGATCCGCCCTACGTCTCTCATCCCAATCAACCCCTCTCAAGCTACTACATAGATGCGCTAGCCTCACGACTAAGTCCTTACACCTAGGACATCTGACGTGTTAATTCCACGACAGTTGGCGCCCACCGTGGGGCTGTGGCGCATGGTGGTGATGAGTTCTTGGAGGGATCTCTCCTAGGGTTCGAGAAGTTCGCGATCATCCGGATCATGAAGAGCCGGAACTGAAAGCTCCACATCAAGCAAACAGATTCCATGTGGTTTCTGTGAAATTTTCTGCCGCTGGCATGGAAGGATCCATGTTGTTGACGAATAGTCGGGACGTCATATACGAGATTGGATCAAGATGAGAGTTAGGATTGCATCTGTGTGCACTTCCATGCGTGACGAGGCGATCCATCTAAACTGATTAATTTCCGCTGCAACACTATCGACCATCAAGTCGCTGAGACGGTTTCTACTATACATCTATTTTGCTGATCGGACATGCCACAGGTCCCGAGGCATCGATTCGTGGATGTTTGTGATATTCCCATCGTGTGAAAACCAAAGGCATGTTCATCTACTAGTACTACTCACGTGGAGGCAGTACCTACTAGAGTACTATATTTCATATTTATAAATCCTTCAATGGCTGTTGAGCACTACATCTACTGATCCATCAAGCCATCACGTCAAGGCGTGTGCCGATCCCAACACAGAGATCAAGGACTACTACAGATACAGGATCAGATCAACATGGGTCTCCAGACCAGCGACGACCCAGACACGGATTAATTAAACCAACCACGATATGGAGGAAGACTCGGATTGGACTCGGATTCTAACATGTCCGCGGTTTCCGTCCCTACTGCAGCTGTGCCTCGACCCGCTAGGTCACGACCTTGCTCCCGCCTCTGAGTTGCCGTCGCCGTCTGAACGAGTCCGCCTCTGCTGTGGCTGGATTGTGAGCCGTTGCAACCCTTGCGGCCTCCAAGTCGCCCTCGCCGGTGTGCCGAGTCGCTGCTACGGTCGGCCCGCTTCAAGTCTTGTGAGCCGCCCGGCCTTGAGGCGCCTCTGTTTCCACCTCGTGGGTTTTGCTGCTATTGCCGGATTACCCATGATTCAACGACCTTGGCCTCGACACCAAGTCCGCTTCGACCTTCAAGTCGCCAAGCCCCTCACTGGCTCCGGCTCTTGTACGCCGTCGTATGTTACCTGGCAGACGATCGAATCCGAAAAGAAATCAATTTTGGGCCCGCGTCAGTGCATGTGGCCTTGGTGCATGAGGTCAGTAGTCACCGGCGAATCGGCCAGAAGCCAGTGGCACCAGGATTGCGTGTGCGTGTATTCAAGGCCAACATCTCATCTCCTGAGGAAAAGAAAAAGAAAAGGTGCGGCTAGTGTTACATTAGAATCATCAATGCAAATATTCCAGTATGGACAAGCCGGCCAGAAAGGGCTTAAATCACCATTGAAATTACTGGAGGATATATATAGACGTTATATACGGATCATCTATCGTCCAGGCGAATCAGGTGAAATCTGTACAATCAATTTCTTATTGATACGTTTTTTATTCTTTAAAAGAACAAATTACGCTGGCCTGTAATATTTTTATGCAGGACGGCTATTAAAAGAAAAAGGGGTGGTATTACACCACAGAGGCATGTTCGGTTGTGCCGCGCAGCTTCACGGACATGCGTATCGCGGTCCGGTTTACATCAAACGCGCCGGCCGACTCGCCCGTCCGCTCCATCTTACAACGCCACGGATGACTCACCCGTCCGCCCTCGCGGCCGGTTCACGTGTCCGCGCCGGCTTACAAATGTCACGGACGACTCGCCCGTCCGCCCTCGTGGCCGGTTCACGTGTCTGCGCCAACTTACAACGCCGTGGCCGACTCGCTGTCCGCGCCGGCTTACAAAGGTCACGGCCGACTCATCCGTCCACACCGGTTTACCATGCCGTGGCCGGTTCACCCGTGAGCGACTTCAACTTCACCTAGCGATCATCAACTTCATGGCGGATTATTTCCGGCCTGGCACATCAGGTGATATCCATCTAAAATATATTTTATTGGTACATATTATTTTGTCAAAGAGCAGTTTATCTTTGTCTTGGTCTGCAATATTGTTGATGCAGGACAATTGTTCACTACATCAAAACGACGTGGTTAACTCGCCCGACCGCGCCGGTTTATAACACTGCGGCCGGTTCATCTGTCTGAGCCGCCTCTGATGCTGAGGTCGTCTTTTCCGTCCGCCTCTCGCGGCCTGGTCTACATCAACACACCGAGCCACACCTATCTGCATGAGCTGCGTATTGAGTATGAGCAGGTCACTACTTGGGAAGCCCGATTTTCTTCCAACAAATTGGAGGCAAATTATCATATGTTATCAGCCGCCGTCTGCACCTGGATGGCTCAATGGACATGCGCACAAATCGCCATCACTACAGTTTGGCTAAACTTCAAACAACCAGTTGGAAGGAACCATTGGCCGAGTTGCTGACACGGCTCATACGGGATCATTTATAACCCGCCGCAGTCACCTCAACCTTCTGTGGATACACATCGTGTTATCAACACCAATGATATACAAGTTATGCCGGCTTATATCACGGTTAAATATGGAGAATCTCAAGCCAACTCCTCGAGTCATCGTGAGACTCGGGGGCTACAGTGACATGACTCGGGAACCCCGGGTCATTGGAGGGAATGATAACCCGGTTCTGGAGGCTGCTACCATATTGATGAAACTTTAAAGGCCGTCAGAAAATTGCCGGTTCAAATAAAGATTCCGGTTTAAAATCCAGTTCAAGAGATATCTTTCTCCCGCAAAGTTTTGAAGCTCTTAAATCTGGTTCAAACGTCCGGCTCAAGGTAAATTTGTATCTTATAAAGCTTTGAAGCTCTTAATATCCGGTTTACAAATTTCCGGTTTAAAAAGAGGTTGTCTCTCGCAAAGTTCGAGTTCTCAGGAAAAATTAAAGGGACCAAAGAGAGTCTGTTACAAAGCACAACTCAAATATAGGTACCCTTCTTTAATGACCATCGGGAGCTGATCGTATTCGAATTTGGCTTAACCCTTTTGGTGTGACCCTGATCGTATTCGAATCGGAGTCATTAAATATTCTCATGACCACTAGGGGGCTTCCTGTTCAAACATAGGTCGTATTCGAACCAAAGAGAACATAGCTGTCGATACCCTTTTGATCGGCACACTGCCGAGCTCATTGGGGAGTTTCTTGGTCATATTTGAACCATAGCTCAACCCCCTTTGGGAACCGACGTGGATCGTATTCGAATCAGCGTCGTTAAACAACTCTCAAGGTCATTTGGGGGCTTCCTGTTCAAACATAGGTCATATTCGAACCAAAGAGACCATAGCTGTCGGTACCCTCTTGATCGGCAGCGCCAAAGCCACTGGGGGCTATATGATCGTATTTTAATCTTAGCTTAACCCCTTTGGGACGGTTTTCTGATCGTATTCGAATCAGAAGCCTCAAATTTTTTGAAGTCTCTTTTTGCAAATAATTTTTGGGATTTTATTTGAAAGCTCTTTTGAACACATCTAAAGTGTATATGAGTGGTTTCTATTTAAACCCGGCTTGATTTTCGATGATAAGTCGCCGGCTTATGACAATCATCATCTATGTGGAAGCATTGGCTTCTAAGGATTGGGTTATCACACTTACTGCATAGGTATCATAAGCCGGCAGTACAATTCAATATCACAGGTATGATATTGTTTATACATGATTATGTTTAAACTGGCCCTGGCTATGGACTTTAAGCCCCGGCATGTTTTGAATTGCGCCATTGGAATCATGCGCGTATCAAAGATTGGGTTGTCACCCTTACTGCACAGGTCACATAAACCGGCAGTGAAAATTCAATATCCCAGATTGAAATTGGTGTCTCAAAAGGGTTATCAATTCTTGATTTTCTCAAAGGCTATAAGCCGCCGGGTTGTACAAATTCCGGCTTACAATGGAGGCGTATTAAATTGCCATCGGCCAAGAGCCGCCGAGTATTTAAGCTCCGGATTGACTTATCAGCTGATGAGATATTCAAAGTCGCTTTGGCGCAATGGCTAGTATTTTTATCAATGGATATGATTTATTCTACAATGGAAAGAATAGTCCCGAGTCGCTGCAGGCTTACGACCCGGCACTTGGGGACTACATTATTCAAATGGAGATTACATCAAATATGCAAGTCCCATGTCACTGCCATAATGACCCGACACTTGGGGGCTAATGTATATTGCTCTCTGCTGAAGACAATTCTAGGATGACCCGGCTACACTACTATGACTATAGCCGACTCATGGGGGCTACACAACTGGATTTTATTTAAAGCCATGGTGATAAGTCCCGGCTTATTCATGCTGATTAAACCGGCCCTTGGGGGCTACAGGTAATATGGATATAAGGGAGAAATATCTTCAAATTCTCAGTTCTGAGTAAATCAGATTGACCTGGTGTCTGCAAAAAATCATAAACCGGCGTCGGCGACAATTATGACTTGGCATCATCTATTTATAACCCGGCAATTTTGGTACTCATAAACCGGCAAGTTTTATATCTTTAAGCCGGATGAATATAAGTTGAATATTTGAAGACCAATATTTTTGTCAAGTCAGAGCATTGAAAGCCGACTCAAGTGGATTATCTCTTACAATATTTCTCAACAAGAGAACAATGTCAGCAAATTGACTCTGAAGCTGGCCTGTTGACCCGGATTTTCAAAGGAAGTATCTGGATTTTTTGCATTGGCAAAATTTGAACATATCTGCTAAAGAGATTTGCTATGAGATTATGGATACATATCAAGAAGGAAGATGACAAGGACTTAAGGATGACCAAGTGCCGGCTTACAAAGAATACTTAACCCGGAACACAACCTGTCAAATTTGTTCTTGTGTTTATATTGCAGATTAGTTTAACATGGATAAATCCAAATTAAACTGGGGGCTAATGTCGGGGATATACCCCACGGTATGACCCGGCCGGAATTGGCGGCTCACTAGTAACCCGCCCGAAGCTTGGCGATTAACAGATAACCTGGCCGATCTTGGCGACTCATTAGTAACCCGGCGGGCGGGTCAGATGGACAACAAGGCCTAAAGCCCAGAAGGCCGGCTCACGTTATGATGGGCCGGATTAAAAGGAAAGGGAAGCAAGACTCGGACTTGTAATTAACTTGTAAGAGAAGATAGACTAGTCCTAGTCCTACTAGGACTCCACATGTAACCCGCCCCTCTAACTTATATAAGGAGGGGCAGGGCACCCCAAAGAGGGACAAGCAACAAGAAACAATCTCTAGGGCTAGACACAAAGAGCCGGCTTACCGGCGACTCTCTCATGAGTATAATGAGACCTAGCCACAAACAACATGTAGGGTTGTTACCGGATGATGTTTCCCGGGGCCCGAAGCTGTCTAAACCCTTGTCTTGTGCGTTGATCCGCCCTACGTCTCTCATCCCAATCAACCCCTCTCAAGCTACTACATAGATGCGCTGGCCTCACGACTAAGTCCTTACACCTAGGACATCTGACGTGTTAATTCCACGACAAGAGGGACCAACAAGGTTTGTGTGTTGGATGCGTGCGACAGAATTGAAGATTGTCGGTGAGAGAGAGAGACAGAGAGAGAACAGGAGTTCGGGAGAGGGGGAGGTCGTGTTTTATGCATCAAAGACTGATATAAACCATGTTTCAATATAAACTTGCATTCAAATATTTAAATTGGAGAACATGTTGTCTGTAATCCACACATGAACGGATATATGCGTATATCAAACAAGTTCATTAATTTGACTTTCAACATGTTCATGGAGTACTAAAATACTGTACAACATGCTACTCAATTGAGGTGTTCAATTTTGGATTTAGTTCACTATTTTGACCCGGTGAATGAGCTATTTCATTGAATCGAGATATTTCATTTTGGGTTTGATTCCCGTTTTTGAGTGGGTCAACTATTTGTCATATAGTAAATCGCTAGCAACGAGCATGTAAAAACACATTACTCCCGAGCATCATCTCTCCATCTAAAAAAGAAGTGGCAAGATAATATTTCAAAATTTGATTCGAATTGACTTGGTAAGGTAGACGTGGATGCTCGTTCTCCCAAATTTTGAATGAACCGTTAAACATCCTCTGCTCGGTGGAATTTGCCCGAGCAAATAAATAGGAGACGCGAAATTACCGTCCTATGTGGGACACGCATCAATTGGCCCGTTGTACATCGAGGGTAGGATCGTAACTTCATCCAAGCATGCCTTCTCCTCGGCCGAAATGACATGTGCCGAATAATTCATAAACCATGGTCGGCAAAACACGCTCTCCTCGCCCGAAATAGCTCGCGCCCACTATTTCAAAACACGCTCTCCTCGCCCGAAATCGCTCGCGCCCACTATATTTCAAAACACGCCGTCCTTGCCCGAAATCGCTCCCGCCCACTATTTGGGGAGAAGCAAAGTTACTCTACTATCCCCGACCCTCAGTACACAGACCCAAGCCGAGAAGCCTAAAGGCAGGGGTAGAACTGTAACTCGCCCTCACATTTCAGACAAATGCGTCCATAAAACATGGTTCCACTCCCCTCCCAATCCCCCCCCCCTCATTCATACCTCGTGGGCGCCATATCACCTTCTCCACGGAAGCTCCCTTCCCCCGAGCCATGAAACCTCAGCCCCTCCTCCATGGCGCCCCCACCGCACCAATTTCACAGCCGCCCTCCTCCCTAATGCCGGAGACGCTGTCCATTTGCCATCGTGCACTGGGCTGTGTGCCTCTTACTCCGTGCTGCTGGAGCTGCCTCGACGACGGCCGCGTGAACCGTATCGGAGCCGATTCACCCCCGCCGTTGTTCACGGCGCTGGAGCGGCTCCAACTTCGGATCCGTCCAGAGTCCCGGCGCTGCTTCCTCGTAGCCGTCGACCGTTGCAACATCGATGTTTCCCTGCCGCCGGTCGCCACCGCAACCGCGCCGGCCTCACCGACTCGGCAGCTGGACCTGCCTACTTCACCATGCCGCCAGATAGGTCGCACCCTCATCTCAAATCACTTTATTTAGGCGTCAGTTGTCTAAATTTTTATTCTGGGCCAATCGATTCCCAATGGGAAGCAGCACCCCTCGAGGTGGCAGAGCTCCTAGGCTGCCGGTTGGCTGGTGTCTAACGTAAGGGTGCGGGGCCGCAATTTCGCCGCGGAAGCAACACTTAGATGGCTATCTTAGAGTTGCGTGGGTTGAAGGTACTGCTGCCGCCGGATCTGGACGACGGGGAGTCTTTGTGGATTGGCCCGGGGGCAGCGCAACCACGGCAGTGCGGTGGGGCGGGGAGCGGGGTTTTGGCCGGGGCCACGGATGGCGGAGGCAGGCTGCTCTGCCATTGGTCGCTGGCTCTTCGGGGAAGATTCCTAACAGTGTCAGCCGGGAGGCACAAGACGGCCATCAAGCCATCCGGCGTAGATCGGACAGTACCAAAATAAAATAAAATCGTGTGACCCCAATTTAGTCTTCAGTCAACAGACGTGTGACCATTCTCGTACCTTGCTGTTGATCTCTTAGTGTATTTCTTCAGATCAAAGAGATGTGTCGTTCTTAACATTATGCATTATCTGCATCTTCAGCCACACCATCTTCCGACTCACCGCAGCTGCTCCAACAAGGGAAGCATACACCAGAAGGGAGCTATAGTCACCACTCAACAGTTCCCTGCATCGAATGCGCGTGCCCGACATGGACAGCCACAACAACTGCAGGGCCATCGACAAGTCAGCACATGATGCTCACTCCTATGGATGGCGGCCAAATAGGTTGTACCCTCATCTTACTTGTGTGCAACATTTATGGCTTTGTTATTCGTCTAAGCATGGAAAATAGATTATCACATTTCACTGTATATTCATGCTGATCTCTTATGGGTCATGTTCAGGAGTTAATGCTGTTCCATAGTTCAGCTAAGATACTTGTTCTTTAGGTAACGCTGTTCCATAGTTATCATCCATCAGCCAATGCTATCCCACAGGCTGGTGATTATAGTATTATACCAATTCTAGTATTACCTATGTTGTTCTTTAATACTTTTGTGTGCCATCTAGTTAATCTCGAGTACAAACGATACATATTCTGTAGCTTTCATCTGTGTTCTCGTTTTTGAGACCTGCTGCTGCTAGTTAACCCCAGTCCTACTATTTATGTCGTCTCCTACAGGCACTCATTACATAAATCTAACTACTAGTTGTCTTCCATGCATGTCAGATATAATTGCACACACTGATATATCCACAAGAACCTCACGGAGCAATGTAAAAGCCAATAAACTTGATGTCAATGATACCCAATATGATGGAACATGTAAAGGCAGTTCTTCAGAAGACTTGCAGAAAGATGTTGAATCCTCTTCATCCCACAAGGTCCTTGCTCTAACTTGGCCCGTGATATGGGTACAACATGCATATAATGTCCTGAAGTGTATGTACTCTGTTGCAATGCCATGTGCTTAGCATGCTGATCATGCATGTAAATATGTCACGCCTTCCTGTTTTTCAGTACCTATTCCATTCATGATAACATGTTTTCAAATTCAAGTACTGTCATTCTACTCTATCGCAATGCCATCTGCTTAATTTGGACATCATGCTTCTGAATATCTTATGCATTGTTATTCATCAGTATGTACTTCATCTGTCTACCATACCCTGTTTTTTTACATTGAAGTGCTGTTTTGGTGCTCTGTTGCAATGCCATCTTACTTTCCCAATCATACACATGTATGTTGCCTTAGTTTTTTCTGTACATATTCCGCTAGCATACAGTTTTACATTCAACTTGTGCTTTTTTACTGTGTTGTCCTGTCGTATCCCTAGCTCTTACACCATACTCCCTCCGCCCGGATTACATGTTGCCGAAATGGATAAAAAAGGATGCATCTAGAACTGTAATACGCCTAGACCCATCCATTTTTTTCTGGATGGAGGGAATACATGTCAATATGTCATGCCTTTCTATTCTTCAGTACCTATTCCATCTCTCTGTTGTAGCATGTTTTATAATTGAAGCACCATTCTTCTATACAAGGCATGCAAGGGGAAGACGACTATGTTAGAATCTGAAGGGTTACAAACCAGGTCTTTGCAAAAGATCCAAACGCCAGGAGATAATAAACCAACTCCAGTTTTTATAGATACTGCTACAGCACAGAGAAACCCAACTCCTACTGATAATAAGCAGATTCCAGTGGCCAAAGAACTAGTCCGCTCCAGTCCAGCAAAAATATGTCAACTCCATTCTAAGAAGCGTGTGCGTATCCTTGCATCATGAAATTTTATAGCATGTTGATCATATTTTCTACATGTTTCTTACCCATCTCTCTTTTAGAAAATAAGCTTAACAGATAGAAGAATTTCTGCACTGGTATCGTCTGTGAGGAAAGATTCTTGCAGGAATTCTCTGTGCTCCAATGCAGATGTAAGTACCTATTGTATATCACTATATTTTTACATCAGCATGTATTTTGTTAATCGGCGTGAATCCAACCTTTATCTGATCTAAATTTGGTTCTAGCAAAATGTATGATTAAAGGGCACAATGTTGATTTCTGTAAGGAAAACTGCCTGGTAGTTTTGCATCCTGAGCTGCATGAGTGTACTATCTCATATCAGTGGGTTTGATTACTTTGGTTCTGCAGTGGGTTTTCAGTGGTTTTTTACTGTGTTGTCCTGTCGTATCCCTAGCTCTTACATCATAATCCCTCCGTCCGGATTACATGTCGCAGAAATGGATAAAACTGGATGTATCTAGAACTGAAATACGCCTAGACCCATCCATTTATTTCCGGATGGAGGGAATACATGTCAATATGGCATGCCTTTCTATTCTTCAGTACCTATTCCATCTCTGCTATAGCATGTTTTATAATTGAAGCACCATTCTTCTATATAAGGCATGCAAGGGGAAGACGGCTATGTTAGAATCTGAAGGGTTACAAACCAGGTCTTTGCAAAAGATCCAAACGCCAGGAGATAATAAACCAACTCCATTTTTCATAGATACTACTCCAGCACAAAGAAACCAACTCCCACTGATAAGAAGCGTGTGCGTATCCTCGCATCATGAAATTTTATAGCATTCTGATCATATTTTCTACATGTTTCTTACCCATCTCTCTTTTAGAAAATAAGGTTAAATGATAGAAGACTTCCTTCATTGGGATTGTATTCGAGGAAAATATCTTGCGGGAACTCTCTGTGCTTCCATGCTGATGTAAGTACCTGTTGTATATCACTATATTTTTACATCAGCATGTATTTTGTTAATCGGCGTGAATCCAACCTTTATCTGATCTAAAATTAGTTGTAGCAAAATGTTAAAGGCGCCAATGTTGATTTTTGTAAAGAAAACTGCCTGGTAGTTTTGCATACTGAGCTGCATGAGTGTACTATCTCATATCATGCACATTACTGAATTGTAGTGCTGCTCTGGTTGCCCATTCATTCATTGTGTCAATGTTGCTTTCGTATTACCTTACCTGGCTGATGATAGCTGTGCCATATTGTGTTAATTTGGTGTTGGCTAGTTGCCCAAACGTTCGTTGTGCCAATGTTGCTTTCCTATTATCTGACTTGGCAAATGATAGCAATGCTAGTGTCTTAATTTGGTGCAGGCTGCTGAAGATAAGAAGACAAACTCTGAAAACAGCAAAGCAACCCCATTGTTTCTTTCCAATAAATCTTGGCCAGGTAATATGGCAATAACTCATGATTAATCTGTTTGGTTCCCCTCCTAATTTATGTTATGATGCAGTGGTCGAGACACTCTCCACTATCAATAATACAAGCCTGCCAAAATCGCCATCTGAATCTGTTCATTATCCTCTGTCTCGAGTGCAACGGAAAAAATGTATGTTTGTGAACCAATTAATGGCTGAAGGAATGATGGAAATGGTGGAGGAATCAGAGGTGCAGAGTCATGCGACACAACAACTGATCAATGTTTTCAGAGACAGTGTAGCAAAGCAGCAAGAACTTGCCCACATGCTTATGGGTGTCATCCGTGCTGAGGTTGCAGATTGTGACGTTGTAGATTGTTAGGTTCTGTTCATTTATTTGCACTGACATCAATCTTTGATTTCCCAGTGGATGTAATTTCCTGTAATATATGCTGGATGTGCAACGTTTTTCCCTGTATGTCGTACCTTTGCTTGATCAGTTTTGGTCCTGTCAACAATTGGTCGTCGTAATGGGATCAAATTATCTAATTTGGCCTAAAGACATGTAAGAACATTAGTGGGCCCATTAAGTTAATGGGTCATACCAGGCCGAAAGTTAATGGTCGGCCCTCTTAACTCCCGGGTCGTTAACAGGCCGACATCGATGTGGGAAACAGGTGGGCCCAATTGATTTCACGGGCCGTTAACAGGCCGTTACTAAGTTTGGGCTACATATGGCCCAACTATACTGTGGGCCTTTATCAGGCCGAAAGAGACATCGGGCTTGTACTGGACCATGAAGAGCATGGGCCGCTAAGAGGCCGAAAGTTAGGTCGTATTGTAAATGGCCCAACTGTGTTGTGGGCCTTTAGCAGGCTGCTACCTCTTGAGCACTGCGTTAGTTTTCCCTTGAAGAGGAAAGGGTGATGCAGCAAAGTAGCATAAGTATTTCCCTCAGTTTTTGAGAACCAAGGTATCAATCCAGTAGGAGGCTACTTGCGAGTCCCTTGTACCTACACAAAACAAATAACTCCTCGCAACCAACGCGATAAGGGGTTGTCAATCCCTTCACGGTCACTTACGAGAGTGAGATCTGATAGATATGATAGGATAATATTTTTGGTATTTTTGTGATAGAGATGCAAAGTAAAAAGCAAAGGAAATAACTAAGTGTTGGAAGATTAATATGATGAAGATAGACCCGGGGGCCATAGGTTTCACTAGTAGCTTCTCTCAAGAGCATAAGTATTTTACAGTGGGTGAACGAATTACTGTTGAGCAATTGACAGAATTGAGCATAGTTATGAGAATATCTAGGTATGATCATGTATATAGGCATCACGTCCGAGACAAGTAGACCGACTCCTGCCTGCATCTACTACTATTACTCCACTCACCGACCGCTATCCAGCATGCATCTAGAGTATTAAGTTCATGAAAACAGAGTAACGCCTTAAGCAAGATGACATGATGTAGAGGGATAAATTCATGCAATATGATAAAAACCCCATCTTGTTATCCTCGATGGCAACAATACAATACGTGCCTTGCTGCCCCTACTGTCACTGGGAAAGGACAACGCAAGATTGAACCCAAAGCTAAGCACTTCTCCCATTGCAAGAAAGATCAATCTAGCAGGCCAAACCAAACTGATAATTCGGAGAGACTTGCAAAGATAACCAATCATACATAAAAGAATTCAGAGAAGATTCAAATATTGTTCATAGATAATCTTGATCATAAACCCACAATTCATCGGTCTCAACAAACACACCGCAAAAAGAAGATTACATCGAATAGATCTCCACGAGAGAGGGGGAGAACATTGTATTGAGATCCAAAAAGAGAGAAGAAGCCATCTAGCTACTAACTATGGACCCGAAGGTCTGAGGTAAACTACTCACACTTCATCGGAGAGGCTATGGTGATGATGTAGAAGCCCTCCGTGATGGATGCCCCCTCTGGCGGAGCTCCGGAATAGGCCCCAAGATGGGATCTCGTGGGTACAGAAGGTTGCGGCAGTGGAATGAGGTTTTTGGCTCCATATCTGATCGTTTGGGGGTACGTAGGTATATATAGGAGGAAGGAGTACGTCGGTGGAGCAACAGGGGGCCCACGAGGGTGGAGGGCGCGCCCCCCTACCTCGTGGCCTCCTCTTTTGTTTCTTGACGTAGGGTCCAAGTCTCCTGGATCATAATCTTCCTAAAAATCACGTTCCCGAAGGTTTCATTCCGTTTGGACTCCGTTTGATATTCCTTTTCTGTGAAACTCTGAAATAGGCAAAAAACAGCAATTCTGGGCTGGGCCTCCGGTTAATAGGTTAGTCCCAAAAATAATATAAAAGTGAATAATAAAGCCCAATAATGTCCAAATCAGTAGATAATATAGCATGGAGCAATCAAAAATTATAGATACGTTGGAGACGTATCAGGCATCCCCAAGCTTAATTCCTACTCGTCCTCGAGTAGGTAAATGATAAAAACAGAATTTTTGATGCGGAGTGCTACTTGGCATAATTTCAATGTAATTCTTCTTAATTGTGGTATGAATATTCAGATCCGAAAGATTCAAGACAAAAGCTTAGTATTGACATAAAATTAATAATACTTCAAGCATACTAACAAATCAATCATGTCTTCTCAAAATAATATGGCCAAAGAAAGTTATCCCTACAAAATCATATAGTCTGGCTATGGTCTATCTTCACCACACAAAGTATTTAAATCATGCACAACCCCGATGACAAGCCAAGAAATTGTTTCATACTTTTGACATTCTCAAACTTTTTCAATCTTCACGCAATACATGAGCGTGAGCCATGGATATAGCACTATATGTTGAATAGAATGGTGGTTGTGGAGAAGGCAAAAAGGGAGAAGATAGTCTCACATCAACTAGGCGTATCAACGGGCTATGGAGATGCCCATCAATAGATATCAATGTGAGTGAGTAGGGATTGCCATGCAACGGATGCACTAGAGCTATAAGTATATGAAATCTCAACAAAAGAAACTAAGTGGGTGTGCGTCGAACTCGCTTGCTCACGAAGACCTAGGGCAATTTGAGGAAGCCCATCATTGGAATATACAAGCCAAGTTCTATAATGAAAAATTCCCACTAGTATATGAAAATGACAAAATGAGAGACTCTCTATAATGAAGATCATGGTGCTACTTTGAAGCACAAGTGTGGTAAAAGGATAGTAACATTGTCCCTTCTCTCTTTTTCTCTCATTTTTTTATTTGGGCCTTTTCTCCTTTTTTATGGCCTCTTTTTTTTTCTTTTTTTTCGTCTGGAGTCTCATTCCGACTTGTGGGGGAATCATAGTCTCCATCATCCTTTTCCTCACTTGGGACAATGCTCTAAAAATGAAGATCATCACACTTTTATTTTCTTACAACTCAACAATTACAACTCGATACTTAGGACAAAATATGACTCTATATGAATGCCTCCGGCGGTGTACCGGGATATGCAATGAATCAAGAGTGACATGTATGAAAGAATTATGAACGGTGGCTTTGCCACAAATACAATGTCAACTACATGATCATGCTAAGCAATATGACAATGATGGAGCGTGTCATAATAAACGGAACGGTGGAAAGTTGCATGGCAATATATCTCAGAATGGCTATGGAAATGCCATGATAGGTAGGTATGGTGGCTGTTTTGAGGAAGGTATATGGTGGGTGTATGATACCGGTGAAAAGTGCGCGGTATTAGAGAGGCTAGCAATGGTGGAAGGAAGAAAAGTGCGTATAATCCATGGACTCACATTAGTCATAAAGAACTTATATACTTATTGCAAAAATCTACAAGTTATCAAAGCAAAGTATTACGCGCATGCTCCTAGGGGGATAGATTGGTAGGAAAAGACCATCGCTCGTCCCCGACCGCCACTCATAAGGAAGACAATCAATAAATAAATCGTGCTCCAACTTCATCACATAACGGTTCACCATACGTGCATGCTACGGGAATCACAAACTTTAACACAAGTATTTCTCAAATTCACAACTACTCAACTAGCATGACTCTAATATCACCATCTTTATATCTCAAAGCAATTATCAAGCATCAAACCTCTCATAGTATTCAACACACTCATAAGAAAGTTTTACAAATCTTGAATACCAAGCATATTAGGATTATTTAAGCAAATTACCATGCTATTTAAGACTCTCAAAATAATCTAATTGAGGCATGAGAGATCAATAGTTTCTATAAAACAAATCCACCACCGTGCTCTAAAAGATATAAGTGAAGTACTAGAGGAAAACTATATAACTCAAAAGATATAAGCGAAGCACATAGAGTATTCTAACAAATTCCAAATCATGTATGGCTCTCTCAAAAGGTGTGTACAGAAAGGATGATTGTGGTAAACTAAAAAGAAAAGACTCAAATCATACAAGACGCTCCAAGCAAAACACATATCATGTGGTGAATAAAAATATAGCTCCAAGTAAAGTTACCGATGGAAGTAGACGAAAGAGGGGATGCTTTCCGGGGCATCCCCAAGCTTTGGCTTTATGGTGTCCTTAGATTATCTTGGGGATGCCATGGGCATCCCCAATCTTAGGTTCTTGCCACTCCTTGTTCCATAATCCATCAAAATCTTTCACCCAAAACAGGAAAACTTCACAACACAAAACTCAACAGAAATCCCGTGAGCTCCGTTAGCGAAAGAAAACGGAAGACCACTTCAAGGTACTGTAATGAACTCATTCTTTATTTATATTAGTGTTAAACCTACTGTATTCCAACTTCTCTATGGTTTATAAACTATTTTACTAGCCATAGATTCATCAAAATAAGCAAACAACACACGAAAAACAGAATCTGTCAAAAACAGAACAGTCTGTAGTAATCTGTAACTAACGCAAACTTCTGGAACTCCAAAAAGTCATCCAAAATAGGAGGACCTATCCAATTTGTTTATTGATCAGTAGCAATTGGAATCACTATTTTATCACGTTCTGGTGATTTTTAACAATTGTTTTCGTGAACAGAAAGTTTCTGGAAATTACAGCAAGATCAAATAACTATCATCCAAGAAGATCCTATAGGTTTAACTTGGCACAAACACTAATTAAAACATAAAAACACATCTAACCAGAGGCTAGATCAAATATTTATTCCTAAACAGAAGCAAAAAGCAAAAAAATAAAAATAAAATTGGGTTGCCTCCCAACAAGCGCTATCGTTTAACGCCCCTAGCTAGGCATAAAAGCAAGGATAGATCTAGGTATTGCCATCTTTGGTAGGCAATTCTTCAATGAGACATCTATCATCCTTAGGAATTTCTTTCTTTTTAGTAATTATCAAACTTTTAGGCACAAGATCGAAAAATTCATTCGTAGCATATGGTTCCTTAATGATGGCAAAAAGATTGGCATGAATACTTATAGATTTGAGATCCGCAGTTTCCTTATTAGAGGATTCACCCTTATTTTTAGGAACATACATAAGCTTGGCAATTTTAGTAGGAGGACTTAGAGTATTCTTTATGGAAGAGAAAGCGGTTCCCAAGTTGGTAATGATACCCTCAAGTTTATCGATTCTAGTGGAATCTTGATTTATTCTCTCATTAACTATGGGTTCCTTCTCCTTAATATTTTTCAAAGTGACTCCTACCTTAGATCCATATTGGGTAATTTGGTTGTGGATCTTTTTATCCAAATTTTCGATTAACTCTACAGTAGCAACCTTATTTTCAATAATTTCAAGTCTTTGCATTACATGCTCCAAAGTTAACATGGTTCCATTAACCAAAAGAGGTGGTGAGCCAAACAAATCTATCATAGCATTATAAGAGTCAAAAGTATGGCTACCCAAGAAATTCCCTCCGGTAATGGTATCAAGGATATATCTATACCAAGGATTAGCACCTACATAGAAATTGCGGAGAAGAACGGAAGTAGATTGCTTCCTGGTAGATCTATTTTGAGCATTGCAAATTCTATACCAAGCGTCTTTTAGATTTTCTCCCTCCCTTTGTTTAAAATTTAGAACTTCATTCTCGGGAGACAACGGAGAAGATAGAGGACTAGCCATAACGACAAGCAAACGAAAAAGAGGGATAAATTACTGTTGAGCAATTGACAGAATTGAGCATAGTTATGAGAATATCTAGGTATGATCATGTATATAGGCATCACGTCCGAGACAAGTAGACCGACTCCTGCCTGCATCTACTACTATTACTCCACTCATCGACCGCTATCCAGCATGCATCTAGAGTATTAAGTTCATGAAAACAGAGTAACGCCTTAAGCAAGATGACATGATGTAGAGGGATAAATTCATGCAATATGATGAAAACCCCATCTTGTTATCCTCGATGGCAACAATACAATACGTGCCTTGCTGCCCCTACTGTCACTAGGAAAGGACACCGCAAGATTGAACCCAAAGCTAAGCACTTCTCCCATTGCAAGAAAGATCAATCTAGTAGGCCAAACCAAACTGATAATTCGAAGAGACTTGCAAAGATAACCAATCATACATAAAAGAATTCAGAGAAGATTCAAATATTGTTCATAGATAATCTTGATCATAAACCCACAATTCATCAGTCTCAACAAACACACCGCAAAAAGAAGATTACATCGAATAGATCTCCACGAGAGAGGGGGAGACCATTGTATTGAGATCCAAAAAGAGAGAAGAAGCCATCTAGCTACTAACTATGGACCCGAAGGTCTGAGGTAAACTACTCACACTTCATCGGAGAGGTTATGGTGATGATGTAGAAGCCCTCCGTGATGGATGCCCCCTCCGGCAGAGCTCCGGAACAGGCCCCAAGATGGGATCTTGTGGGTACAGAAGGCTGCGGCGGTGGAATTAGGTTTCTGGCTCCGTATCTGATCATTTGGGGGTACGTAGGTATATATAGGATGAAGGAGTACGTCGGTGGAGCAACAGGGGGCCCACGAGGGTGGAGGGCGTGCCCTGGGGGGTGGGCGCGCCCCCTACCTCGTGGTCTCCTCTTTTGTTTCTTGATGTAGGGTCCAAGTCTCCTGGATCATAATCTTCCTAAAAATCACGTTCCCGAAGGTTTCATTCCGTTTGGACTCTGTTCGATATTCCTTTTCTGCGAAACTCTGAAATAGGCAAAAAACAACAATTCTGGGCTAGGCCTCCGGTTAATAGGTTCGTCCCAAAAATAATATAAAAGTGAATAATAAAGCCCAATAATGTCCAAAACAGTAGATAATATAGCATGGAGCAATCAAAAATTATAGATACGTTGGAGACGTATCACAGGCCGAAAGAGAAACCGGGCTGGTATTGGACCATGAAGGACATGGGCCGTTAAAAGGCGAAAACTCAGGTCCGACTACAAATGGCCCAACTCATTTATGGTCCGTTAACAGGCTGAAAGGCACACATGGCCGGGAATTGGACCAACACTTAAATGGGTCGCTAAAAGGCCAAAACGCAGGTCCGACTACAAATGGTCCAACAGATATATCGGTCGTCAACAGGCTGAAAGACACACTGGGTCGGAAATTGGCCCAGCACTTAAATGGGTCGCTAAAAGGCCGAAACTCAGGTCCGACTACAAATGGCCCAACTGATTTATGGGCCATCAACAGGCTGAAAGACGCACCGGGCCGGAAATTAGCCCAACATTTAAATGGGTCACTAAAAGGCCAAAAGATGTACATCGTGAAAATTGGCCCATCCACTGAATGGGCCGTTAACAGGCTGAAATCTCATCGGGCCGATATTGAGCCCAAATATATAGTGGGCTGTTAACGGGCTCGAACTGACGATGGGCTGCAATGGTGTCAAATCTTTAATGGGCCGTTGACGGGCCGAATTGGCACATCTCGTATGGGCCGTGGGCTTAAATGGACCTGACACAAGTAGGTCTTATATGGGCCGGCCTGCTAATTTTTACTGAAGGGAAACGTAGTAATTTCAAAAAAATTCCTACGCACACGCAAGATCATGGTGATGCATAGCAACGAGAGGGGAGAGTGTTGTCCACGTACCCTCGTAGACCGATAGCGGAAGCGTTATCACAACGCGGTTTATGTAGTCGTACGTCTTCACGATCCGACCGATCAAGTACCGAACGCACGGCACCTCCGAGTTCTACACACGTTCAGCTTGATGACGTCCCTCGAACTCCGATCCAGCCGAGTGTTGAGGGAGAGTTTCGTCAGCACGACGGCGTGGTGACGATGATGATGTTCCACCGTCGCAGGGCTTCGCCTAAGCTCCGCAACGGTATTATCGAGGTGTAATATGGTGGAGGGGGGCACCGCACACGGCTAAGAGATCTCAAGGATCAATTGTTGTGTCTATGGGGTGCCCCCTGCCCCCGTATATAAAGGAGCAAGGAGGAGGCAGCCGGCCAAGGGAGAGGCGCGCCAAAAGGGGGGGAGTAGGACTCCTCCTTTCCTTGTGGGAGTAGGAGAAGGGAAGGGGGAAGGAGAAAGAAGGAAGGGGGCGCCCCCCCTCCCTAGTCCAATTCGGACTAGCCCATGGGGAGGGGTGCGGCCACCCTTTGGGGTCTTTCTCTCCTTTCCCGTATGGCCCATTAAGGCCCAATACGAATTCCCGTAACTCTCCGGTACTCCGAAAAATACCCGAATCACCCGGAACCTTTCCGAAGTCCGAATATAGTCGTCCAATATATCGATCTTTACGTCTCGACCATTTCGAGACTCCTCGTCATGTCCCCAATCTCATCCGGGACTCCGAACTCCTTCGGTACATCAACATACATAAACTCATAATAAAACTGTCATCGTAACTTTAAGCGTGCGGACCCTTCGGGTTCGAGAACTATGTAGACATGACCGAGACACCTCTCCGGTCAATAACCAATAGCGGGACCTGGATGCCCATATTGGCTCCCACATATTCTACGAAGATCTTTATCGGTCAGACCGCATAACAACATACGTTGTTCCCTTTGTCATCGGTATGTTACTTGCCCGAGATTCGATCGTCGGTATCTCGATACCTAGTTCAATCTCGTTACCGGTAAGTCTCTTTACTCGTTCCGTAATACATCATCCCGTAACTAACTCATTAGTCACAATGCTTGCAAGGCTTATAGTGATGTGCATTACCGAGTGGGCCCAGAGATACCTCTCCGACAATCGGAGTGACAAATCCTAATCTCGAAATACGCCAACCCAACAAGTACCTTTGGAGACACCTGTAGAGCACCTTTATAATCACCCAGTTACGTTGTGACGTTTGGTAGCACACAAAGTGTTCCTCCGGTAAACGGGAGTTGCATAATCTCATAGTCATAGGAACATGTATAAGTCATGAAGAAAGCAATAGCAACATACTAAACGATCGGGTGCTAAGCTAACGTAATGGGTCATGTCAATCACGTCATTCTCCTAATGAGGTGATCCCGTTAATCAAATGACAACTCATGTCTATGGCTAGGAAACATAACCATCTTTGATTAACGAGCTAGTCAAGTAGAGGCATACTAGTGACACTCTGTTTGTCTATGTATTCACACATGTATTATGTTTCCGGTTAATACAATTCTAGCATGAATAATAAACATTTATCATGATATAAGGAAATATATAATACTTTATTATTGCCTCTAGGGCATATTTCCTTCAGTCTCCCACTTGCACTAGAGTCAATAATCTAGTTCACATCGCCATGTGATTTAACATCAATAATTCACATCACCATGTGATTAACACCCATAGTTCACATCTCTATGTGACCAACACTCAAAGGGTTTACTAGAGTCAATAATCTAGTTCACATCGCTATGTGATTAACACCCAAAGAGTACTAAGGTGTGATCATGTTTTGATTGTGAGATAATTTTAGTCAACGGGTCTGTCACATCCAGATCCGTAAGTATTTTGCAAATTTCTATGTCTACAATGCTCTGCACGGAGCTACTCTAGCTAATTGCTCCCACTTTCAATATGTATCTAGACCGAGACTTAGAGTCATCTAGATTTAGTGTCAAAACTTGCATCGACGTAACCCTTTACGATGAACCTTTTGTCACTTCCATAATCGAGAAACATATCCTTATTCCACTAAGGATAATTTTGACCGCTGTCCAGTGATCTACTCCTAGATCACTATTGTACTCCCTTGCCAAAATCAGTGTAGGGTATTCAATAGGTCTGGTACACAGCATGGCATACTTTATAGAACCTATGGCCAAGGCATAGGGAATGACTTTCATTCTCTTTCTATCTTCTGTCGTGGTCGGGCTTTGAGTCTTACTCAATTTCACACCTTGTAACACAGGCAAGAACTCTTTCTTTGACTGTTCTATTTTGAACTACTTCAAAATCTTGTTAAGGTATGTACTCATTGAAAAAACTTATCAAGCGTTTTGATCTATCTCTATAGATCTTGATGCTCAATATGTAAGCAGCTTCACCGAGGTCTATCTTTGAAAAACTCATTTCAAAATACTCCTTTATGCTTTACAGAATAATTCTACATTATTTCCGATCAACAATATGTCATTCACATATACTTATCAGAAATGCTGTAGTGCTCCCACTCACTTTCTTGTAAATACAGGCTTCACCGCAAGTCTGTATAAAACTATATCCTTTGATCAACTTATCAAAGTGTATATTCCAACTCCGAGATGCTTGCACCAGTCCATAGATGGATCGCTGGAGCTTGCATATTTTGTTAGCACCTTTAGGATTGACAAAACCTTCTGGTTGCATCATATACAACTCTTCTTTAATAAATCCATTAAGGAATGTAGTTTTGTTTATCCATTTGCCATATTTCATAAAATGCGGCAATTGCTAACATGATTCAGACAGACTTAAGCATAGATACGAGTGAGAAACTCTCATCGTAGTCAACATCTTGAACTTGTCGAAAACCTTTTTGCGACAATTCTAGCTTTGTAGATAGTGACACTACTATCAACATCCGTCTTCCTCTTGAAGATCCATTTATTCTCAATGACTCGCCGATCATTGGGCAAGTCAATCAAAGTCCATACTTTGTTCTTATACATGGATCTAATCTCAGATTTCATGGCCTCAAGCCATTTTGCGGAATCTGGGCTCATCATCGCTTCCTCATAGTTCGTAGGTTCGACATGGTCTAGTAACATAACCTCCAGAAGAGGATTACCGTACCACTCTGGTGCGGATCTTACTCTGCTTTACCTACGAGGTTTGGTAGTAACTTGATCTGAAGTTACATGATCATCATCATTAACTTCCTCACTAATTGGTGTAGGAGTCACAGGAACAGATTTCTGTGATGAACTACTTTCCAATAAGGGAGCAGGTACAGTTACCTCATCAAGTTCTACTTTCCTCCCACTCACATCTTTCGAGAGAAACTCCTTCTCTAGAAAGGATCCATACTAAGCAACGAATGTCTTGCCTTCGGATATGTGATAGAAGGTGTACCCAACTGTCTCCTTTGGGTATCCTATGAAGATACATTTCTCCGATTTGGGTTTGAGCTTATCAGGATGAAACTTTTTCACATAAGCATCGCAACCCCAAACTTTAAGAAACGACAACTTTGGTTTCTTGCCAAACCACAGTTCATAAGGCGTCGTCTCAACGGATTTTGATGGTGCCCTATTTAACGTGAATGTAGCTGTCTCTAATGCATAACCCCAAAACGATAGTGGTAAATTGGTAAGAGACATCATAGATTGCACTATATCCAATAAAGTACGGTTATGACGTTCGGACACACCATTATGCTGTGGTGTTCCAGGTGGCGTGAGTAGTGAAACTATTTCACATTGTTTTAACTGAAGGCCAAACTCGTAACTCAAATACTCTTCTCTACGATCAGATCGTAGAAACTTTATTTTCTTGTTACGATGATTTTCGCTTCACTCTGAAATTATATGAACTTTTCAAATGTTTCAGACTTCTGTTTCATTAAGTAGATATACCCATATCTGCTCAAATCATCTGTGAAGGTCAGAAAATAATGATACCTGCTACGAGCCTCAATATTCATCGGACCACATACATCTGTATGTATGATTTCCAACAAATCTGTTGCTCTCTCCATAGTTCCGGAGAACGGCGTTTTAGTCATCTTGCCCATGAGGCACGGTTCGCAAGCATCAAGTGATTCATAATCAAGTGATTCCAAAATCCCATCAGTATGGAGTTTCTTCATGCGCTTTACACCAATATGACCTAAACGGCAGTGCCACAAATAAGTTGCACTATCATTATTAACTTTGCATCTTTTGGCTTCATTATTATGAATATGTGTATCACTACGATCGAGATCCAACAAACCATTTTCGTTGGTGTGTATGACCATAAAAGGTTTTTATTCATGTAAACAGAACAACAATTGTTCTCTAACTTAAATGAATAACCGTATTGCAATAAACATGATCAAATCATATTCATGCTCAACGCAAACACCAAATAACACTTATTTAGTTTCAACACTAATCCCGAAAGTATAGGGAGTGTGCGATGATGATCATATCAATCTTGGAACTACTTCCAACACACATCGTCACCTCGCCTTTTACTAGTCTCTGTTTATTCTGCAACTCCCGTTTTCGAGTTACTACTCTTTAGCAACTGAACCAGTATCAAATACTGAGGGGTTGCTATAAACACTAGTAAGTACACATCAATAACATGTATATCCAATATACCTTTGTTCACTTTGCCATCCTTCTTATCCACCAAATACTTGGGGCAGTTCCGCCTCCAGTGACCAGTCCCTTTGCAGTAGAAGCACTTAGTCTCAGGCTTAGGTACAGACTTGGGCTTCTTCACTTGAGTAGCAACTTGCTTGCCGTTCTTTTTGAAGTTCCCCTTCTTCCCTTTGCCCTTTTCTTGAAACTAGTGGTCTCGTCAACCATCAACACTTGATGTTTTTCTTGATTTCTACCTTCGTCGATTTCAGCATCACGAAGAGCTCGGGAATTACTTTCGTCATCCCTTGCATACTATAGTTCATCACGAAGTTCTACTAACTTGGTGATGGTGACTAGAGAATTCTGTCAATCACTATTTTATCTGGAAGATTAACTCCCACTTGATTCAAGCGATTGTAGTACCCAGACAATCTGAGCACATGCTCACTAGTTGAGCGATTCTCCTCCATCTTTTAGCTATAGAACTTGTTGGAGACTTCATATCTCTCAACTCGGGTATTTGCTTGAAATATTAACTTCAACTCCTGGAACATCTCATATGGTCCATGACGTTCAAAACGTCTTTGAAGTCCCGATTCTAAGCCGTTAAGCATGGTGCACTAAACTATCAAGTAGTCATCATATTGAGCTAGCCAAACGTTCATAACGTCTGCATCTGCTCCTGCAATAGGTCTGTCACCTAGCGGTGCATCAAGGACATAATTTTTCTGTGCAGCAATGAGGATAATCCTCAGATCACGGATCCAATCCGCATCTTTGCTACTAACATCTTTCAACATAATTTTTCTCTAGGAACATATCAAAAATAAACACAGGGAAGCAACAACGCGAGCTATTGATCTACAACATAATTTGCAAAATACTATCAGGACTAAGTTCATGATAAATTTAAGTTCAATTAATCATATTACTTAAGAACTCCCACTTAGATAGACATCCCTCTAATCATCTAAGTGATTACGTGATCCAAAGCAACTAAACCATGTCCGATTAACACGTGAGATGGAGTAGTTTCAATGGTGAACATCACTATGTTGATCATATCTACTATATGATTCACGCTCGACCTTTCGGTCTCTGTGTTCCGAGGCCATATCTGTACATATGCTAGGCTCGTCAAGTTTAACCTGAGTATTCCGCGTGTGCAACTGTTTTGCACCCGTTGTATTTGAACGTAGAGCCTATCACACCCGATTAACACGTGGTGTCTCAGCACGAAGAACTTTCGCAACGGTGCATACTCAGGGAGAACACTTTTATCTTGAAATTTTAGTGAGAGATCATCTTATAATGCTACCGTCAATCAAAGCAAGATAAGATGCATAAAGGATTAACATCACATGCAATCAATATAAGTGATATGATATGGCCATCATCATCTTGTGCTTGTGATCTCCATCTCCGAAGCACCATCATGATCACCATCGTCACCGGCTCGACACCTTGATCTCCATCGTAGTATCGTTGTCGTCTCGCCAACTTATTGCTTTTACGACTATCGCTACCGTTTAGTGATAAAGTAAAACTATTACATGGCGATTGCATCTCATACAATAAAGCGACAACCATATGGCTCCTGCCAGTTGCCGATAACTCGGTTACAAAACATGATCATCTCATACAACACATTATATCACATCATGTCTTGACCATATCACATCACAACATGCCCTGCAAAAACAAGTTAGACGTCCTCTACTTTGTTGTTGCAAGTTTTACGTGGCTGCTACGGGCTTAGCAAGAACCGTTCTTACCTACGCATCAAAACCACAACGATAGTTTGTCAAGTTGGTGCTGTTTTAACCTTCGCAAGGACCGGGCGTAGCCACACTCGGTTCAACTAAAGTGAGAGAGACAGACACCCGCCAGTCACCTTTAAGCAACGAGTGCTCCGAACGGTGAAACCAGTCTCGCGTAAGCGTACGCGTAATGTCGGTCCGGGCCGCTTCATCTCACAATACCGCTGAACCAAAGTATGACATGCTGGTAAGCAGTATGACTTATATCGCCCACAACTCACTTGTGTTCTACTCGTGCATAGCATCAACGCATAAAACCAGGCTCGGATGCCACTGTTGGGGAACGTAGTAATTTCAAAAAAATTCCTACGCACACGCAAGATCATGGTGATGCATAGCAACGAGAGGGGAGAGTGTTGTCCACGTACCCTCGTAGACCGATAGCGGAAGCGTTATCACAACGCGGTTGATGTAGTCGTACGTCTTCACGATCCGACCGATCAAGTACCGAACGCACGGCACCTCCGAGTTCTACACACGTTCAGCTCGATGACGTCCCTCGAACTCCGATCCAGCCGAGTGTTGAGGGAGAGTTTCGTCAGCACGACGGCGTGGTGACGATGATGATGTTCCACCGTCGCAGGGCTTCGCCTAAGCTCCGCAACGGTATTATCGAGGTGTAATATGGTGGAGGGGGGCACCGCACACGGCTAAGAGATCTCAAGGATCAATTGTTGTGTCTATGGGGTGCCCCCCTGCCCCCGTATATAAAGGAGCAAGGAGGAGGCAGCCGGCCAAGGGAGAGGCGCGCCAAAGGGGGAGTCCCCCGGGAGTAGGACTCCTCCTTTCCTTGTGGGAGTAGGAGAAGGGAAGGGGGAAGGAGAAAGAAGGAAGGGGGCGCCCCCCCTCCCTAGTCCAATTCGGACTAGCCCATGGGGAGGGGTGCGGCCACCCTTTGGGGTCTTTCTCTCCTTTCCCGTATGGCCCATTAAGGCCCAATACGAATTCCCGTAACTCTCCGGTACTCCGAAAAATACCCGAATCACTCGGAACCTTTCCGAAGTCCGAATATAGTCGTCCAATATATCGATCTTTACGTCTCGACCATTTCGAGACTCCTCGTCATGTCCCCGATCTCATCCGGGACTCCGAACTCCTTCGGTACATCAACATAAACTCATAATAAAACTGTCATCGTAACGTTAAGCGTGCGGACCCTTCGGGTTCGAGAACTATGTAGACATGACCGAGACACCTCTCCGGTCAATAACCAATAGCGGGACCTGGATGCCCATATTGGCTCCCACATATTCTACGAAGATCTTTATCGGTCAGACCGCATAACAACATACGTTGTTCCCTTTGTCATCGGTATGTTACTTGCCCGAGATTCGATCGTCGGTATCTCGATACCTAGTTCAATCTCGTTACCGGCAAGTCTCTTTACTCGTTCCGTAATACATCATCCCGTAACTAACTCATTAGTCACAATGCTTGCAAGGCTTATAGTGATGTGCATTACCGAGTGGGCCCAGAGATACCTCTCCGACAATCGGAGTGACAAATCCTAATCTCGAAATACGCCAACCCAACAAGTACCTTTGGAGACACCTGTAGAGCACCTTTATAATCACCCAGTTACGTTGTGACGTTTGGTAGCACACAAAGTGTTCCTCCGGTAAACGGGAGTTGCATAATCTCATAGTCATAGGAACATGTATAAGTCATGAAGAAAGCAATAGCAACATACTAAACGATCGGGTGCTAAGCTAACGGAATGGGTCATGTCAATCACGTCATTCTCCTAATGAGGTGATCCCGTTAATCAAATGACAACTCATGTCTATGGCTAGGAAACATAACCATCTTTGATTAACGAGCTAGTCAAGTAGAGGCATACTAGTGACACTCTGTTTCTCTATGTATTCACACATGTATTATTTTTCCGGTTAATACAATTCTAGCATGAATAATAAACATTTATCATGATATAAGGAAATATATAATACTTTATTATTGCCTCTAGGGCATATTTCCTTCATTTACTAGGCCGGCCTTTTCACCGGAATGGGCCACTGTTGGGCCGTGCCACGTGTCAACCTATCATAGGCGCCTCCTGTCCAATGAGTGGATGACAGTTGTCCCAACGATGAGGCAACACGTGTTTCCTCTAGCCAATGATGATTTTACACGTGGAAAATCCCCATTGGTCCGGGCTGTTAACGGGTTATCGGATTCAAAACCGGACCCGATAGCTTAACGGTGTTCCGTTACGGTGGATGCCACGTGTCGGTCACCCTTGATGAAAGCACTCCTGTGACGCGCAATTTATTGTCATGGAAGTGGACACTTCCGTGATGATAATTTTGGTAATGTCATGGAACACTTCTACGACAGCACATGTATGACTATCTTGATTTTGTCATAAATTTGTCATGGATGTACATGCATGACAGAAAACGTGACCTACTGTGACAAACATGTATCATCACGGAAGTGTATTTTTTTTGTAGTGACAGCTGGGTCCACAACCACAGCCAGGAAGTGCCTCCTTATTACGCGGAAAATAATGATTCCTCCACGTGACAGCAGGGACCCACCGGATGGGCCACCATATTTTGCACAAAAAACATTTCCCCCCTGACTGCTGGGACCCACCAGCTACATCTTCACACGCAAGGAAATGCCTGGCAGTCGGGACCCACCTGGTCGAAGCATACGTAGCGTTGTCATTCTAGTCGCGAATGTGTACGTACATACTGGTCGGTCGGTCTGTTTGCAGGCTGCAGCGATGAACCGTGGCCGAGTAAGGAACGACACGTGTCGTAGTAGAGGCGCGCACGTAGCATGTACACATACGTACAGCCAGGGTACAAGAAAGTAAATACGACCATGTACGTACATACGGGTGGGGTCTCGAACGCCTACTCGCGCATACGTACGGCCAGGGCTCGTGTACATGGCTGGATCGGAACGAAGAAACTACGTCGTCGTGTTCATCGGGAGCCAACCGGCTGGGTCGGAATGGAATGTGTCGTGTTCATCGAGCGCCAACTGGCTTGGACGGAACAGCCGATCGAAACAAGGCCTGGCGTACCACAGAATGGAGGAAACGGCCTTCTGTTCGACCGGCCACAGTCGAAACGGGATCCTGTTCATCGGGAGGGGTCTGGCGCACCACAAAACGGAGGAAACGGACTTGTGTTCGAGTGCCTACGATCAAAATGGGGTCCTGTTGATCGGGAGGGGTGTGGCATACCACAAAACGGGGGAAACGGACTTGTGTTGGAGTGCTGCGGTCAAAATGGGGTCCTGTTCATCGGGAGGGGTGTGGCGTACCAAAAAATGTGACTCCACGAGCTACTGTTCATCTCCACCATCGACCTCCTCCGGCCTCCACGGGCTACTGTTAATCCACCGTCGACCTCCTCCAGCCTCCACCTGCGATTGTTCATCCACGGGCTCCTGTTCATCCAGCCTCCACCGCTCCTGCACTGGCTACTGTTCAACCAGCCCTCTCCACGGGGTCCTATTCAACCACCCCTCCACGGGCTACTGTTCATCCAGCCCTCCACTAGCTACTGTTCAACCAGCCCTCCACGGGGTCCTGTTCATCCAGCCCTCCACGAGGTCCTGTTCATCCACCCCCAACCGGCTCGATCGGGGTCCTGTTCATCCAGCGGCAACGGCCTCTACTACCACGGGGCCCTGTTCATCCAACCCCCCCATCAAGAACTGTTCATCCAACCCCCCCCCCTCCAACAACGCTCACTGTTCATCAAGGGAAGGAGGCAGCAGGTTCGATCGGCTTCAGTTAGCACTAGTAGCGAAGGATTCGCTCGATCGGGTTTAGTTAACAGCTAGATCGATCGATCAATCGGGTTCAGTAACATGTAGCCTAGAGTGCAATCGCTCGGGTTCAGTAGGCGAACGCCTCGCTCGGGTTCAGTTAGAGCCCAACGCCTCGCACCCACGCGCATACGTGTACGAGAGAAACGCGCACCGCTCTGCCCCCGACCACCCACCGTAACCGGGAACTCCCTGATATTTTCCTCCCCTCACTTCTACCACGGCTTTTTCCGTCATGGACAGCCCAAAGAATGTCATGCAGCTGCGTCTCCGACCCGCCCAGGACGAAAAGCCCATTTTCTGTCATGATTTTTTGTCATAGAAGTAGGAGCCCACCACATCTATGATGATACCGGGTTTTGTCACAATTATCATCATAGAAGTGTCATAACCATGACAGAAAAAAATTCGCTCGGCCCAAAATGTCACGGATGCGTCTTTTTTTTGTAGTGCTACTAGTACTATGAGCACTACATACTCTACTGCAGATGTTCTCAGTACTCCACTACTACTACTACTACTACTACTACTACTACTACTACTACTACTACTACTACTACTACTACTACTATTGGACAGGGAGCTTAAAAACGTTACTATTGGACTGGCTATACGTGGCGAAATCCTAGTAGGAAGAGCATGCGCGAGAACAAGCATTCACGTGTTTGAAAACAAATTGGAAACCATTTTTGTTTGAATACAAATCTAGGAGTACGTATGAATCTAACAATATTGGGGGTGTTGTTGAATGTTGATACTTTTTTCTGTAAGTTTGATCAAAGTAGAGATACTTTGACTACACATAAAACTTATATGTAAACTAGAAAGGATCGGAGGGAGTATATTGTACGTTCAAAAGCGAAACAAACATTGAATACCCTTTATATATTATTTGATGATGCTATGATCATCAGTTCAAAATTCTGAATCCGCCTTAGGTATCACACATGCACCCACTCGGTTTCTTCTCGGGGTCCGGAGATGGATTGAAAGAGGACTAGGGTGGGTACAGTATGTTCATTTCGCTTTTGAACGTACAATATACTCCCTCCGATCCACACAGACCCCCTGGGTCATTTCTATCATAGAAACACACCAAACCTTTATCTCCTTGCATGACACACACTTGATCTCTCAACATCAACTGATCTCGTCAAGATGTGTCGGGGCATGAACCGAATGGGATGTCAAAACTAAGATGGAAAGCGACACGTAATGAGGCAAAGTGAAACTTTAAATGAACCATTTGTCTATATGCATGTCGGACAAATTACAACATTAGAAATACAAGCATGGTCTAGGCCCACATGCGAATGATATTAGGCGAAATTTTCAAATGAGCCATGCGGGAGGATGGACTCGGCCGGAGAGCGGCATAATCGATGGAGAAGAGGGTTGAATAGGAATGGGAAATAAGCAACGCCACATGATTATACTTGAACGGCTCAAATAAACATTAAGTTTTCTCGTCTTCCCTTCCATGTTGGTCACGGAGTAATATACTCCCTCCATTTTTATTTGCTCTGCATACTAGGTTTGACTAAAGTCAAACTTCATAATATTTCACCAAACGTATAGAAAAAATATGGACATTTACGCTAGCAAATCTATATGATGTGAAAGTATATTCAATAATGAATCTAATGGTATTGATTTGTTATTGTATATGTTATTATTTCTGTCTATAAACTATGTCAAAGTTTACAAAGTTTGACTTTGAGCAAAGCTAAAATGCGGAGTAAATAAAAATAGAGGGAGTACGCAGGGACTAGTATAGTTACTACTGCTGAAACATGGTAAGTTGGACCCCTAAATGCGGGCACGGACCGAGCACACCTCAATTATTCCTTCAGACAATCGGACACCTAAATTAGCACACTATCCGGCTACTTAATCAAGTGTTATGCTTCACTAGTTGAAAAGGAAAAGGGTGGTACTGTACCCAAAACCACCACACTTGGGGCTAGGTAACAACTTGGTACTGTACCACATTTGAACCAGTGCACAAAAACCACCTGTTCTGCGCCTAATGCGTAATGCGGAGCACTGGTGCTCGAATTTGGCCGGGAAAAGAGGGAAACCGACATGTGGGGTGCCCTTGTTGCGATGACATGGCACAGACTAGTCCAATGGAGGAGCTGGGCCACGACCTCCTCGCCACCGGCAACCGTTCATGTGGGTCGTGGGGGCCAGCAACGTGGCGCAGCTCCCGCACCGCATCTGGACACGGCGACCACGGTGAGCGACACGCTCATCGTCGCTGGACACACTCAGCTTCAGGGTGCCGAGGGTGGCGTTAGCGTTGTGGCACGACCAGCAGATCAACACCCGGCTCATCGAGGATGCACGGGGCGCCGAAGTGCGTGCGCGTCGCGACACGTCCGTGGAGTGTTCTAGCGCGGCCAACTGCATCCCCAGGACTTGAGACCATGCTGAGTTGTCTTGCTTTTTCAATGACATGTGGGGATCGCATGTGAGCAAAGGGCATCTCCAACATTGCCACGGCTGCAGCTGACTACCCTGGCACACCAAAAACCCTGGCCCCTCGCGTCGTCGCGCGCGTGCATTCCCAACCGGCGCCAGTTGCCCGCATTCATGCCATCCATCTGTATGCCGTCATTAAGAGGCTCGGTGCCCGAGGAACCAACTCCGGCAACTTAATGATGCACCCGGACGCTTGGCCTCACCGGAATGCGCTACTTAAAGCACCAACGCCCAGCTAAACTCCACACCATAGCGCATCCTCCTGCTACCTGGCACCACATCCACCATGACCGCGAGCACGAACGCTCTACGGGAGAGCTTGTCTTCGGGGATGAAGCTCGAGGTCGCCGCCCTCGCACAAGTCACCGCTCGCAACACAATAGCGGCGTAGCCGGACGCGGACGTGACCGCACAAGCGGTGGCCACGCTGGCGGCCGACGACGGGAGCACCGTCAGCCACGCGTCCTACTTGCCGTCGTCCAACGTTCGGTGGTGCATGTGGCAGGTGAAGCGACGGACCGTCCACGTCCATCATCATCGACCTCACGTCCACCGGCACCGCCGAGGTCGGGTACTCCTCCGAGGATGAGTAGGGCATGGGAGGCGGCAGGGCATGTTGGGCCAACTGGCGGGTTCGTCTCCCTTGTTCTACTCTTCCTCGCCGGAGACCGCACCTTCACTTAACGGGTCTTGAACCCCGCCCCCGTACATAGAGACGGTAGATGGAGGACATCGGTCGCCGCCATAGAATAGGTTTAGGGTTGGGTTGCTTTTATTTTTCTGTCCTATAAAAGTTCAAAATGTAATGAAAATCTGCCGTGTTTGCATGAATCTCGTCCGGTGTATATGAACTTTCACAATAATAGTAAGATATATTGTAGGAGTATGAAAATATTGTCAAATTCAGGGCTCTGCAAACCCTAGAAAGGTTCGAACTCTGGGGTGCACGCGAAGTACTCTCTCTCCCCAGCCTGCCTACCTAACGATCCATGGCCTAGCTCGATGAACACGACGAACAAGGGACACAAGGGTTTATACTGGTTCGGGCCACCTCGCGGTGTAATACCCTACTCCAGTGTGTGGTGGTGGATTGCCTTGAGGGGCTGAGGACGAACTAATACAAAGGATGAACAACCCCAGGAGGAGAGGTGTTCTTGAGCTCGATGAGCTGGTGAGGTGGTCTTGGTGGAATGGATCCGATCCAAGATGAGATGCCTCTCTACGGTGGTGGCTAATCCTATTTATAGTGGCCTTGGTACTCTTCCCAAACGTAGCCGGGAAGGGATCCCACAACAGCCAAATTTGAAGGGAGACAACTAGTACAAGCTATCCTAACAAAAGTAGTCTTCGCCTGCCAAAGGCTCTGGTGGTGACGCTGTCGTGGGCTCCATGGTGACCTCCGTCTTTCCGTCCTGCTGGTCTTGGTCTCGTTGCACCGATATGGAAACCTTTGCCTGATGCCTTGGGACTCATTGCATGCGCTTGCCTCTTTAGCACCAAAGAGGAAACTGGTACACTGCGCCCGTTCGCGCCCGCCCGGCCTTGGTCGTCATGGCTCACGTCATGTGAACCTCGCGAGGTGCCCCTCGCATAGATATCTCCGCTCCTCAGGAGCCAGCCTAGCGAGGTCGCCCCCAGGAGGTATTGGTGTCGTCTGCCTCACGAGGCTCGGCGCCTCGCGAGGGTCTTGAGCTGTTGCTGCTGAAGTTGGGCCGTACCAGGCCACTGGTGGAGCCACGCCGTGGGCTGCAGGCAGGCAAGTCTGGGTACCCCCATTCCCAGGACGTCGACAGTAGCCCCCGGGCCCAAGGCGCGCTCGGACTTGGCTTCAAGGCGAAGCCAAAGGGCAAGTGCGGAGCGCTGTGGGCCCCAACCGCATGCGGCCTTGGTCGCCGCATGGCGACCGTTGGTTCGTGGGCACCTCCACGCCCCCACGCGACCTTGATATCCGCCAGGCTAGGGGGCCACCGTCGTTTACACAACTCCTTCTCCATCGCTGGCGGCGCGCTTCCTAAGCTCCTCCGTCTTCCAAAAATCGCAGTTTCTTCCCCCTCCAGGCTCCAATCCTCCCCACTGCCATGGCGCCTAGCCTGAAGAAGAAGGGTAAGAAGAAGGCCCGTAGTCCGGTGCCGCCGCCACCAGTCCTCGAACCCGCCGTCGAGAGGTCGGTGGTGCTCAATGAAGAGGGGCTGGACAAGGTCCGCCCGGCCCTTGCCGCTGATTCCAATGAGTGGGGGAGACGGTGGCTTGGCCCGCTTACCATGCGGCCGTGGATATGACGGCCACTGAGATCCCCATCCATCTTCACGCCCTCTGGGCCGGTCTGATTCCCCCTTTCTCTGACTTCTTCAACGCCGTGCTTTCCCGTTACCAAGTTAAGGTGCTGCACCTTGACCCCCCATCCATCACTCTCCTTGCTATCTTCGCCTTTGTCTGCGAGGCCATGGTGGGCATTGCTCCCTCAGTGGCCTTGCTTCGCCATTTCTTCTCGCTGCATCTCATTGACGCCTACCAGCGCTCAGGGTGCGTGTCCTTCCAGAGCGTGGCAGCGACGGCCGGCACGGGGATCGACTTCGAGCTTTCCCCGATAGTGGATGGATTCCGGAAGTAGTGGATGTTTGTGGATGCTGGCGTGCTCAGCCCTCTGCTCTTGCTTCCAATGGCGCCAGCTACTCCCAGCTCCGGTTTGGCGCATGAGAGGCTCACCGACTCGCGGCTCGCCCATGTTTGGCGCCGGCTGGGCAGGCTGAAGGATCTCGGGGTGACGGCGCCCATGGTGGTGAAGGAGTTCATTCGTCGCCGCATTGCCCCGCTCCAGTGCCACTCTCATCCGATGTGGACCTACTCCGGCAGCCAGGACCGCATGAGGCTTCATGTGCCCGGGCTTGCTCCCGAGGCGCAACGGACTGTGCTTAAGCTCCTGACGCGTGACCCGGCACCAGCCAGCCTGCTAGAGGAGGGCTGCCTCCTATACTGCTACTCGAACAAGGTGGAGTTCGCGGGGCAGATGCCCTTTTTCGATGAATGGGGACTGCGCGAGGTCGGCCTTGAAGAACCCCGCGAGAACCCTGTCCCGGTGGCTCCCTTGCTTGCCACCGCTGCGGCGCTCACCCCAGAAGTGGGTGCAGGGGGGCGAGCACCGACGTCCGTCAACGAGGCAGCTGCTGTAGAGTCGACGAAAGGGAGAGCCCCTGAGGCATCAGCCCCCGAGGCTCGAGCGGTCCATCCTGAGGAGGTGACCGGGAAGCTGACGCAGCCCAAGGCCCCCGAGGTGAGGACGGGTCACCCTGAGGATATGACGAAAGGGCTGGCGCAGCTTGACACTCCCGAGGCCGCCGCCTCTGGGGCCTCGCCGACCACCCCTGGCGCCAGTGACCGCGCCCAGAGCTTCGGCCGGCTCCGCCTAAACTTTGAGTCACTCCGCAAGTGGAGGGGGTCCTCAAGCTGCAGCAACAACACCTACTGGCCCTGAAGCAAAGGAAGTATATAGCCATTGACATGTGAGTACCTTTCTTCGTGGTTTAATGAGTGTTGCACCTCTTGCTGACCATAATTCTTCAGGATTCCCTCAGCTGGAGCGGCGAAACCCCTCGAGGCACGGACACCACCTGCCTCAGGCTCATCAATGGTCCTGAGCACCCTCTACCGGTCCACGGCACGTGGCGCAGAGCCTGCTGAGAGGATGGTCGTGCCGGCCGAGGGTTTCAACCCGGCGCTCTTGCCGTTCCTCCTTCGCGGCCCTGGCTGGGGCGCAAGGGGTGTGACCAGGGCTTCCCCATTGATCATCCCTCGTGGCGGGGCGGCCCCAACCCTCTAGTCGTCTTCAAGTGGCGAGGCCTCGCTCCGCGGCGCTCCAACCGGGACCCGAAGGGCTGCAGGGAAGGCGCCGACTTCCAGCCCCCTGCTAGGGGCAGGCGGGTCATCCCGAGCTTCTTCGACGATCTCCGGTGCGACAAGCGGACTCGGCCATGCGCTGAAATCTGCGTGCGAGCGCGGCATAATGCCCCAGGGGCTCCTCCAGGAGGCCATGGGTGCATTCGGTCGGCTTGGAGAAGAACTTGCTGAAGTCGATGCTCGCCTTGAGACAGAGGAACTTCGGCTGGTGGACGAGTGGCACCAGCTGAAGGTGGCCATCAACTTCGGGTACCTTCAGCGTGAGTGTGCTAATGCGAAGGCTGCAGCGTCCCTCGCGACCTCGCGTGAGGACTGCGCCCGAGCCCTGGAGGAGGCCGGGTGGCCGCCAAGGAGCGCGAGCAGGAATTGCAGGCCTCGAACGCTGCCCTTGAGCAGCGGATCGAGGCCCGTCGGAGGGTCCTGGCGTCGATGAAGGGAGGACCCGCTGAGGAGGAGGAGGTCCAGAAGCGCGAGGAGGCGCTGATACTAGAGGCCTCAGAGCGCACCCTCGAGCTCGAGCGGCTGGAGGTGAGGGAGCGCAAGTAACCATGGCAGAGGACGTCGCCACCGTGCGGGAAGCCAAGGTCCAGGAGGAGGTCAACTAGAGGGTGGTGAAGGCTTGTGCAGCTCTCGACAACGAACACCGCCTGAAGCTGGAACTCCTGAGAGCCGGGGCCGAGGGCCGGGTCACCGCCCTCAGGACGATGTTGACCGAGGCGGAGCAGCACAAAAAGGCCAGCACGGCTACCCTAACCTCCACCCAGGCTGATCTGACCTCTGCGTGCACCGATCTGCTCCCGCTCCAGTGGCAAATTGCTGATGCCGCGGCCCTCGCGGAACAGAACAGGGAAGAGGCGTGTCGTCTGCACACGCTGCAGCACAAGCACGCGCCCACGCTCCAGGCCCTTAGGGTTAGGGCCAACCGAGCCTTGGGCACCATCTGCGAGGAGAGTGCCCCTCATCCCCGCGTGGAGGATTACGCCAGCCACCTTCGCTTCTTCTTTGACATTGTGACGCGCCTGGAGGACCGAGCTGCGAGGGCTCACGCGCTTGTCGAGGAAAGGAGTCGGGGCTTCCTCGGGCGCGCGTTATCCCGCGTTTTCAGTCACCTCCAGAACCTCTACCCCCACTTCGGCTTCAACGTCGTCATCGCCCCAGTACCCGGGGCCGTTCGGGCTGACCTGGCACGCTGGGTGGATGATAATGTGGACGCCCTGGTCAGGGCGTTCACCACTGAAGAAGATGCAGTGGTGGTCGTGGCGGACAAGGAAGGCGCAGTTGATAACAGTGAAGACGACGCGAGCGACAGCACCAACAGCAAGGACGAGAGTGACCAAGGCGATGCCGCGAATGACATGTCCGATTGAGCCCGCATTCCTTTGCTTGTACCTGCTTACAAAGACTCAGAGGCAACCCAGCAGGGTGTGAGAGCATTTTGGGAGGGGATCCCCTTGTGTATTGTAAACTCATGTTCCATATATTTTTAGGCCTAACTTGGAACGTGCTTTCGCACGCTCACGAGCCCCCAACAGGCTTATTGCTGCAATTTACCTCGATCCAGGCGAGTCTTATACTGGTTTGCTGGCTGCTGACACATTTTTCTCCTGAAGGGGGCCCTCCAGGGGCTCACGTGGTTTCGGATCTCCTGAGAAGCATGCTAGTCCGCCCCAGATGGCCTCGCGAGGAGCGAATGCCAGACCCTGGCCGGGTGTGCGCACGGTAGTGTTGTGGTGATTGAGCAAGCCACGCCCAGCCCCCGCTCGCGAGGTGCTTGCTAGGGGAGGGGTAGCAGGCGCGAGCTTGAGAGTAAAGCACGCAAGAAACCAGCGCGAACAAGAAAGGTATCCCCCCAAGCTTAGTAAAAACACGACTTCAAATTCAGCTCCAAAAGGGCGGCGAACCGAGTTACAGAAAAAGGCGAAGGCAAACGGCCGCGTCTGGCACCTAGCTAGTCTTCTTGTCTTCCCACCAGCGCGGAGCTAAGTTCTTTCACTGGCCGTGAGCATAGTCATTGGGGGAACGTGTCGACGGCCAGCGCGGAGCATGGTGCTTCAACTAGGACGTGGGCGGGAGCCCCCGAGGCCCAAGGGCGGCACTCTGGAGACTCCGGGGCATGTACAGCCCCACTCATTATTATGTGAGAGTGTCACAAGCGGAGACCTTCACAGGCGTGAGCCTTGCTTCTTATCGCCAGACAAGGGCCCCGCCCTGCGCCACCCCCGACCACCGTTGGGGCGTCCGGAAACCAGGACGAGGCCAAGGGGCAAGGGGGACGCTAGCGACGCCCTCGGCGACCACGGGCCCTCTGCCAGGGGGAAAGGGCTCGCCTGCGCCTCCCCTAGCAGAGGACTACCTTCGTGCAGCGCCTTCTGCGTGGCGCGGGGGAGGTCCTGGCTCCTGACCTCTCCCGCGCAGCCCCCAAAGCACCACTCCTACTGGGGTGGAGCCACTGCTCCGGAGCCTCCCGCTGCTGCCGTGGCTCGGTCCTCCTGCAGACCATGGTTAGCGTAAGCTTGCTCCTGAGATACTGGTTGTACCCCGCCGTCGTCGTTGCTGAAGGGGTCAGTGAAGCCTCCGGGTGATTCGTGGAGGGCCCTTGCCTCGTGTGTTCGGCTCACCCAGGCCGGCTCATGGAATGGGTTGGGGCCTTCTCCCAGCAAGTACTCCAGATTCACCATGCGGGGCACATAGGCGTCAACGGTCGCTCCGCCGGCGCCGTCACCCAGGTGCCCCGCGCCTTGGGCCACCTGCCGTAGCGTCTGGTCCTGGTGGCCGCTGGGCGGCATTCCAGTGCGTCCCAGCGGCGGACCACCAGCACTTGCCCCTCCTAGATGTGTTGCTATCGAGATAAGACAGCATGTGCCGAGGCCTTCGTTGATGTCGTCGAGCCCCCCTGGAGATAGAACTGCACATAAGGTATTGCAATCCGGTTTTTATTGGCCTACTCTCTTCAAAGATGCCCGTAAGTTTGTCTTGTCTTGTGATGAATGTCAAAGAATTGGTAATATTAGTAGACGTCAAGAAATGCCTATGAATTATTCACTTGTTATTGAACCATTTGACGTTTGGGGTTTTGATTATATGGGACCATTTCCTTCCTCAAATGGGTATACACATATTTTTGTTGTTGTTGATTACGTTACTAAGTGGGTAGAAGCTATTCCAACTAGTAGTGCTGATCATAACACCTCTATTAAGATGCTTAAAGAAGTTATTTTTCCGAGGTTTGGAGTCCCTAGATACTTAATGACTGATGGTGGTTCACATTTTATTCATGGTGCTTTTCGTAAGATGCTTGCTAAGTATGACGTTAATCATAGAATTGCATCCCCATACCATCCACAGTCTAGTGGTCAAGTAGAATTGAGTAATAGAGAGATTAAATTAATTTTGCAAAAGACTGTTCATAGATCTAGAAAGAATTGGTCCAAGAAACTTGATGATGCATTATGGGCCTATAGAACTGCATATAAAAATCCTATGGGTATGTCTCCGTATAAAATGGTTTATGGAAAAGCATGTCACTTACCTCTCGAACTAGAACATAAGGCATATTGGGCCATTAAAGAGCTCAACTATGATTTCAAACTGGCTGGTGAGAAGAGACTATTTGACATTAGCTCACTTGATGAATGGAGAACCCAGGCCTACGAGAATGCCAAACTATTCAAAGAAAAGGTTAAAATATGGCATGACAAAAGGATACAAAAGCGTGAGTTTAATATAGGTGATTATGTTTTGTTATGCAACTCTCATTTAAGATTTTTTTGCAGGACAACTTCTCTCTAAATAGGAAGGCCCTTACGTCGTCGAGGAGGTCTATCGTTCCGGTGGCATAAAAATTAACAACTCCGAAAGCACAAATCCGAAGGTGGTGAACGGTCAAAGAATCAAACATTATATCTCAGGTAATCCCATAAATGTTGAAACCAACATTATTGACACCGTAACTCCAGAGGAGTACATAAGGGACACTTTCCAGAATGTTTCGGACTCCAAAAAGGAATAGGTATGTGGTATGGTAAGTAAACCGACTCCAAAACAGTTCTAATAGCAGTTTTTCTCCGTTTCGGAATATTTAAGAAAATAGGAAAATAAGAAGTAGTCCGGGAAGGACACGAGGCATCCACGAGGGTGGAGGGCACGCCCTACCCGCCTGGGCGTGCCCCCCTGCCTCGTGGGCACCTCGTGTGCCCTCCGGACTCCGATTTCTTGCACGATACTTCTTTTGGTCGGTAAAAATTCATTATATAATCTCCGGAAGGTTTTGACCACCGTACCACTGGAAAAATCCTCTATTTTTGTTTTGAGTTGTCTCTGCCGCATATTAGAGCAACATGTCGTCCACCTCCTCCAACAATGTGGGTGACGATGCTTGGCTAATGAAGATAGAGATGAAGCGAGAAGAAATCGGGGAATTCAAGGAAGGTGACAAGATCAAGGAGGTCGCAGGGGAGCAAGTTCCAACAGAAGAAGAAGGCTTTCCTCAACCTTGCTACAATCATCTCACCCCAACTGAGATTGAAGCTTTCAAGATGATTGAGCTAGCTCGCATACAAAACAAGTATCTCACACGTGAAAATATTCTATTAAAAGAGCATATCACCGCACTCAAGGGCATAATCCGCAAACTGGAGGATCTCCTACGCTCGATGTGCGACACCCCATCATCAACAACTCCTTCATCACCACCTCCGAAGAAAGAGACATAATCACATGGGTATGGGCACTCCCCTTGACAACTACCAAGCTTGGGGGACGTGCCCCGGTATCGTATCACCATCACACTTCTATCTTTACCATTTTTCTTAGTTCGATCATTTTGGTTATATATCTTGATCTAGTAGAATAAAGTTCTAGTATGATCTAGCTTTGAGTTTTTGTCTTGATCCTTATCTATGTAATCGAGTTCGTGAGCTATATAATAAAGATTAGTTTTGAGTTGAGGGCTTTGCTATCTTGCTATGATCTTGAGGTAATAAAAGAAAAAAAAGAAACAAAAAGAAACAAAAAGGGATCATATTGATCTTATGGAGAGTAATGACTTCACATGTAAAGAGTATGATGAATAAAATTTGTTGAGAGTTGACAAACATAGTTTTGGTCATCGTTGCAATTAATAGGAAGTAATAAAGAAAGAGAGGTTTTCACATATAGATATACTATCTTGGACATATTTTATGATTGTGAGCACTCATTAAAATATGACATGCTAAAAAGTTGATGTTGGACAAGGAAGACAACGTAATGGGTTATGTTCTCTTATATCCGAAATAAATTATATTATCATGGATCATCCAACATGTTGAGCTTGCATATCCCTCTCATGCTAGCCAAATTCTTTGCACCAAGTAGAGATACTACTTGTGCTTCCAAATATCCTTAAACCCAGTTTTGCCATGAGAGTCCACCTTATCTACCTATGGATTGAGTAAGATCCTTCAAGTAAGTTGTCATTGTTGCAAGGAATGAAAATTTCTCTTTAAATATGTATGATCTATTAGTGTGGAGAAAATAAGCTTTATACGATCTTGTGATATGGAAGAAATAAAAGCGACGGACTGCATAATAAAGGTCCCTATCACAAGTGGCAATAGAAAGTGACGTTCTTTTGCATTAAGATTTTGTGCATCCAAACATAAAAGCACATGACAACCTGTGCTTCCCTCTGCGAAGGGCCTATCTTTTATTTTTGTCTTATACCTTATACAAGAGTCATGGTGATCTTCACCTTTCCTTTATACATTTTATCCTTTGGCAAGCACTGTGTGTTGGAAAGATCCTGATATATATATCCAATTGGATGTGGGTTTTCATAAAGTATTATTCTTAACATTACCCTTGAGGTAAAAGGTTGGGAGGCGAAACTACAAGCCCCTATCTTTCTCTATGTCCGATTAAAACTTCATAACCATAAGTATTGCGTGAGTGTTAGCAATTGTGAAAGACTAAATGATAGTTGAGTATGTGGACTTGTTGAAAGCTCTTATACTGACTCTTTCCGATGTTAAGATAAATTGCAATTTCTTCAATGACTGAGATCATAGTTTGTTAGTTTTCAATGAAGTTTCTGATTCATACTTTACATTGTGAATGGATTTTTACTTCAGCATAGGAAATCATATGACAATATATATATATATAGTATTACTATTCATCACCCAGGGTGCAGAATAAGTTATTCTTCATCCGAGGTAATCTTACGACCATTTCATAAATAAATTACATTTGAAATACAAATAGTTACATTCATATTGATTTACTATATAAAATTTGGCATTAACAAAAAAAATATAGGTCAAAAAATGTATTTTATGTACATTTTACACTATGTTTTTACATTTGTAATTTTACGTAACATAAATTTTTTTTACGACGATTATAGGTTTTCTTACGTTCTCTTTTATCTCTAAAATAAGACAAAATTTACGACACATAAAATTACGTTGCATAGATGTTAAAATAGAGGTGGGTGAAGAATAACTATTCCTCACCCAGGGTGACGAATAGTCAATCCCTATATATATGTATATATATATATATATATGTTGCTGTTCTAAGAATAATCATGATGCCCTCATGTCCGTATTTTATTTTATCGACACCTCTATCTCTAAACATGTGGTCATATTTTTCGGTATCGGCTTCCGCTTGAGGACAAGCGAGGTCTAAGATTGGGGGAGTTGATACGTCCATATTGCATCATGCTTTTATATCGATATTTATTGCATTATGGGATGTTACTACACATTATGTCACAATACTTATGCCTTTTCTCTCTTATTTTACAATGTTTACATGTAGAGGGAGAATGCTGGCAGCTGGAATTCTGGGCTGGAAAAGGAGCAAATATTAGAGACCTATTCTGCACAACTCCAAAAGTCCTGAAACTCCACGAAAGTCGGTTTTGGAATATAATAAAAATATTGGGCGAAGAAAGCACCAGAGGGGGCCACCTCCTGTCCACGAGGGTGGAGGGCGCGCCCTACCCCCCTGGGTGCGCCCCCTACCTCGTGCGCCACCTGGAAGCCCCCCGATGCCCATCTTCTGGTATAAGGTGTCTTTTGCCCTGGAAAAAATCGTAAGGAAGCTTTTGGGACGAAGCGCCGCCATCTCGAGGCAGAGCTTGGGCAGAACCAATCTAGGGCTCCGGCGGAGCTGTTTTGCCGGGGAAACATCCCTCCGGGAAGGGGAAATCATCACCATCGTTATCACCCTCGATCCTCTCATCGGGAGGGGGTCAATCTCCATCAACATCTTCACCAGCACCATCTTCTCTCAAACCCTAGTTCATCTCTTGTATCCGATCTTTGTCTCAAAACCTCAGATTGGTACTTGTGGGTTGCTAGTAGTGTTGATTACTCCTTGTAGTTGATGCTAGTTGGTTTATTCGATGGAAGATCATATGTTCAGATCCTTTATGCATATTAATACCCCTCTGATTATGAACATGAATATGATTTGGGAGTAGTTATGTTTGTTCCTGAGGACATGGGAGAAGTCTTGTTATAAGTAATCATGTGAATTTAGTATTCGTTCGATATTTTGATGAGATGTATGTTGTCTTTCCTCTAGTGGTGTTATGTGAACGTCGACTACATGACACTTCACCATTATTTGCGCCTAGGGGAAGGCATTGGGAAGTAATAAGTAGATGATGGGTTGCTAGATTGACAGAAGCTTAAACCCTAGTTTATGCGTTGCTTCGTAAGGGGCTGATTTGGATCCACATGTTTCATGCTATGGTTAGGTTTACCTTAATTCTTCTTTCGTAGTTGCGGATGCTTGCGAGAGGGGTTAATCATAAGTGGGATGCTTGTCCAAGTAAGGGCAGTACCCAAGCACCGGTCCACCCACATATCAAATTATCAAAGTAATGAACGCGAATCATATGAACACGATGAAAACTAGCTTGACGACAATTCCCATGTGTCCTCGGGAGCGTTTTCCTTTATATAAGAATTTGTCCAGGCTTGTCCTTTGCTACAAAAAGGATTGGGCCACCTTGCTGCACCTTGTTTACTTTTGTTACTTGTTACCCGTTACAAATTACCTCATCACAAAACTATCTGTTACCGATAATTTCAGTGCTTGCAGAGAATACCTTACTGAAAACCGCTTGTCATTTCCTTCTGCTCCTCGTTGGGTTCGACACTGTTACTTATCAAAAGGACTATCATAGATCCCCTATACTTGTGGGTCATCAGCCTGCGCTTGCTTCTTTAGCACCAAAGAGGAAACTGGTACACTGCGCCCGCTGGAGCCCGCCTGGCCTTGGTCATCATGGCTCACGTCATGTGAACCTCGCGAGGTGTCCCTCGCATAGATATCTCCGCTCCTCGGGTACCAGCCTAGCGAGGCCGCCCCCAGGGAGGTCTTGGTGCCGTCCGCCTCGCGAGGCTCGGCCCCTCGCGAGGGTCTTGAGCTGTTGCTGCTGAAGTTGGGCCGTACCAGGCCACTGGTGGAGTCACGCCGTGGGCCGCAGGCAGGCAAGTCTAGGTACCCCCGTTCCCAGGACGCCGACAAATATATGGAATGATGATTCGTTTTTGTGTGTATAAACTTAGAAGGTTTGACCCGAGACAAAGCTAACATGCAAAGTAAATAAACACATAGGGTCTACATACACAATTTATCTTAGGCACTCTAATAGTACGTCCACTACACATTCACGCATTTCACATCTTTCTACATCTAAGGGAACCTACGAAAGGGTTAACGTAAATTGCCTCTCTCTCTCCCCCTTGATTTTCAAGATGGTGGGCCCCTCCCTCCCCCAATCTCCAGTTAACAGCCCACATGTTTCACATTACGTTAATTACGTAACTGGGATTACGTAGGTGTAGCATTACTCGTCCTAAAAAACAACTAAGCCAACCTCCCAGCATATCGCGCGGGAAAAGACCCGGCCGCGCCATTTTAGTCGAGATTACCGAATTACTAGTACTAGTATCGAACTATCGATGGATCGTGTGAAGCACCAAGTTTAAAAGGAAAAAGCGGTACACTCACAACACGCCTGTCGCGGTCGCATTGCACCCCTCACACGGTCGGTCCTGCACACGGCTCAAGCAAACGAAACATGCTTCGGCTTGCCTCTTCACTACCACATGGGACCGCACTTGGAGAAACCGACCATGCGCCAAACTCCCCGCCCACCGCACGAAAATTCCCCCCAAATCCCAAATTCAACCACCCGTCGGCCAACTAGCAAATAATATTCCCCAAACCCCCTCCCCCCGGCCCACTCCACTCCATTCGCTCCGCCAAAGCCACCCTCCCCACCGCGCCGATACGTCGGCGCCGCGGTTCGTCGAGGGGACGCACGGTGATCCTCTCACTCCCACAGTACACTCTCATAGACTGCCGTCCTCAAGCCGTGCCACCACCACTGGCGACATTCTTGTGGAGATGCACGGCGGTCAGCTTCTCCCACGGTACGCGCATTCTAGACTGAGGCCCCGTGCATGTCGGAGTAGCATTGAATGTTAGCTGATAGACACTGTTAATCTCACTGTTTGCCGAAATAGTTTACAGTCAATATGCTCTGCTTAAGAAGCTTCCTTGCTCAGTTCTGCACTCAATCTGCTTAGCTGAGATGGCATGCCATGCCCAATTAGTTGCTAAAATATCCTGCCATATATTTATTGTGACGTAGATTGCCATGGTCTAGTAGCCAATCTGTGAGGTGAAATAGCTCTACACCATTTTATACTCGATCTTTGTTGCAGAGATGGCCTTCGATGGTTGTGTGCTCTGCCTCATTGACTGCTCAAATAGCCTGCCATAATTTAGCACTCAAATCTGTTTGTTGAATTAGCTTTACATATATTTCGTTACTTAGATCTGCTTGTCCAAATATCTTGCCATAGCTTTAGACATCGACCTAGGTATTTTTTCTAGACTTCATAAAAAGCATATATGCTTTTCCTGTAATATCTAGTAGAAGAACTAATTTGTATGTCTAACAGATGGACATGACTTGGATAACTTCTGCTCGAAGATTCTCCACTGCATATGTCGAGGGGGTTGAAAACTTCATGAACTTTATCAGAGCTGAGTACGGTGGTCCGAAATCAGATGTGCTCTACCCACGTAGTAGTTGTATGAATTCAGTTTCAAGATGATGAGGACATCAATACCATCATTACACCCACAGCCCCTACTGCTATACATACTAAACCAATTACTAGACCTCGCTCACGCCAATTACACTACTAGGGAAAAGACTAGCAGCAGCGCGGGATTTAGGCTTATCAGTAGCGCGGGCAGGAGCGCTACTGGTACGGCGCTACAGCTAAAGATTAGCAGTAGCGTGGGTTAACCCACGCTACTGCTGTACCGACTTAGTAGTAGTGCTTTCTCCAAACAGCGCTACTGGTAATTACTAGTAGCGCTTCTCCCAGCCCGCGCTACTACTATTATTCCGTATTTTATTTCTTTTTTATTTCATGTTGTATTCTTACACCTCTATACAAGTTTTCATACAGCAGCAATTTAGAGATTGTTTTTACATCATAATGAGTTATTACATCACTGGGTGAAAGAACCATGGACTAGTTTCAAGTGGATGGACATCCACTTGAAACTTATCCGTGGTTCTTTCACGCAATGATATAATAAATATCATCATCATCATATCATTAACAACTTATCATCATAATACATCATTGTCATATAACACCTCCTCATGATCATCGTTTTCATCAATGAGACATCACATAGCAAGTTGGTCACTAGTCATAATCACAACTACTCCTGATCATCAACTCTAACATATTGTACCACATAATAAACATATTGTACCTCATAGGACCTACTACATTCTCTTAGGACCTACTATATTATCTAAGGTAAAATAGCAAAAAACAAGATAGCCCCTAACTCCCCATTATGGAGATGGATATTATCCTGTCTCCAATTCTTGCCTTTCGCTTAATGTTGCTTCCAAGAACCTCCTTACGACTGTCCAAACATTTTTTCCATTCTTTGATTAGCATGTGTTCGCCGGTTTTAGAAATCCGATATGCACAGGTGAGATCCGTAGGATGACCTGGCTGTATGTTTAGAACATCAAGGCGACCATTCTGATACATCAGATGAGGCACACAATCCATCGGGATTTTCTGTTGAAAAACATAGTAATAACTTCGTAGTTAGCAATGATGTACTAGTTTTAGAAGTATGCAAAAGATGCACGGATGTCGTAGTAGTAAAAAATCTTACCAGGGTATCTCCATAGAAGTTACCGTGGTTCAACACGTGCACTAGTGGCACGTATTCACCATAATTTGGAGGAGTTCGATAATAGGTATTGTAATTCTCAAGATTAGTACAAAATGCGATCAGATGATTTGTCTCTTTATAAGTTAATTCGAACCAATCGGTGTAGTGAGTTTTGTCTACCATCTTCCGCACATTCTTTGAAGAATGAAAATAAGCTGTCAATGGAAATAAGTTGTCAACTATTTTGAAATAAACAATATAAATTAGTTAATAACTATGTTTGAGAAACTCACGTAGCGGTAGAATCGGAAGCGTATCAACAAGGACCCAAATATCCATATTGTCTTGCTCGATGTCAGGATCACCAAGATCCATGGTGACAATCATATCCTCATAAAAACCATACATTTTTCAAAGTGCTTCCCAATTTTGGCAACCAAAATGGGTTACGCTCTGAGAATTGTACAGATTTACTTCAAAATCCATATCATGATGGGTCCTTAGGTGTATTTTCTTTGTTTCAAAATTTTCATGGTCTTGAAAACCCATCCTCTCCAAGACATAGCGTCTTGCATGGCATGGGATAAGCTAGTCGAATTGTAAAAGATGAAAATTAGACGTTGAAATAGTTGAAGTCGTGCTTAATTACGAAAAAAACACTTGCCGTCATTGCGTACTGTTTCAACATCGACGGTCTCCTCGAGGTTAATGCTGAAGCGCCGTTCTTCGTCCAGGTGAGGCCTGTCACATAGACCTCGATCGTCGTGGCACCAGCTGCACTCCCCCGGGAGACTTTTGTCGTCCGAGTACGACATTTCCTACGTTCATAATTCAAAGATTAAACTTGTACAATTAAATATATGTACTAAAAACCTAAATTAGATCATTATTATTCATCATGGCTTGACTATCGGTCTGTCGAAATGTCGTTTAATTATTTTTTGAGAAAATCCAGGCCACTCGATATTTCCTACATATTCTACCACAAGTCATGCCAGAATTCACGGAAAAATCCGGCATGACCTTTGCTAAAAAAGGACATATCGAGCGCCTAAAATTTGCCGGAACGGAAATTAATCAACACTCCGGCAAAACATAGGCCACTCGGAGGTGTAACCTGAACATGAACGCCCACTTGGGCAACCACATATCCTCTTTGAGCAACACAAGATATATATGTTTTTATCTACATCATATCTTATAGGACTCATATTGACATGGAGATTTGGCTGGTGTCACCTCGAGGTCGGAGGGGGTCGGTGACGGGGACGACATCAGGGATGATGGAGGGGCTCCTTGATTTCTGCAAAAACAAAAACCCTATAAATTATCATTAATACATCCCGAATAATTGCTTAAACTAAAAAAACAACAAATATGACATGTTCAACTAGTTCTATTAATTCAACTAGTTCTTACTAAATATAAACTTACTATAAATAGAAAAAAACTAGTTCTTTCTAAAAATAAAATAGTTCAACTAGTTATATTAATTTTCTTAATAAAATACATTATTTCTATTAATTCAACTAGTTCAACTAGTTTATTAATTTACTTACTAAACTAGTTCAACTAAAACTAAACTAGTTCAACTAGTTTATTAATTTACTTACTAATTATTTTAAACACTTACTAAAAACAGTAAAAAAACTAAATTATACAATAGTAAAAAACATATACTATTAACCATACTGCCCTAGTTAACTAGTACCATCACTACTACTAATTAACATCTACTACTACTGAAAATCATTATCTATGAACCCTAAATTAACATCTACTACTACTAAAAACATCTACTAACTAAGCAGAGAGAGAGGGGTGGGGGAGGGGTGGGGGGCTTACACAGAGAGGGGAGAGACGGTGGCGTGGAGCACTACAAAAAAATACACTTCCGTGATGATACGTGTTTGTCACAGTAGGTCACGTTTTCTGTCATGCATGTACATCCATGACAATTCTATGACAGAATCAAGATAGTCATACCTGTGCTGTCGTAGAAGTGTTCCATGACATTACCAAAATTATCATCACGGAAGTGTCCACTTCCATGACGATAAATCGCGCGTCACAGAAGTGCTTTCGTCAAGGGTGACCGACACGTGGCATCCACCGTAACGGAACGCCGTTAAGCTATCGGGTCCGGTTTTGGATCCGATAACCCATTAACAGCCCGGACCAATGGGGATTTTCCACGTGTAAAATTCTGATTGGCTGACGGAAACACGTGTCAGCTCCGCGTTGGCACAGGTGTCACTCATCCAATGGGCGAGATGCGCCTATGATATGTTGACACGTGGACCGGCCCAAAAGTGGCCCATAAAGTTTAAATGGGCCGGCCCAACTAAAGGCCCGCAAGACTTTGCGGACCATAATGGCCCGGCCCATGAGATTTTGCGGACCATAATGGGCTGGCCCAGCTAAAGGCCCACAAGATTTTGCGGGCCATAATGGGCCGGCCCAGGTAAAGGCCCACAAGATTTTTGCGGGCCATAATGGACCGGCCCAGGTGAAGGCCCACAAGATTTTTGTGGACCATAATGGGCCGGCCCAGCTGTAGGCCCACAAGATTTTGAGGACCCTAGTAGGCCGGCCCATTAACTGGCTGCCATGTTTTGGGCCAAATGTTGCCCCATATTTGATCCGGTCCATTAATGGCCTGCCACGTTCCGGGCCTAACAATGGCCCATATGAGATCCGGCCCGTTAAAAGCCTACCACGTTCTGGGCCAAATTACGGCCCAGATCAGGTCCTGCCCTTTAAGAGGCTTTGGGCTAAATTATGGCCCATATCAGATTCGGCCCGTCAACTGGACGCTATGCTTTTGGGCCCACTTGCTAAAGGCCCATTTAGTAATTCGGCCTGATATTAGTTTCAGCCTGTTAAGGGCGCGCTTAACATTTCGGCCCTATATTAATTTCGGCCTGTTAAAAGCCCGTCATATAGTTGGGCCTATCTACGGCCCGGTTTGCATCCGGCCTGCTCGCAGCCAATAATCTGATTGGGCCAAACAAGGACCGAGACAATTTTGGCATGTTAAAAGCACGTGAGTTGATTGGCACAATCATGGGCCGGGGTCCATTTTGGGCTTCTGCCGGCCCGTGAGCTGTTCGGCATGTTTCAGGCCCAACCTACTTCTCAGCCTACTAAAAGCCCATTTACTTTTCTTGCGAAAAGAGGGCCGGCGGTTTACTCGGCCTATTAAAGGCCCGAATCTACTAGTGGGCCAGTTTACATTTAGGCCTTCTAACGGACCAAGATGACGGGGCCCATGATGCGGATCATACATCGTGATTGCATGACGGCCCGATTATGTACCGTAATTTTACGGTTTGGCCAGTTTACAGCGAAGACATGATATATATACAGTAAAATAACTGCAGCATCATGAATAAGAAAAAACCTAGACTATACAATAAAGAAATTACGGCATATTACATCCACTGGGCATCAAATTTCGCCACTATGATAATAAAGCACAAGCAGACAGCAGATTACATACACGGGGCATCAAAGATCGCCACCGGTGCAACTAAACACGCCGACAAAATAATATACAAAACCGACAACACTTCAATAGAGTTCAAGAAAGGTTAGCCCTGCTGGGGAGCTGCAGCGCAAGCAGCTGAGCAAGCTGATGAGACTGCGCTTGTTTAACACTTATATCCTCCTCACTCTGAAAGATAAACAAGCAGACAGATGACAGGTTTTGCACATAAAAGTATCAGTGCTGACAATTCATCACATTTCTTACTGACGAATAAAGTGACACAGTTTAAAATTGCATTAACACAATATGGTATTGTTCAGGTCAAGACATGGCAGGAAATGACATTGTGAAGGAGTTGGCAGCTTCACGACACCACTCGATTACAGATCAAGAACTCATAAGTATTAATGGTTAGTGTGCTGTCAATTTATCCCATTTCAGATTGGCAAATAAAGAGACGGTTTAAATAATAGTAGAATGATATGACATTGTTAATAGTTAAGACATTGCAGAATATGACATTGTGTTGTAGTGGGTAGGTTCACCACACCACTGGATTACAGATCAAGAACAGAAGCATACATGCAGTGCAAAAGAAGATCACTTGCTCTGTATAGTTTAATTTACATGGTATGAAGAAGGAACTTGGTTGTACAACTGAAAACTTAAATTGAGAAGGACAAACTTTTGTTTATGAACTACATAATAAACTTTAAACATGCAATTTAATGCAAACACCAAAAATAAACAGTTGTTGCAGTCATGCCTAACCAAATATACACAACAAAGTTTGAAGGCTTGAGAAGGACTGATAATCCCCAAGTGCAGGGAATCATCGTAGCAATTTCCAATGGTGGAAGTGATAAGTATGGAGTGTCGAACCCAAAAGGAGCTAAAGGTAAGATCGATATTCTCTCAAGCCCTATCTGCCACTGATACGACTCTACGTACACCGAACATTTGCTTCCAACTAGCAACGAGAAATAAAACTATGTTGTGGGTATGAAGTGGATAACTTTGCATGATATCGGAGAGCTAAAATATAAAAGTAGGTGATGTTATCATAAAGTTAGAATATATTACTAAATATTATAAAGAGCGAGAGTGGAATAATGGTGGATCGGTGGGCGGAATTGTCCTAGGCAATCGTTAACAAGACCGGTAATCACTATTGTAGTTTCATGTGAGGGAGAGGCATAAGCTAACATACTTTCTCTACTTGGATCATATGCACTTATGATTGGAACTCTAGCAATTATCCGCAACTACTAAATATCATTAAGGTAAAACCCAACCATAGCATTAAAGCATCAAGTCCTCTTTATCCCATACGCAACAACCCCCTTACTCGGGTTTGTGTTTCAGCCACTCACACAACCCACTATATGTGAATCATAAATGTATTGCAACACCCTACAGCGGGAATCCCTGACGCTTGCGCGACAAGGAGGGCACCATAGGACAGCACCAAAGTAAAACATACAACTCATACCAATCTAGATCATTAATCAACCCAAAGACAAAGGATATCTACTCAAAACATCATAGGATGGCAACACATCATTGGATCATAATATGTGGCATAAAGCACCATGTTCAAGTAGGGATTACAGCAGGGTGCGGGAGAGTGGACCGCATAAAGAGATGAGGATGGTGATGATGATGGTGATGTTGATGAAGACGATCACCGCGGCGAGGATTCCCCTCTCAATGGCACTCCGTTGCCACCAAGAGAGAGGAGGAGAGGTTCTCCCCCTTGTGCTTCCTCCTCCATGGCCTTCCCCTCTGGTCCTTGGCCTTCATGGTGATGATGGCCCCTCCGGGATCCTCCTCCATGCCCGATGATGATGATGGCCCCCTCCGGCAGGGTGCCGGAGAGGTCCTAGATTGGTTTTTGGTGGCTACAGAGGCTTATGGCGGCGGAACTCCCGATGTAGGTTAATTTTCCGATGTTTCTGTATTTATAGGAATTTTTGGCGTCGGCCTCACGTGAAGGAGGTGCCCGAGGCGTCCACGAGGCAGGCCCACGCGCCTGGGGGGTGGGCACACCCCCACCCTCGTGGACGCCCCGGGACTCTCCTGGCCCAACTCTTTTACTCCAGGGTCTTCTTTGGTCCATAAAAAATCATCAAAAATTGGCACGTCAATTGGACTCCGTTTGATATTCCTTTTCTGTAAAACTCAAAAACAAGGAAAAAACTGGCACTGGGCACTAGGTTAATAGGTTAGTCCCAAAAATCATATAAAATAGCATATAAATGCATATAAAACATCTAAGATGGATAATATAATAGCATGAATACTTCATAAATTATAGATATGTCGGAGACGTATCAGCATCCCCAAGCTTAATTCCTACTCGTCCTCGAGTAGGTAAATGATAAAAGAAATAATTTATGAAGTGTGAATGCTAGCAAGTGCATAAGTTTCATCAATGATAGTTTCAATCACTTTTTATAGCATCATTATATATCATAACAGTAGCTCATCTTCATAAAACTTTTCATGATCAAGTAACAAACTATTCACATGTTAAAGTATAGATTATAAACTTTCTTGAAACTAACAAACTATATACTCAGTTATCAAACAATTGCAATTCATCTTATTTTCAGGAAGGGTCTATGTCAGAGCTTTGATTTAGCAAACTCCACATACTCAACTATCATTTAGTCTTTCACAATTGCTAACACTCACGTGATATTTATGGGTTCAAAGTTTTAATCGGACACAGAGAAAGATAGGGGCTTATAGATTCGCCTCCCAACCTTTTACCTCAAGGGTAATGTCAACAATAATATTTCATGAAACTTACATCCAATTGGATATATATATCAGGATCTTTCCAACACAATGTGCTTGCCAAAGGATAAAATGTAAAAAGGAAAGGTGAAAATCACCATGACTCTTGCATAAGGGTAGAAGATAAAAGTAAAAGATAGGCCCTTCGCAGAGGGAAGCAGAGGTTGTCATGCGCTTTTATGGTTGGATGCAAAAAATCTTAATGCAAAAGAACGTCACTTTATATTGCCACTTGTGATATGGACCTTTATTATGTAGTCCGTCCCTTTTATTTCTTCCACATCAGAAGATCGTATAAAGCTTGTTTTCTCCACATTAATAGATCATACATATTTAGAGGGAAATTTTTATTGCATGCACCGATGACAACTTACTTGAAGGATCTTACTCAATCCATAGGTAGGTATGGTGGACTCTCATGGCAAAACTGGTTTAAGGAATGTTTGGAAGCACAAGTAGTATCTCTACTTGGTGCAAAGAATTTGGCTAGCATGAGGGGGAAAAGCAAGCTCAACATGTTGGATGATCCAAGACAATATACTTTATTTCGGATATAAGCAAACATAACCCATTACGTTGTCTTCCTTGTCCGACATCAACCTTTTAGCATGTCATATTTTAATGAGTGCTCACAATTACAAAAGATGTCCAAGATAGTATATTTATATGTGAAATCTCTCTTCCTTCAATATTCTTTCATGAATTGTTCAAGTGACCAATTCTACGTTTGCTAACTTTCAATAAGTTTACTACCTATACTTATTCTATGTGAAGTCATTACTCCCCATGGTATAAGCATATGAAACATATATAAATTCAGGTTTATGATATTTCAATTATTCAACCATTTACTCATAGGATATACGTGAAGCACGTGAGTAAATGACAAACTACTCCAAAAGATAACAGTGAAGGACACTGAGTAGTCAAACAATTAACTAGCCATGGGAGGATTATTTTTCATTTGATAATTCAGATCCAATGATTTTATTCAAACAGCAAGTAAAAATTGAAAATACGCTCCAAGCAAAACACATATCATGTGACGAATAAAAATATAGCTCCGAGTAAGGTATACCGATAGTTTTGAAGACGAAAGAGGGGATGCCTTCTGGGGCATCCCCAAGCTTAGGATCTTGAGTCTTCCTTTAATATTACCTTGGGGTGCCTTGGGCATCCCCAAGCTTAGGGTCTTTCCACTCCTTATTCTCCTCATATCGATATCTCACCCAAAGCTTGAAAACTTCAATCACATGGCACTTAATGGAACTTCGTGAGATAGGTTAGTATGATAAAGAGTAAACCATTCACTTTGGTACTGTCAAAGACAAGACTCATAATTGTTCTCACACAATGCCTTCTGTACCATATCATTTCTACAATTTATATTGAGAAATATAAGTCATAGAAACTAGAAAACAAGCAAACTATGCAATGAAAACAGAATCTGTCAAAAACTGAACAGACTGTAATGATCTGAACACTAACCATACTTCTGCTACTCAAAAAATTATGAAATAAATTGGTGGACGTGAGGAATTTTTCTATTAATCTTATGCCAAAAGAATCAACTCAAAAGCACTCTTCTGTAAAAAAATGATAGCTAATCTCGTGAGTGCAAAGTTTCTGTTTTTTACAGCAAGATCACATTAACTTTCACCCAAGTCTTCCCAAAGGTCTTACTTGGCACTGTATTGAAACAAAAGCTATAAAACATGATTACTACAGTAGCTTAATCATGTAACACACAAAAACAGTAAGGGTAAATATTGGGTTGTCTCCCAACAAGCGCTTTTCTTTAGTGCCTTTTAGCTAGGCATGATGATTTCAATGATGCTCACATAAAAGATAAGAATTGAAACATAAAGAGAGCATCATGAAGAATATGACTAGCACATTTGAATCTAACCAACTTCCTATGCCTAGGGATTTTTTGAGCACATAATTTATAGGAACAAGAATCAACTAGCATAGGAAGGCAAAACAAGTATAACTTCAAAACTTTAAGCACATAGAGAGGAAACTTGATATTATTGCAACTCCTACAAGCATATATTCCTCCCTCATAATAATTTTCAATAGCATCATGAATGAATTCAACAATATAACCAACACATAAAGCATTCTTTTCATGATCTACAAGCATAGAAATTTTTCTACTCTCCACATAAGCAAAATTCTTCTCATTCGGAATAGCGGGATCACTAGTTCCTAAAGTTGACACTCTTCCAAACCCGCTTTAGATGATAGTATTCTTTTGACTATATACTGCAAGGCAACAGCCTCACAGTCCTTTATTAATAATTAAAAAAGAAGTATAGTCACAAGTTTACAAATTTACAGGAAAAGAGAAGAGATACTTACAAGAAAAGGGTCTAAGAAAGGTTAGCTATCCAAGACAGTAAACTATCTTTATATTTACATCTAATCCTATGAGACAGAAGAGAAATGTCATGGATAAAGTTCCTTCTCCAAGCTCTAAAAGAAGGTTGCTCATTTCTGAAGATCTTCCCATTCCTTTGTGTCCAAATATTCCAAGTAGCAGTGAAGACAACCTCAGTGAAGAAAGGATGACCGAAATCCCTCCTAACTATTTGAGTCATCTCATATGTGGTTTGGTTCGGTTGAACAGACCAAGAAATCCCAAGATACTTCCAAACCCTTTAGCAAAAATTGCAAGCAAAGAAAAGATGAGCCCGATCCTCATGTTGTGCAAGGTTGCATAGCACACATGTGTCATCCTGGATGATCCAATGATGACGTTGCATCATATCCCTAGTGTTCAAACGATCCATTAAGAGAAGCCAGCCAAACACTTTGAACTTGAGCGTGCATGCACACTTCCAAATCCATTTGAAGATGGGGTCAACCACTAGGCGTGAGAAGCAAGAGTCATAGTATATCTTTGACATAAAAACACCAGACTTCGAAGGCCACTTCCAAATTTCTTTGCTCTCACCATCCAGATTGATCAAAGCCAGCAGAGCCTGGAGCTATGTGAATTCCGAGTAGGCCTCCTGTGACATAGGCAAATGGAAATGATCCAAGACATCAGGCCGCTCCATAAACTCCTTGACAGTGATTGCATCATCAACTACAAATGAATGTAGCCTCGGGAAGCAGTCTTGTAAAAGGACAGCACGATTTCCCAGCTGCCAACGGTCGAGCCAAAAAAGCACCGTGTCGCCAACCTAAACTTGTGGAACAGCTTGCAGAAATTGGGATATAAACGCATGACATCACACCACCAAAAGGAGCCACAGTTCTGGGTGCTTTGAGGTGGTGACGATGCATAATAAGTGTCCCAAATTAATGATACCCAAGGCACGTCCTGTGACACCCCAAGATTTTGACCTTGTTTTATAAATTAAAAATTTTGCCCGGAAATAAAACTTTCCCATTTGTCAAGTTTTACCCTTTTGTTATTTTGAATTTTTACCTCAAGTGGAAAAAAAAACTTTCCAAAGGTATTGTTGGACTTACATGCCCTCTTTATAAAAACAATTCTTTATCAGTGGATTTATTTGCATAATTAATTTCCATAAGCTTTATCCTTTTAAAATGATCTTTCTCAAGTTTTGGAGCCTGTTTTGCACTACAACCATCTGATAAATACTTTTAAAAATTTCACCAAAATTTGGGGATGTCATGTGATGTTTCCACATCACTTTTATGCAAAAAAAAAATTTGGCCATTGGAGATTTTGTGCTCTACACCAACTTTTCCAATCTGGTCCAGTAGGCATCCTTGCACTACAACCTATTTAAATATTCCTCTTAAAAAATTTCCAAGTGTTTGGAGATGTCAGTAGATGCATACAATTCATCTTCATGCAAAAACCCAGTGATGTTCTTTGAAAAATTTGAGTGAATCAACCTCTTTTTCATTCTGGTCCAGTTTAGTGATTTGTACTGCAACTATTTTATTTTGCTCTAGTGACCCTGAGCTTTTTCTTACTTGAAGCCCTCCCTTCAAAACCCTTAAGTCTAGGAGAGTGGACTCATTGGAGGATTTTAAGTGCATGCAATAAACCCTTTTTCTTTTTGTCCAAAACTGGAGTTTTGCAAAACTTGCACTAACAAGTTTCTGGTTTTGCAAAAGTGATCTTGCCACCATCTTCTACATCTAAAGAGATCCTGATCTGGAAATTTTGGCCACTCCAAGAGTTGCCAAAGTGCACTTGGCGTTCTGTCGAACAGTTGGTGGGCACTGTCTGTTTTAACTTGAGTTTTTAGTTTGCACGGTGGACTTAATCCCCTGACCTAGCAACCTTGTCCACTAAACTCCCAGCTATCTTTATCCTAGTCCTGTTAATTGCCAGCTCCACCCTCGCGCGCTAGACCACCCTGGCATTTCGTCGAGCAGGTTCCGTGCGTGCTCTGGGCGCGCCCAGAGCGCACGTTTTGCACGCGCGCGCACTGAGCCGCCGCGCCGCACTGCCACACTCGACGCGACCCGTCCCTGGCCCCTGCTCACCTGCTGAACCGCGCACTAGCTCGCCCACTCTCCACGCCACCCCATGACGCCCCACAGCGCCGCTGGCAGAGCGTTTGGCGACACGCCGGCGTCGGCAGCGAGCCACTGACATGGTCGGCGCCGCCCAAACCACACCAGCGCGCCAGCTGCCCCCATGAACAGCTCGGTCTTATCCCGAAGCTCGTCGGCACGTGCTCGTCGCCGCCACGTCGCCCTGCAGCTACAGCACGGCTGTCGCCGGCGATCTTATCCTCAGCCGCCGCGGCCCAGCCCCGAGCGCCTATTTAAGGGATCCTCGAGCTCGTTCAAGACCTCAGGCGCCCTCAGACTGTTCCCCTAGTTCTCCCCTAGCAGTGGATCGACCCGAAGTGGCCATCTTCCTCGTCTCCGGCCAGTGCGGCCGCCGCCAAGCTCCGGTGCAATACGTCGCGTCCAGCCACTCCCCCGCCCAACCAACGCCACCAATAGCTTCCCCTTATCCTTGCGGAGCTGCCCAGCAACTCAACCTCGATCGGTGACCACCAGCGCCCAAAACTCACTCCACTCCCGTAGCCCTCTCCGCCGCGGAGCTCGCCGCCGGTGACTTACTCCGCCTCCGCCTGCCCAACGGCCACCGGGAGGACCGCCCAGGTCTGGCGGGTCCATCCCTGCCCTCAGGTGCCCTCGAAGAGCCGTCGTTCGTCGATGGCGATCGCCGGAGGCCGCCACCGTTCGGGCAGAGAGAGAGAGAGGAGGGAGGGAAGAACGGTCAAACCTGACCAGTGGGCCCTCTGGACCCACTGTCAGTGACCCGCGCGCCGTCTCCTCTGATTAAGTGAAGGCGCGGACGTCTTGAGTACGTTTCCTCTGCTGCGAAAGCGTATTCTCTCCGAAACGTTTTCTTTTTCTGGTTTTTATTAAAAACAGAAGTTTGACTGATCTTTGACTGGCTATAACTTTTAAAATAAAACTCCAAATGAGCTGATTCTTTTTCCTACCTCTCCCAAATTTCATCTAGTTTATTTTAAGATTTATTTCAAAAATATTTGAGACAACTTTTTGTACTGTGTTTGATATATTTGTTATTTGGATATTTTGCAAAATAGGAAAAATGGAGAGAAGGGAAAACTTTCAAAAAAGTGCATCCTTTGCATACTCTTGAAGGCAAGCATTTCTGAACTCTGGCATGATATTTTGTGTGGTGTTTGATACGGTTACAACACCACTTGACTTGGAGTATACGTTATTTTTATGCAAAGATAAGTCACACGCATGAGTGCATTCTGGAGATACCTTGCTGTTATTAATGGATATGTTGGTGATAGTGATCATCCCCGTGAGTCCCTCATGCATACCAGAAGGAAGTCGGGAAAGTCGTGGTCTTGGGTAGACACGAGCTTGTCCCTAGTTCCTCGTCGGGATGAGTGTGTCCGGTATGACATGATGAGATTTGATGAGCGGTGATTCTATCTGTTGCTGGTAATATTTTGGTTGTGTTAATCATTTGGTGAGTTACTTGGACCACCTGAGTCGGTCGTAGGTCGAGTCTTGATCGGTAACTCCCTTATTTGTTGGTACTACCACTTGTCCCTGTCGCAGACGGGGTATGGTTCAGTAAGTTGTCAACCCCTTACCAAAGCACACACCGTACAGAGAGGCCATGGTGGAAGATACCAGAGGCCTCCGGTAGGCATGCCACTTGGTCCGGGGGCATGGGTGTTTCCGGTTGGGACCGAGAGGGGGCACCCCTTAGAGCGCGCGAATATAAATTTGATCCCATGCTACGTCGAGGTTGTAGCCTCCCCACTTAGAGTTTTGCTTGGCAGGTGTCGTGGGTGACTCCAGACACCGGTGAGTTAGGCTGGTGTGTGCAGGTCGGGCGTGTTTTCAATTAAAAGGCCGTAGGCGGAATTAGTCCCGATGGGCTAAATAAATCCGTTACTCGTGGGTAAAAAGTACACCCTCTGCAGAGGTCATATCTTTTTGGATAGCCATGTTCAAGAGTAAGGACCACAGTCCGACTGGAAATCTAGTAACGGTATTCGGATGAAGAACGATTTAACTAGAACTCCGTGACGGTTTTCGGATGGAGACACGGCTAACTGGATCATAGTAACGGTATTCGGATGGAGGACGAATTAGCTAGAACTCAGTGACGGTCTTCGGATGGAGAAACGGCTAGACTAGATTTGGTTTATGACCTGTGACATCTGAGGATCATGTTTTATTATTATTATTGTGGACTAACCATTTACATTATGTATTTTATTGAGTATCCCTGGGATGGTTCTACCTCCTGGATATTCACTGCGATTATTCTTATATAAGCCCTTTATGTGGCGTCGCTCAGATGCCCGACTGTGGCATGTTTGATTTTTATTTATTTATCTTTTATAAGCCCTTTATGTGGTGTCGCTCAGACGCCCGACTGTGGCATGTTTGATATTTATTTATCTTTTATAAGCCCTTTATGTGGTGTCGCTCAGACGCCCGACTGCGGCATTGTCATTTTATTTGCAACCTTTCGAGGAGTCTTTTCAGACACTCGCTCAGTGCATTCCATTCTTACTCCCGTATTGCATACTCATGTTTTTAACCGCACGCGAGCATCACAGACTTTCGTTTACTTCATGGCAGACTTATTATCATAAAATGTTTCGGAGTTTGATTATCTCTTGTTATATCATACCCGTGTTCTTAATGTTTGCGAGTACATTCAAACGTACTCACTGGCTTGTCCCTGGCTATTGTCTTGGCCAGATTTCGCGCATGGAGATAAGTATCATGGTGACAGCCCCGGAATCCTTCGTGTTGACGATAGCAGCCTCGCGAAGATAGGAGTTATCCTGGTCAGCTGTTCTTGTGGGAAATGGAATCCCATAGACGCAGATGTTCCACAAACCGCTTCCGCCATCAACCACTAGAAACCAAATGTTGTACTCCTAGGCCACAATGGTCTTGTACTACATATTTTGTACCTTGCTTGGAATTCTTGTATCAAGTTGGTGCCTCATCAGCTAACAGTAATCCTGGGGCTGGTGAGCACAAAGGCCGTTTTCTGGGAAATTAATATCCCGAAAATCCGGTCGTGACAGACTTGGTATCAGAGCCAGGCTGACCATTGGCTAACCCTATCTTAGCCAGGTCAATAAACCTAGGTTAACCAAACCACCAGACCTTAGCATAACCCCGATCAAGCTTCCCGCGTAAGATAGCCCCACAGTGACCCGATGCCTTTCGGCGGACGGTGCCCAACCTATCAGCCTAGCCCGTCGATCACGCGCCAGTGACCGACACCCAACCCGTCTCTATCGCAAGCGTGCGGTGGAAGACTCTGTCCCCTTTTCCCTATAAAAAGGGCACGCTAGCCTCAACACGGCACAGCACAGCCTCTTTCCCCCAAAACCAAGCCACGATGCCTGGTCCCATTGTTCACAATGAGACCACAGCAACCAACCTTGGAGGTTTTGTGACCGTGCTCGCAAACCTCACCCGCCGTACCTATGCATTAGAAGAGCCTCCTGAATATGTTGTGTACCAAGGACCCATCTACGGTGAGAGCCGTCTGTACTGGGCCACTGTGCACATCTACGGTAGGGGTCTGTCGCCAGAGCTCCCCTACAGGTTCACTGGAAGGACAACTTCCTTTGAGCCACAAGCCATCCCACTGGCAGCCCGAGAAGCTATAGTTCAACTCCGGCACTTGTCACCCAGAGTTAACTGTCGCTCGTTCTACTACTACCCCAGTCGTGACGGGTATGGTAGGCCGCCCCAGGTTGCCAACGGAGATCACGAGACGGATCCTGCGCTACTGCATCTGGTGCGCTATGTAAGCGCACTAGAGCAACTATTCGATCAGGTCACACTCGATCTGATCGCAGCTCGTGGAGAACTGGTTCGCCGAGCCCCGGCGAGAAGAGAAGCGGAGCCCGACACCGACAACCCAGTCGTGCTGTTCGGACACCCGATCGATCCCTTGAGGTCTGCCCCAGCCATCAACCAGAGTGCGTTGGTGTCACCAGAAGCGCTTCGTCGCCTTTTGGGAACCCATTCCAACGGGATTATGGCCAACAACCCCCGCGATGGTCATCACCACTACCCCGACCCGGCAGCCCCTCAACCTCAGCCGGCAAATCCTGACGGAGAAACCCATGGAGAAACCTCGGCATCCGCCAGGCCAGCCCACTTAGACATTAACGAAGTAGACTAAGTCGCTCGAGTTGTATCGAGCCTTAGTTTTCCTACGCTTTGTAATGGTGTGGTCTTGTATCGCTTTTATTACATGCTTGAGCGCCCCTGTTTTGGTGTAGTAGTTATGCATTTGTACGTTAGCATACAGTTGCATTTTTTTCGGGCGCAGCTACCTAGACCAACCCCGACGGCACCCACAGTAATGCGTCACATTTATGTGATATGTATATCTGTGGCTTTGACCCGAGAACAGGATCGGCAACCAGTCACCTTTCACCCCGGTGGTTAACCCAGCCCCAATGCTATATAAGGGCCACTTCGTGACCTTGCCGAGTACCCCTCACCATTGTGCGCAGCACTCACAGCCATGCCGACCCCCAGTATTTATCTGAGAACCCCAGACGCAACCCCGGGTAGTTTTGTTAAATTATTGTGGGACTTTACCTGCAGTACTATGAGTGCCACCCATCCACCCCAGTACGAATTGCTCAAATCAAGGATCACCCCTTCCACCTCGAAATATTGGGCAGTGGTGCACATCCCTCCCGCTTACCCAAACCAAGATCCAACGGAAGTTTCCTTCGTGGGGAAATCCATGCCGACTCCGCATATGGCCTTAGAAGCTGCTGCGTACGAGGCGCTCACTCGTCTTCGATTCACGGTGCCCTATGCCAGCGAGCGAGGATATTATTATTTTCCAAGTCGTGCAGCACCCGGAGAAGTTGCATCTTTTCCCGGTGGACGAATTGAGAGAGATCCAGTACTGGCCAACCTTGCCCAGTACGTTATCGCTCAGGAGCGTTTGACTCAGCGGGTAATGGGTTATCTCCAGAGCCTCGCTGATTTAAATCCTCGGATCGCTATTGGCAGACCACTGAGGCCTGACCAAGAAGGACGCATTCATCGGCTGGTCAACCCACTTCCCCCGATAGAAGAAGAGTGTGCCCCAGTGCCAGAGGCATTTTCTCAGGACCCTGTCTTTTTGCCTTTTTCCTTGTAAACGTCCCCGCTGTGTTTATTATCCCAGTAATTATTTATGTGTTGTGATTGGTGCGATGGATCCAATTTTTGGTTTCATTTATGAAAGCGGTTCTTCAGCTGTTGATTTTTGTTTTGGCAAAAAAAAAATTCCGCGATAAAAATTGTGATGAGATTTCTTTCCCCGAGTCACTGCTGCGTATATATTTTCGCAACATAGATTTTTTTATTCACGCAGCACCGTAACAGCACACTTACAACCTTAACCACTCGACCTCGTGCGCTATCTCAAATCCTCATACACATTGTTACGCCTAACTGACCACACCCGAGGACACCACAGTCTCAGTAAGAGAGATTTGGGAGTGATCATTCGAGCGCGAGCTGCCCCGGCACACCGACAGCAGTTAGCCCTCGATACCGCGCCTAATCCACGTGATCGCTGCCGCCGCGAAGAGCTAACACTCGAGCGGCAGCATCACGACGATCGTCCAGGATCATCGCGCACAGGAGCACGGAGAATCCCAGCAGCACCGCCAAACCTCCACACACCAGGACCACATACCAGTCCGGCATCGCCTCCGCCATTAGAGCCTCGTCTCGAGCTCCTGCTAACAACAATGGAGGGGAAGGAAGGAGAAATAGAAGCGAGGCCAGGTGTGAGGAAGAAGAGGGGAGCACCGCGATCGTTTTATAGCTCGAGATCGGTGTACGGTGGGCGAGGTCCACCAGCGCCCACCGTCGCTCGATCGCTGGTGTTCGGAGGCAAGTCCGCGAGCAGTGCCGACAACGCACTGGCCCGCGAGGTGAGTGCACGTTGCCCCAGCAGCTAGCACGCCGCGCACTACCGCGGTACGGCCTAGATGACCTACGAGCTAGGCATCGCCGGCGGAGGAAGCGCGGGAGAACACGTGAGAGAGAAGAGAGAGAGCCAGAGGTTGAAGAAGAGGCCGACAGCGGGCCCCGGATCCACCAGTCAGCCAGAGAGAGCACTGTGCTCTCGGGTACGACCAGTGTATTTTAGTAATTTAGAATTTATTCTAAATTACTGTATCCGCGTAGAAATATCTCGTTTTTCCCCGACCGTGGATTTTTCTCACGCTACGCCAGTGTACCACACTGTGGTTTTACACCACTAATTGCCCTCTCACTGTAGCCGCATTTTATTTGCACAGTAAAAATCTTTTCCCCTTTGATAAAAGCATTTTCTGTTCAAAAAGGCTTTTAACAAATCTCAAGGACGAGATTTTTCTTAAGGGGGGTAGTATTGTGACACCCCAAGATTTTGACCTTGTTTTATAAATTAAATTTTTTGCCCGGAAATAAAACTTTCCCATTTGTCAAGTTTTACCCTTTTGTTATTTTGAATTTTTACCTCAAGTGGAAAAAAAACTTTCCAAAGGTATTGTTGGACTTACATGCCCTCTTTATAAAAACAATTCTTTATCAGTGGATTTATTTGCATAATTAATTTCCATAAGCTTTATCCTTTTAAAATGATCTTCCTCAAGTTTTGGAGCCTGTTTTGCACTACAACCATCTGATAAATACTTTTAAAAATTTCACCAAAATTTGGGGATGTCATGTGATATTTCCACATCACTTTTATGCAAAAATATTGTTTTGGCCATTGGAGATTTTGTGCTCTACACCAACTTTTCCAATCTGGTCCAGTAGGCATCTTTGCACTACAACCTATTTAAATATTCCTCTTAAAAATTTTCCAAGTGTTTGGAGATGTCAGTAGATGCATACAATTCATCTTCATGCAAAAACCCACTGACATGGTCGGCGCCGCCGAAACCACACCAGCGCGCCAGCTGCCCCCATGAACAGCTTCGTCTTATCCCGAAGCTCGTCGGCACGTGCTCGTCGCCGCCACGTCGCCCTGCAGCTACAGCACGGCTGTCGCCGGCGATCTTATCCTCAGCCGCCGCGGCCCAGCCCCGAGCGCCTATTTAATGGATCCTCGAGCTCGTTCAAGACCTCAGGCGCCCTCAGACTGTTCCCCTAGTTCTCCCCTGGCAGTGGATCGACCCGAAGTGGCCATCTTCCTCGTCTCCGGCCAGTGCGGCCGCCGCCAAGCTCCGGTGCAATACGTCGTGGCCAGCCACTCCCCCGCCCAACCAACGCCACCAATAGCTTCCCCTTATCCTTGCAGAGCTGCCCAGCAACTCAACCTCGATCGGTGACCACCGGAGCCCAAAACTCACTCCACTCCCGTAGCCCTCTCCGCCGCGGAGCTCGCCGCCGGTGACTTACTCCGCCTCCGCCCGCCCAACGGCCACCGGGAGGACCGCCCAGGTCTGGCGGGTCCATCCCTGCCCTCAGTTGCCCTCGAAGAGCCGCCGTTCGTCGACGGCGATCACCGGAGGCTGCCACCGTTCGGGCAGAGAGAGAGAGAGGAGGGAGGGAAGAACGGTCAAACCTGACCAGTGGGCCCTCTGGACCCACTGTCAGTGACCCGCGCGCCGTCTCCTCTGATTAAGTGAAGGCGCGGACGTCCTGAGTACGTTTCCTCTGCTGCGAAAGCGTATTCTCTCCGAAACGTTTTCTTTTTCTGGTTTTTATTAAAAACAGAAGTTTGACTGATCTTTGACTGGCTATAACTTTTAAATAAAACTCCAAATGAGCTGATTCTTTTTCCTACCTCTCCCAAATTTCATCTAGTTTATTTTAAGATTTATTTCAAAAATAGTTGAGATAACTTTTTGTACTGTGTTTGATATATTTGTTATTTGGATATTTTGCAAAATAGGAAAAATGGAGAGAAGGGAAAACTTTCAAAAAAGTGCATCCTTTGCATACTCTTGAAGGCAAGCATTTCTGAACTCTGGCATGATATTTTGTGTGGTGTTTGATACGGTTACAACACCACTTGACTTGGAGTATACGTTATTTTTATGCAAAGATAAGTCACACGCATGAGTGCATTCTGGAGATACCTTGCTGTTATTAATGGATATGTTGGTGATAGTGATCATCCCCGTGAGTCCCTCATGCATACCGGAAGGAAGTCGGGAAAGTCGTGGTCTTGGGTAGACACGAGCTTGTCCCTAGTTCCTCGTCGGGATGAGTGTGTCCGGTATGGCATGATGAGATTTGATGAGCGGTGATTCTATCTGTTGCTGGTAATATTTTGGTTGTGTTAATCATTTGGTGAGTTACTTGGACCACCTGAGTCGGTCGTAGGTCGAGTCTTGATCAGTAACTCCCTTATTTGTTGGTACTACCACTTGTCCCTGTCGCAGACGGGGTATGGTTCAGTAAGTTGTCAACCCCTTACCAAAGCACACACCGTACAGAGAGGCCATGGTGGAAGATACTGGAGGCCTCCGGTAGGCATGCCACTTGGTCCGGGGGCATGGGTGTTTCCGGTTGGGACCGAGAGGGGGGCACCCCTTAGAGCGCGCGAATATAAATTTGATCCCATGCTACGTCGAGGTTGTAGCCTCCCCACTTAGAGTTTTGCTTGGCAGGTGTCGTGGGTGACTCCAGACACCGGTGAGTTAGGCTGGTGTGTGCAGGTTGGGCGTGTTTTCAATTAAAAGGCCGTAGGCAGAATTAGTCCCGATGGGCTAAATAAATCTGTTACTCGTGGGTAAAAAGTACACCCTCTGCAGAGGTCATATCTTTTTGGATAGCCATGTTCAAGAGTAAGGACCACAGTCCGAGTGGAAATCTAGTAACGGTATTCGGATGAAGAACGATTTAATTAGAACTCCGTGACGGTTTTCGGATGGAGACACGGCTAACTGGATCATAGTAACGGTATTCGGATGGAGGACGAATTAGCTAGAACTCAGTGACGGTCTTCGGATGGAGAAACGGCTAACCTAGATTTTGTTTATGACCTGTGACATCTGAGGATCATGTTTTATTATTATTATTGTGGACTAACCATTTACATTATGTATTTTATTGAGTATCCCTGGGATGGTTCTACCTCCTGGATATTCACTGCGATTATTCTTATATAAGCCCTTTATGTGGCGTCGCTCAGATGCCCGACTGTGGCATGTTTGATTTTTATTTATTTATCTTTTATAAGCCCTTTATGTGGTGTCGCTCAGACGCCCGACTGTGGCATGTTTGATATTTATTTATCTTTTATAAGCCCTTTATGTGGTGTCTCTCAGATGCCCGACTGCGGCATTGTCATTTTATTTGCAACCTTTCGAGGAGTCTTTTCAGACACTCGCTCAGTGCATTCCATTTTTACTCCCGTATTGCATACTCATGTTTTTAACCGCACGCGAGCATCACAGACTTTCGTTTACTTCATGGCAGACTTATTATCATAAAATGTTTCAGAGTTTGATTATCTCTTGTTATATCATACCCGTGTTCTTAATGTTTGCGAGTACATTCAAACGTACTCACTGGCTTGTCCCTGGCTATTGTCTTGGCCAGATTTCGCGCATGGAGATAAGTATCGTGGTGACAGCCCCGGAATCCTTCGTGTTGACGATAGCAGCCTCGCGAAGATAGGAGTTATCCTGGTCAGCTGTTCTTGTGGGAAATGGAATCCCATAGACGCAGATGTTCCACAAACCGCTTCCGCCATCAACCACTAGAAACCAAATGTTGTACTCCTAGGCCACAATGGTCTTGTACTACATATTTTGTACCTTGCTTGGAATTCTTGTATCAAGTTGGTGCCTCATCAGCTAACAGTAATCCTGGGGCTGGTGAGCACAAAGGCCGTTTTCTGGGAAATTAATATCCCGAAAATCCGGTCGTGACACGTCCACTTTATTAAAGAACTTGAAGAGATGCTTTAGTAACAAAGCCTCATTTTGAATGCCCAAGTTAAGAACACCCAAACCACCGAATTTCTTAGGGCGACAGACTAAATCCCAAGCAGCCAATGATTGACGTGGGTTATTCGTGTTACCTCTCCACAGACATTTCCTCATGATTCGCTCTAACTGCTGCAAAATGCCCTTGGGAAGAGATATGGTACACAAGAAGTATATTGGCATGGAGCACAACACCGACTGTAGAAGTTGTAGTCGGCTTCCTTGATTTAGCAGGCATGAGGAAGCAGATAAGCGTCGCTCAACACGATCAACCAGAGGCAGCAGATCATAGATTGTAGGCCTAGAAGTTCCCACTGGCAATCCTAGATACGTGAATGGCATTGACCCAACATCGCATCCGAGCAAAGAAGCCACCCTAGCACCTTTCGCATCAGTCATATTTATTGGAATGAGTGAGGACTTACTAAAGTTTACACGTAATCCTGTTATCGCCGCAAATGTGTGAAGCATCTCCTTGAAAGCAATAAGCTGATCATCGATCGCAGGCAGAACAATTAAAATGTCGTCGGCATATTGTACAATCGGGTAGTCGCTGGAGCTGGTTGGGATTGGCAGTGAGAGGATGTTCCTGGAGCACATCTCGTTGACTACAGATTGCAATAAATCAACCGCAATCACAAAGAGCAATGGTGAGAGAGGATCCCCCTGACGCACGCCCGTTCTGCAAACAAAGTGATTACCCGGCACACCGTTGAGAAGCACAGAAGAAGATCCCGTAGACAATATGCTATTGATCCATCCAGTCCACCGGGAGTCAAAACCCTTGCATTGTAAAATTCTGAGAATAAGTTCATGCTCAATTGTGTCGAAGGCCTTCATGAAATCCAGATTAAGGAGGACGATGGGTCGCCTCGAGGCTTTGCATTGGTGTATATACTCAAAACACCAGGCCAGGCAATCTTGAATAGAACGATACTGAAGAAAACCATATTGATTGCGGTGGATGCATCTGAGTATCACTTTCTGAAGGCGGTTAGCAAGCAGCTTAGTTAAAAACTTCAAGCACGTGTTGGTCAACGAGATGGGCCGAAAGTCTCCGACAACTTCAGTGGTCAGCTTTTTGGGGATCAGAGTAATTAGTGAAGTGTTAAGACATTCTAGATTGCATCTACCCTCATAGAACTCCTTCACAAGTTGCATGAAATCCTCCTTTAGGATTGGCCAACACTTCTTTAAGAACAGGCCAGAAAAACCATCGGGACCAGGAGCACGATCCGGTGGCATGTTCTTAATGACAGATTCAACCTCGGAATCAGAGAAAGGCTGGGATAAATCCTCAAGGCCATCAACACGCGCAATTAAGGTGTCCAAATCAAAACCCATGCGGATTCCTTTTGCATTGCCCATACGCTGATTAAAATTAGACCAAAACATGCCAGCTAGTTGTTGGTGATCCGAGACCACATTACCTTCTGCATTCTTAATAGAAGAAATTGTGTTTCTCCGAAACCTTTCGGTGGCCATGGCATGGAAAAATTTCGAATTTTCCTCACCAATTTTAATGCTGCGTATAGTACAACGTTGCTTCCAATATACAAATTGCCAATGTAAGATATCCTCCAGATGCAATTTCACAATTCACCTAAAATTAAACTCCGGCCTAGTCAAAGGCCTAATCTCCTCCAGTCCATCAAAGTAAAGAATCACTTTGTTGCAGTCAGAAATGAGCGCCTTAACTGTGGACAGATTGAGGTGCCATTTCTTGAGGGCATATCGAAGTGCCTTGAATTTAGAGGAAATAGTTAAGGCACCCGGGGATCTGGCCACAGACTTGTTCCAAACTTGAGCAACACAACCGTAAAACCCAGGCAAATCAATCCAATAATTTTCAAAGCGAAATATTTTAGCCTTAGGAATAGCAGTAGCAATCGAGACCACACACGGGACATGATCAGAGGCCGTGCGTGCAAGCGGCAATACTAGCGTGTTGGGATGATCCGAAGTCCATGCAACTGAAGTAAAAAACCAGTCAATTTGTTCAAGTAAAGGTTCAATTTGCATATTTGACCAAGTGAATTGTCGTCCCTTAATTGGTAGCTCAACAAGACCCAAGTGGCCAATCACTTCATTAAACAGAAAGATATCGCTGACATTACCCCCAGGTAGGTTATGATTTTCCAACGACCGCGTAAAATTGAAATCGCCCAAAAGCAGCCAATTATCATCACAATTGATGTCAAGGTTGTATAACCATTGCACAAAATCATCGCGGGCCGGACCCTGGCAAGGGCCATAAACTGACACTAGGGTCCAAACTTCAGAAGTATGCTTAGAGCGGAATTCCAGAATAATACTATAATGCCTTGCCTCAATTAATTTACCCTCAAAGAAAGAGGAGTTCCAAATGATGACCATACCAGCTGAGGCACCCACCGAAGGCACATACGAAAAATTTTCAAAACGTCGTGGACAAAACTTCCTAATAAACCAGTGATCAATATGCATACACTTCGTTTCTTGGAGACAGACCACAGAGCAGCCATTTTCATCAATCTTTTGTTTAACCGCTAATTGTCGTGCTTCAGAATTAAGACCACGCACGTTCCAACATAAAACCTTCCAGTCTTTAAACCCGGACTGATTCATTACAAACCATAATAGAGAGCAACAAAAGTAGATCACGCAATGACCTACACTGACCAGCTAAGCATAGCCATGGGAGAGAGAACCCAAAATGAAAACATAAATAAAGATAGATGACGTTTAAAGCGGTACGCCATGCAACTAATCATCAGAACTCTTGTTGTTGGAGGAGGTAGAAGGATCAGCCTCAAGCTTATCCTTGGAGATCTTCTCAGGAGCAATGCGCAGACGTGCCCCGATACGCTGAAGATCAGTAATAGGCGTTGGTGGAGGCACTGACGGGTTCCCCTCCGGCTGTGAAGAGCTAGTTCTCCGCTTCTTGAAAGTACGCTGGGTCTTGATCTGCTGGGAGCCTCTGCTTGGGGATCTGTGATAGCCATCGCGTAACGCACTTAGACGTGCACTGCGGCGCACCTCTGTGTCTACCAAAATTTTAGCAGATCTTGGTTTCCGGCCACGCTTGGTGGTCACCTTAGGGACAACAGAGAGATCATCAAAGCAAAGAGCCTTTGCAACTGGTCTCCTAACTGGAGAAGCCTGGCGTGGAAGGCTGTAAGAGGATTCTGGCGGAGGCTGCAGAGAGAAGCTGACATCTGCTCCATTGTAACAAATATCCCATGAGCACTTAGTCAGCAGTAGAGACCCAAATTCAGTCTTGAACACAAACTTTGGGATTTCAGCAGTGAAAAAAGCCGGCAAGAACTTCTGGAAAGTTCGCTGCCATTGCATAACAGGTGGCAGAATAGGGCCAAATATAGTGAGAACTTGCCCAATATGAAGAGGAGGATGCATAGGGGCCGCTGGTTGCTGCAAGATCACCATATCATCAACTGGTTGAGCATTAACAGAATCATCCGAAACTTGCAGAATGATTGATTCCTGCGACTGGTTCGCCTCAACATGATTTTCATCCACAAGCTCCTGCTGCACATGCAGATCATCATGTGGAGCCTCCTGGTGATGTGGTTCATGATCGTGAGCCGGTGGTGGTAGTTCATCCCAACCAATTTCAGGAAATTCAGGCATAACCCAGTTATGGTTATGAAATTGCAGGTGCCCAGGGAGTGGGTGAGGGTTGCCATCGAAGGGCATCGGATCCTCATCAGGTGGCAAGATATCAGCAAAGTCTGCGGAGAATATGTATATCGGAGCAGACCAAGATATGCGAGAACCCCCAAAGTCAGCAAACTCTCGATAGACCACATCACGCGGCACTAAGGTAGTCGCCAGAAAAGAAACGTATGCCAAAGTACGAAAAAGCAGAGGATCATCCTGGTGCCAGTGATGGAAACGACCAAAAGTGCTAATTGCATCTGCAATATACTGCGTTCGCCTATAATCCAGGGGTATTCCAACAATCATAACCCATCCCCGACGAAAACCCTGAATAGCTCTGTAATTGATACCCACATCATGTGGCACAAATCGAACAAATCTATCATTGTCAAGTTCGAACAGAGGATGATCTACAAGAGCTTGCCTAGCAACCGGACTACGGAAACGCAAGAGTCCAACTCCTTGAATCCAAGGCTGAGAATCAAGAACGGCACGGCCAAGATTGTTGACAACAAAATCACTGACCATATTTCTGAAGATGGGAACTTCTTCAGGCAGGGGAGCAGGCTCAACGATGGCAATGGCGTATTCTTCATGCTGACGATCAGGAGCCACTGCTGGAGAGTAGAAGGTGTGCGGAAGTCGCCGCGGACCACCGTCGACGATCTCGAAACCCAGCGGGACGAAAGGCGTGGGGTCAAGGGTGAAGGTGGCCATTGCTGGATGCGGTGAAGGAGCTGATGGCGGGGTAGGAGCCGCGGTGGATAATGGTGGAGCTAAGCTGGGCAGTGGTGGCAAGGAAGGTGGTGGTGGCGTGGTGGGCGGTGGCTCGGCGGGCAATGGCGGAAGCGATGGGGTGGCAGGCGTGATGGGACTGGGCAAAGACCCCAGAGGGTTATGTGAAGGGGAAACCGAGGCGCCGGGCGAATATATCTCCGCTGACCATCCTGGAGAATCAGGATTGACCCGTGGGACCCACTTGTAAGCCGGAGAAGGCATAGAGTCAGAGCATCCTTTGGCCCTGTGGCCCAATCTAAAGCATCGACGGCAATGGACCTGCTTGGTGCACGAGCTGGTATGATGAAACGTAGATAAGTAGTTCTGGCACTTCCAAACGTTGAACACAATATCATCAATAATATCATTAACCCTAGCAGAAACACCAGGAGAGTCCGGCCGGTCAGCATCCATAATCAGTTGAGAATAATTTCCAATCACAGAAACAGAATTATCCAAGATAGCCACTGATGGTTGGGGCGTAGATTGGGCCGAAGAAACCGTACATGGGATTGGAGAGCCATGTTGGGCCGGTGATCCATGTTGGGCCAGGGATTCCGGTGCAACGCAACCAGATGACACGGTATCATACGTAACCTGCAACTCATTGCCTAAACCGATCGGTGTAATTCCGGAAATCACGGCAGTATTCTTGGCAAGGACGTTGATCGTTCCGAAAGCGATGGGTGGCGTCACCACCGTCCACTGGAGGTTGCTCGCCGGCGGTGATGGCATGATCACCTTCTCACTAGGATTAAGTTCATAGCCGGCCTCAGAAACCGTATCAACACAGAGCTGAGTAGCTGGGTATCTATAACCCTTACAAGCTGGATACTGCTGGAACGTGGCAAAGGAGATTTTCTTCCTTGTCGAAGAACCCGATCTAAGAGAGGACTTTGATGGTGGTTTATGCATAGCAATCAAACCCAAAGTAGCACACTTTTTGGAGGGACTAACCATAATCCACTCAGCGTCACACTCCTTTCTCCAGATCTCTAACTCACGTTTCCAATTTGGACCTTCATTCCCCCAAAGATGAAAATAACATTTGAAATGCGGGCATGCAAACGATCTCAACTGGAGTATGCAAAGGCCAACTTGCTTGCAGGAAACAATGAAAGAAAATACCTTGCCCTTGATGAGTTGAACCGACAAATCAATGGCCGATCCCCCAATCGCTGATTCCAATGCAGCCGCCGCAGAATCCTCATCAAGACGGATATCATGTCGGCTAAAGGGCACAACCATAATGAAATGGCTCGTGTCATCCGAGGGATGAACAGATCTCCCACGAGAAATGAAAACCTTATCTGCAAAGATGGAGCCCGCCGAGAAATACAAATCCAACATTGATCCACCAGAGGTACCCATAGGAGATGGGTATAGCCATGTAGATCAAAGCACGCCGGAGTAGATGAGCGGGGAAAATCCACAATTGACTGGCTAGAAGTGTAGATCGCCGGAAAACCTAGGCCGTGGGCTGGGAGGGTGGGTGGGTGGGAGAGGAGCCATCCTTTTTGTCCGAGATGAGTTTGGTAGAGACCTGATGATAGTATTATTCATACTCCAAAATATATAAGTGAAGTTCATGGAGAATTCTACAAATAATATAGACTAACCAATGTCCAAGCTCAAAATGTATAAGTGAAGCACATGAAGCATTCTATAAAACCATACTCAAAAGATTTAAGTGAAGCACAAAGAGCAATTCTATAAGATCATACTTAAAAGATATAAGTGAAGCACATGAAGCATTCTATAAATCAATGAAGGGCTATCTCATACTAGCATGGTTCATAAAGGAATAACAAAAAACACAAAGGACAAAAATCATGTGAACGAAACAAAAACCGAGGTATACTGATAACTATTGAAGAAGAAAGATGGGATGCCAACCGGGGCATCCCCAAGCTTAGATGCTTGAGTATCCTAGAATATTTACTTGGGTTGCCTTTGGAATCCCCAAGCTTGAGCTCTTGCCTCTCTTTATTCTTCTCACATCGGTAACTCCTCGTTCTTCGAACACTTCATCCACAAAAAACTTTAACAAAAACTTTGTGAGATCCATTAGTATAATAAAGCAAATCACTACCTTTAGGTACTGTTGCAAACTCATTCCAATTTCATATTAGAACTATATCTACTGTATTCCAACTTCACCATAGTTCATACCCCCCGATACTACCCATAGATTCATCAAAATAAGCAAACAGCACACGAAAAACAGAATCTGTCTAAAACAGGACAGTCTGTAGTAATCTGACGGTTTAGTAAACTTCTGTAACTCCAAATATTATGAAATAAATTTTAAAATTTGAACAATTTATACAGAAGTAATGTGCAAAAAAATTCAGACCTATTTGACTTTCCAGTAAAATATTTAAAATCACGCACTACAGCCAACGTTTCTGTTTTTGTTCTGCACATAGTAAACAAGCAATCTAATCATCCTAAAACCAAAGCTTGGCACATTATTTTTATAATAAAATGGATATATACAAGGGGATAATTATTTACAGAGAAACTTCCATGAAAAATTATACGTTGTTTCCGTGAGCATGAACACAAGTGCTCAAGGTCGACCCTCACTTCTTCAATGCATAACTTTCCAATCACTTCTCTTTTTGAAAACCTTTTTAGGCATGAGAGGCAAGTAAATTTTTTGTATTTTCATTCTTTTAATTTTTTTTGTATGTTTCACCCACAACTAAACAGAAACAAAAAGGAAAAACAAAATCTACTTAGTGAAGAAAGCAAACAAGCACACACAAGAATATCAACCCCACGCTATTGCTCCCCGGCAACGGCGCCAGAAAAGAGCTTGATAATCCCCAAGTGCAGGGAATCATCGTAGCAATTTCATATGGTGGAAGTGATAAGTATGGAGTGTCGAACCCACAAGGAGCTAAAGGTAAGATCAATATTTTCTCAAGCCCTATCTGCCACTGGTTCGACTCTACGTACACCGAACGTTTGCTTCCAACTAGCAACGAGAAATAAAACTATGTTGTGGGTATGAAGTGGAGATATCGGAGAGCTAAAATATTAAAGTAGGTGTTGTTATCATAAAGTTAGAATATATTACTAAATATTATAAATACCGAGTGTGGACTAATGGTGGATCGGCGTGCGGAATTGTCCTAGGCAATCGTTAACAAGACCGGTAATCACTATTGCAGTTTCATATGAGGGAGAGGCATAAGCTAACATACTTTCTCTACTTGGATCATATGCACTTATGATTGGAACTCTAGCAAGCATCCGCAACTACTAAAGATCATTAAGGTAAAACCCAACCATAGAATTAAAGCATCAAGTCCTCTTTATCCCATACGCAACACCCCCCTTACTCGGGTTTGTGTTTCAGTCACTCACGCAACCCACTATAAGCGAATCATAAACGTATTGCAACACCCTACAGCGGGAATCCCTCACGCTTGCGCGACACGGAGGGCACCATAGGACAGCACCAAAGTAAAACATACAACTCATACCAATCTAGATCATTAATCAATCCAAAGACAAAGGATATCTACTCAAAACATCATAGGATGGCAACACATCATTGGATCATAATATGTGGCATAAAGCACCATGTTCAAGTAGGGATTACAGCGGGGTGCGGGAGAGTGGACCGCGTAAAAGAGATGAGGATGGTGATGTTGATGAAGACGATCACCGCGGCGATGATTCCCCTCTCAATGGCACTCTGGTGCCACCAAGAGAGAGGATGAGAGGTTCTCCCCCTTGTGCTTCCTCCTCCATGGCCTTCCCCCTCTGGTCCTTGGCCTTCATGGTGATGATGGCCCCTCCAGGATCCTCCTCCATGCCCTCCGGTGATGATGGCCCCCTCCGGTAGGGTGCCGGAGAGGGCCTAGATTGGTTTTCGATGGCTACGGAGGCTTCTGGCGGCGGAACTCCCGCTCTAGGTTAATTTTCCGAGGTTTCTGTGTTTATAGGAATTTTTGGCGTCGGTCTCACGTCAAGGAGGTGCCCGAGGCGTCCACCAGGCAAGCCCACGCGCCCGGGGGGGTGGGCGCGCCCCCCACCCTTGTGGACGCCCCGGGACTCTCCTGGCCCAACTCTTTTACTCTGGAGTCTTCTTTTGGTCCATAAAAAATCATCAAAAATTGGCACGTCAATTGGACTCCGTTTGATATTCCTTTTCTGTAAAACTCAAAAACAAGGAAAAAACAGAAACTAGCTCTGGGCACTAGGTTAATAGGTTAGTCCCAAAAATCATATAAAATAGCATATAAATGCATATAAAACATCTAAGATGGATAATATAATAGCATGAATACTTCATAAATTATAGATACGTCGGAGACGTATCAAGGACAAACTTACATTATTGGTGAAGGCAGGCTCTATAAAGCCCTTGTCCATGCTGATGGGGGGCAATTCAAGAAGTTTACCACAGAATATACTTCATAAGCATTGCCTTTATTCTACATTTTGTTAGGAGTAAATATAGATGTGACAATATAATAAAAAATGGAGAATATTTAAGATAAGATGAAGAGTGATGCTACATAACCAAGTAGCTATAAATGTAAGGACAGCGTTACAGGTAAAAGGTATAGCCAAGAGCAATGCAGAGCTAAACTTCTTCAGTACCATCGGTGTTATCCAACCTTATGGTAAGAGTAAATATAGATCTTATGTGTAGAAAATGGAGGGCAAAGGAAAATAAGCTGTAGAGTGATGGTACATGAACAACTACCTGTCAATATAAGTACACTGATAAAGGACAACGGGTACTTACAAGAACAATGCAGAGCTAAAAAAATTCATTGGCATTGGATATATTCTACACTAATGTAATCATTCATACAGATCAGATAATTTGGAGCCAACAATTGATAAGCAAGCTATCATGCATACTGCTGTCACATAATGAACCAGGTATGTATGCAAGTACAGTGATACAGGACAACAGGTACTAACAAGGGCAAAGCAGCGGGCAGCATATTTGCGGTATCTTGTCATTCTTTTCAAACCGGAATTCTTTTTCGAGCAGATTTCCTGCAAAAAAGATCCGTAAGGAACGTGCGGAAAAGTAGAAGTTCAAATTGTCATGCGATATCATAGACAGTACCTCATCCTCGGAATGAGACCAGTGCATAACAAGGTTTTTCCATTCAATGTCTTCTAAATTTAGCACAGGAGACTTCACCAGAAATTCGTTTATAGACTTGCCATCAAAGTGTGATTTCCTCAAGTAACACCAATACTGCTGCAATGCTTCCTTGAAAAGCGCAAGCAAGCTTTGCTCGACATGACTATCCAGATTGACCCTCGCCTACTTACAACAATGTAATGTAAATCATTGATGTGTTCAATCAGCAGAAAACAGGAAAATAATCACCATGAATAATAGCACTTACACGTAAGTGGGACAGGAAGATGTGAAAATGGTGTTTGTCTTCACTATAATCTTCCCATGATGGGAATATATGCACATAGTCCCTAACAACATTGAAAGCATTGTCTTTTAAACTGGGAATAACTGGAATGGGGTTCCAATCTGCAGGAATTGGCCGTCTTTGCAGTTGGGATAGGTCTTCGGCCGGTGGACTTGCTATACTTTTTGCTGGAGTGGGATTTTTCTGCGGTACGGCTGGTGCTATGGCAACTGAAATCGGCATACCTTTTGCTGGAGTGCAGGTCCTGTGTGGTGCGGCTAGTGGTGTGGCAAGTGAAGTATGGGTACAGTCTACTGGAGTCGGTCCTACATTTTGTGTCACTGGTTGTACAGCCAATATAAGTGGGGTGTTGTCTGATTTCTCCGGCACAACCACATTTTTCAAGGACTTTGCTGGTGCTCCTTCAGGTTCGGCAATCACCCTCTTCCTTTTTGATGTCTGATGCACAAGAATAGCACTTCAGTGGAAAAACATGGTATGATGACAGATGGAAAATGTATTGATAATGGATGGGCATGGCATCTCGACATATATGATGAGTAAACTAAGCAGATGGCAGTGCAACAAAGTAGAAGAAATGCAAGACGACATATGCAAGATACGTGAAATCAATAAAACCTTGCCAAATTAGAACATGCACCTTGATGGGTGAACAGGACAGGCCATCTGCCTTTGACTCCTCGAGGTTAGAATAGTCATTAGGATCATATTCTGAACAAGAATCAACAGGGGGAGCGTATGAGTTTCATTGCATCCATAATGGCACTCAATGCCTTGGTGCCAATTTTGTAAGTCATTGTGGTGTTTAGCTTCAAGAGTGGACTACTGCTAGTGCGACACAAAGCAGCTACACAGATCATAGTGTAGATATAACGGGAAAACCATAAGCATCAGAGTAAAATCAGCAAAGTGGAACTTGCTGGAATATATGTGCTAGTATTGCCGGTATGGCTAGAAAGGCTTCAGATACCAGCTCTCTTCAACTGAAGGTGCGGTACTGTTAATATCAGTGTAACTCTCAAAGGCGACACAGCTCCCCGCATTTCCTTGCTATTCTTATAGGATTCAAGTGGGCAGGCCACTACAAATCCTATTCCCATGTTTACAAAATCCTACGAATCAAAGAGGCCCGAAGAGTTCAAAGTTTCCATACCAACCGACCGTATAGACCTCTACACTGCAAATGTCCCTGCTCATCTTCACTACAAGGAACATACTGTACTACTATCATACTCCCTTTGTTCCAAAATATAAGTCTTGGTAGAGATTTCCACTATGGATCACATACAGATGTATCCAGATACATTTTAGAGTGTAGATTCACTCATTTTGCTCCATATGTAGTCCATGGTGGAATCTATACAAAGACTTGTATTTAGGAACGGAGAGAGTACTTATTAAAGAAGAACGGAAGAGAACATGCTAGAGAAGAGCAAGCAGATTTTTGATAATAAAATGTTCGTTGCGTAGTGCCCACACATGATGAACCAGAGCGCATTAAGAAAGCAACTCCCTGCTGTCTCTCTATATGTGGTGCACGTGCTTTTTCGAAAGTAAAGTAGGAACATTAGCTGACCAATTAAATGCTATCTGTTTTAGTAATATCAGCATCATATCAAATTCGTACTTGAGCAACAAGTTTGGAATAATGAGTGGCACGTTGTTTAGCTTGATGGATTCAGGTGCAATGCTAAGCAGGTACGATGACGGTATTGAATATAAAGGCATGTCTGCATTTGGGTCAGTCGACCATTTCAGCCAGTTGGATGAAGATCCTACGTCTCCTAACCCTTCTTCTTCCTCGTCTCTGATTCTTCCCATACAGAACACCACACGGGCCGCCGGCCGGACCATCGGCCCCCACCGCATGTGTTCCTCCGCCACCCCCACCCCCGCCCCCACCCGCGTCGAGTTTTCTTCGTTCGGCGAGGCCCCACCACCCCCCCCCACACACACACAACCAAAGTCCCCACCCGAGCCCCTTCGTTCGCACCGGCGAACTCCGGCGAGCTCTGAAAAATCGACTGACCCAATTTTAAAATTTAGTCTACTGTGATTTAACTAGTGTGGAATATAAAAGGGGAAAACCATAAGCATTGGGAGTATAGTGTTGAGCGTGCCATGGCGGATCTGAAGGTGCAAACCGGACAAAGGAAACTTTGCAACCAATGTTTGCTCTCAACTAGCAAGTAAGTGATGGACAAGAAATCAGAGTAAAGCAGTGGCGATCTATTTTCTTGCTGCGATAAATACGTTGAGCAGATATGAAAGAGTACCGCCTCTGGTGCGGCACCGTGTATGCATCTGCTGAGAATTTGACAGTGCTGCGGTAGCGATGGTTGTCGACGGCGTGGAAGCAGATCTAGGAGGGTAGACGGTGGCAGCGAGGCGCGGTGGACGAGATGGTCGTAGGAGCGGCGCCCGCAAGGTGGACGACGGCGGGGATGAAGCGAGAGGACGGGATGCAAGGATCCGGTCCGAAGCCGTGGATGAGAGAGTTCGATCTCTTGTAATGGACGGTGGCGTCGGGGTATCAGCTCCGGCATGGTGGAATAGGACGACGGTGGATGGGGTGGCGGACGGAGGAGGCTGGGGTGGAGAGGGTGTTTTGGCGCCCACGGAGTACGAATGGGGAAATGGAGGTGGAGAGGAAGGGGGAACCATGTCTTGAGGGCGCGCTTGTCTCAAATGCGAGGAAATTTACAAACTTAGCCCCCATTTCAAATTTCCTACATCACAGCAATATTAGTCGGTTGGGGACAGGACGGTAATCTCGCATACACCGAATATTTGCCGACGAGAGTTTGTTTTTGGCGCCCACCGTGTATGAATCGGGGAGGGAGTCGATTTCGGCCGAGGACACACTGTGTTTTGGCGCCCACCGTGTATGAATCCGGGTGAGAGGCGGTTATGTCACGTTTGAGTGAAATTACAAACCTACCCCTATCGAAACCTATAGAAATCGAGCAGATAGGCTTTGCGTGGCAGGGATAGGCAGTAGTAATTTCCATCTCGCAGATTTTGGTTTCGGGCAGTTACTGCGACTTTCCTCGCTTCGTTCAAATTTTGCAGAGTGCACGTTTACCGTGCCAACTGAATTCGAATCCCGTTTGTATTCTATTTTTTTCGGGCAGGATCCATTTTTGATTGGAATAAAATTCTATATACATCATTTTTATATATATACTTTCAAGAGCACAACAAAGAATTCTGCTCCTTTATATGTATAATATGATTTACAAATACAATGATCTCAAAATCATAAGGTTGAATTCAAAAAATTAAACCAAATTATGTTCTACTAAAATGTATGGATCAGTAATATCTACATATTAAATAACATAGATGCGCGTGAATTCATATGAGTATGCATGTTTTATAGATCAATTTTGGTTCGAGTATGGATTACATGTATCATCATCTCGAATTCAAATATTTGAATCCCTTTTATGTTCACTCCTTTCATGCCCATCTCTCTCGCATGCATGCTCCTTCATGTAGCTAGCACTCTCTTTTCTCCAGTTCACCCGCACGCTCACTTCATGTTTCTCCTATCCTCGCAAACATGGTCTCTCGACGTCTCCCTTGAGAAGTGTCACACTCTCCCTATCATTATACATTACACGGTTTTCATTATCTCTCAAGTCTCTACCGTTCTCTTGTATCACTAGGTACCTAAGCTTTCTTTTTCACCGCCACACACACACAGTCTCCACTCGTCTTTCACTTTGTCTTTCTCTCTATGGGATACTCTCACACACCCTATATGTCTCTAGATATGAATCATACCACTAAAATTACTCTCTCTCTCTCTCTCTCCTGTAGACACAACATTTGTTGCAGTCTCCTTTTCGTCTCCATCCCAGACTGACATTATTCATTTGTCTACCGATCAGACAACCCCCCCCCCCCCCGCTCTCTCTCTCACACACACACAACTCCTGCTTCCACTCCCCTTCCCGACTACCGTCTCTCTCACACACACACAAAACTCTCGCTTTCGCACCCCCGCCTCGTATTTCTCTCACAAACATTTATCGACTAGCCTCTACATAGGTTTATACACCCGCACACTCGTGCTTCCACCATCGCATACATGACTCTCTCCCGCTCCTTGTATCTATGTAGATTTTTCTTCCCTTCTTGAAACACGCCCTCTTGATCGTGCACACACAGACTATTGCCTCATTTTAAGCTGATACCTCTCGCACACACACTCTTTGTGTCTTTGTCATACATGCACTCCATCCTCCTCCTCTCTACCTCTCTCTCACACACACATGGGCTTTTTGCAACAACTAGCAAGATGCCCATGCGTTCCATGGAACATGAAGATGCATTTGTATGAGTAGTTTATCTTGTGGGAGAAAATGATGAACAAGGGAAGGCCTTATTTCCAAGTGTGGAGAGGGGTGTGGGTATCATTTTGCAAAATTGCCATAGTTTCCTTCCTATCCGTCAGATATAGATCGGGCGGCCTATATTGCAGGATGGCAGGCACACGATCATCACCGACTATGCTTTTTATATGAGTAGATAAAAAACAGAGTTGGTGATGATGGTGGGCCTGCCATCCTGCAATATAGGCCGTCCGATTTATATCTGACGGATAGGAATGAAACTATGGCAATTTACCCGCACTCCTCTCCACATTTGCAGATAAGGCCTTCCCTCGTTCATCCTTTTCTCCCACAAGATCTTGATGTTCCGTGCAACGCACAGGCATCTTGCTAGTAAGAGTAGAAATTAGACATATACCACTTCTCGAATCTTGAAACCAACAACATTCCTCCCTTATCTCATCAAAACCGCCAAAGGAATATATTTTGAGTGAAACATAACATTTTTTTAGTGATATACGTATTTCAAAACTAGACTTTTTTTTCTATCAAATCGGTGAATATGTATTAATCTACTCTGATCGTGTGGCAACGCATTGGCGCATTGCTAGTAGTTATTATAATTTTTTGGACACCAGACAAACGGTGAGTACATATACGAAGAGAAGAGGCGCACGCACGTAGTCGGTCTCTTGCTGTCTCGCACACACAAGTGTTACGTAAAGGCAACGTTAACAAATAAACCCTAAAACCCTAGGTGCACGATTGCTGCATTTGCGGGTACCGGGTACGTGGTGGAGCGCACCTTTGTAGGAATAGTCAGCTCGCGTGATAATTTGATCCGTAGGAGTTGATGGTCGGGACCACAAGTGAACGACTTGGAGGCGGTGGCTCGCCAGTTGCCACAGATCGAGTAGCCACATTTAAAATATCATTTTTTAGCGGGTTTAAGAGTTCCGATTTTCAATGGCGCGTTATAAGTACTAAGTAGTTTTTAGAACGATTGGTATGGAGCGAAAATGGAATTCATAGTACTCCCTCTGTTTCTTTTTACTTCGCATATAAGATTTGGTCAAAGTTAAACTGCACAAAGTTTGACCAAATTTATATAAAAAATATGAACATCTACAATACGAAAACTATATAGTATGAACATACCTTTAATGGTGCATCTGATAATATTGATTTCATATTGTGAATGTTTATATTTTTTAATATAAAGTTAGTCAAACTCTACAAAGCTTGACTTTGACCAAACCTTATATGCGGACTAAAAAGAAACGGAGGGAGTACTACGTACCTCCTTGGCGTATGGTTGTACGGGTTTATGTTGTGAGATGTTGAACCTGGTAGTTCTAGGGCAAATACTATGGTTTAGATTTAGATGTTGGTTTTCAGTAATGAAAATCGGAAGGGGGAAACCCATCTTTGATTAAAAAAACTACTACCTCCGTTCTGGTTTACTAGTCCCCATCATATTTTGGGTCAAAGTTTGTCCACGAATTTTACTTGTAAAATGTGAATGGAAAAAAGATTTTGTTATACGCAAACAAAAAAGGACTGGAGGGAGTGATTGCTCTGACACGGACGCGACCTCTCATAGCGCAGGCATTGAACCGGCGCGCCGGCCAAGAGGGCCCCACTCGTTGTAGGGCCGGCTGAACACGCCTCCTCGCCGCATGCAACCGGCTTCAGACTGCCCTGCCTGCCTTCATTAAATCCGCGCGTGTGCCGGCAACACGTCATTCCGCGAGCCGGACGGCATTTTAGAACACAAAAAATGACCAAAATATAATTAATTACGCATTGTCTTGACTTGTTGTGCTCGCACTGGTAGCAGGAACTAGATGTTTTTCTTTATTCATAACTCTCCTCGATTTTTTTGGCTTTGAAGTGAATCATGGTTGTGGACATTATGTATGAATGTGGAGATATCTGTGAACATGAGTTTGATGTGGAAGTTGAACTTGGAATGTCGGGCTTGCGCGTGAACTATACCATGTCCAATGCTTCGCCATGCAAGATGAGACTTATTATGCACTGTTCCCCATACCTGCAGGAAGCCCATTCGTCTCCAAATCTTTTCCTCTCCATGTGTGGAAACAATATGCCTGCCAGACTCTCCTTCTCCCTCCGGCGGTCCCACCACTCCACCTCGTGTGGAAAAAATCTGCATGCATGACTCTCCTCCCCCCGCGCTCGTCCAATCCGTTGTGACCAGCAATATTTCCACCCCTTCCCTCCCCCGTAATTTACTCCAACAAATATGCCCACGTAGATGTTACTTAACTGCAGGTGCATTGGGTCACTAACATATGGGCCCAACAGGGGTCTGGCCCACATGTCAGTAACGCAACGGGACCAGCAGTTAAGTCAGTGCAGCTCAGTCCATATGTTACGTAGGTGTGCCATTGCTCGCTATAAATACTGCGCCTCCCACGACATCGCTATCTCCTCCCCCTCACGTTCACGTTCATCGCTATCTCCTCTCCCTCCCTCTCACATCGACCACCATTGCATCGCCCCTCCCAAGCCCTAGGCACCCCTCGCTGCACAGCGCGGACGGTCACGCGTCGTCGTTCCGTTCCTCGCCACCACTACTCGAGGAGGACGCGTCGGTGTTCCGCTCCTCGCCATGACGCGTCAAGGTGGACGCGTCGCCATTTCGTTCCTTTCGCCACTAGTCGAGGAGGACGCGTCGGCGTTCCCAATCTCGCCAGCACGCGCGTCGGAGGACGCATCGGCTCCCCGCTACGAGGAGAACGCCGCGCCGCCCGCTGAGCCCCCCCAGCCTTGAGGAGCTTTGGAAAGAAATGGATGTCGCCTTGTGGGAGGCTTTGCCTCCAGCAGAGCGCGCCAAAATAGAGGCGGAGAAGAAGGCCGAGGAAGAGAAGCGCACCACGGAACAAGCTGCCTGGCAGGCCTATGTCGCGTCCGAGAGAGTCAGGCAATTGGCTCTTTGGCAGAAAGGCTCGTGCGAGGGCCGTGAGGGTGGTGGAGGACGCCCGTGCCGAAGCCCTGAGTGCAGTCGGGCCCAAGCGCCTCATCTACGCTTGGCGGTACGTGCACCGGGTGCACGCTTCCAGCGAGGAGGAGTACCTGTTGGCGCCGGATCACCACACCGGTGAGATCGCGCTCGCCCGCCGGCAAGCCGCCAATCAGCACCTCGCGAGTTGCGATGCTGAGGAAGAGGCATTGTGTCGGCGCGCTCGGAAACAGCCGCGCACTAGGGCACTCGTGGCGCGCCGCAAGCGCTCCTGCGAGCGCCGTGGCTTTTAGTAGGAGTATAATTTTTGTTTCGTAAGGCGATCTCATTAGTTTTGGGACGCAAATGATAAATCCCGAACGTTCAGGAATTATTAGCGTCCTTAATTAAGTATGTAAAAGGGAAAGTTTGGAAACCTTGTGTATTCGTACGCATTTTGTAAGTACGTGCATATAGCACAAACTTTACTATATACCATCGCACTACACATCTCTCTCTATATATGCTTGCAGACTGTGCTACTCCCTCCGTCCAGGTTAATAAGTCATCTTTGGTTGTGCACCGTGACCAAGAAGGAGGGAAGACTTATACACCTAGATGGAGGGAGTACTACTATTACTTATGTACGTGCAAATGCACGTTTTAACATTACGATGCAGTTTTTGTAAAAGTAGAAAAACAGCACTAGTCAAGCTTGTGAAATGATTCAATGCAAAACAAATGCAAATTTTTTGATCATAACTACCAGGGGCCAGTTCTTTTAGGCTTCTAGATTAGTAATCCCATAACTACTACCTCTGTCCTGGTTTATTGGTCCCCATTGTAATCTGTGTCAAATTTTGATCATAAATTTAACTAATGAAATGTTATCTTTGGTCAAAATTTAGCACAAATTACAATGGTGAGGAATAAACCAGAACGGAGGTACTAGAAGTAGTAGTTTAGAAGCCCAAATAAATGAGTGAGGCGCCTTAATGTTACCCTCCAGTGTGACTAGTCTTATGGAAAAGCTGGGGAAGCCGCCAAAAGAACTGGCCCTAGGAGTGGTAGCTAGGGATACTAGGAGTAGTAGCTAGGGATCGAGTGTGCGAGATGAACCGGAGAAAGTAAATGCAGAGAGATGAAATGCCAAAGAGACGGAAGGATGTGATGGTTGCTTGTCCGTTTATTTTACCAGGCCACTTATTACTGGGAGTGGTTGGGTTTTGTGATATGATGGCTTTACTGCCGCGCCACGAGCGGGGTGAGACTCCCGTGCAGTGCTGCCCTCTACACTAGTACTCGGTCGTGGTTTACTACATCGGTCGTGGTTTATCCCCCATTGAATTTGACTGAAGATTGAACTGAAAAAATGTTAGTGCATGTCAACAAAAACAATATCGTTGGATTCGTATTTGAACATAGTTTTCAATGATATAATTTTAGGTGACATGCATCATCAGTCAAACAAAAGTGGCATGGCAGTTGCAGGTGGTTCCTGGCTCGATCAGACGACGGCGAACGTTTGATGATCGTTCGCACGTACCGGACGTGTTGTTTCGCGGAATACAATCACAGTCACTGCAAAGTCTTTGAGCAGGATCCCAACTTCTCTGGGCCTTCAGGAATTTTTGACTGGAGGTTGGTAAGTAGCCTTGGTACACGCTCTCTGTTTGTCAGACTGAATTGTCCGATTAACCAGGAGATAACCGACGGCAAGGATCATGATGGCAGCGCGGTTTCGTTCATCAGGCAAAACTGTGTGTACACAGCATACCATGCGTCTCTGGATGCACCATACCCTGATATGTGCCGCCACGCTCTGTAGCCCAAAGTAGGATAGAGGGTCGCAAGTATCAGACTTCGACCTGCTAGCTGGAGTTTCCCCCGTCAGGCACCCATCTGGTTCAAGCCGTCAGCCAATCTCCACAGCTTAATAAATAGTAACGCCTAACTGAGCCAGTTAGTTAGATGCGTACACTTGTGTAGTAGGATCTTTATTTAGTTTGATGCATACACTTGTTTTTTTGGTAGCCCTTTTGTAATGATGGCTGATGCTTGGGTTGGAAGAGAGAGCTACGTCTTCACTCTTCTGGCCTGCTTACTGCTTCTGTTGCACCCCCAGCCCTAGTTGTTGTTGTTGTTGTTGTTTTCAATGTGCAATCAGTAGTATATTTCATCTGTTGGTTGAATAAATGTGTTGTTAGAACGACAAACACAATGTTTTGGAAGTCGTTGCACGGTTCGATCCTTTAGTGCCCCGTACCATACGTAGCGCATACTATTTTTTGTACGGAACACATTTTCCACTTGTTGATAACATGCAGCCCACTGATGAAGGCCCAATAGAGAAGTCCATAATTAACTGGAAGGGAGGCTCTCACATGAATCCGGCCCAGGTACATGCTCATGGTCCCCTAAACATAAATAAGTAAATAAATAAATAAAGCTAAATGCTCATGCATCAGTTCTTTAAATTCACGATTTAACAGGAGGATATTATTTCCTATGATAGTGTCGTTACATTCAGTCGATATTATTCTTCGGCAAAGATAGCGATCGGTCTTCTTTCTCCCAGCATTTTCTTCCTGCAACCAGCAGACCCATGCAAATTGTAGTCAACGTCGTAAATAGATTCGGTCCATTTTTATTTTTCAATAAGAATGTCCAACCCAGCCCAGCACATTGGCGACAGCACTTTATCCTCCGCCTTGGTTCGCTCGCCGCGGCGCCGCCGTCCGGCCCTGTCAACATAGTGAATCGGGAGAGGACTGTAGCTGTGAGTATGACAGTACGGACCCGCCAGGTCCACTCCCGAACACAAGCAAGCGCCTCTTTTACTACTCAGATGAACCCCTTGTTTTTTACTCTAGTCCACCCTGCTGATATCTGGGACCCACATCATTTTCAACGTATAGTCAACTAATGATAGAATTGCACAACTTTTTTTAGTAGTAATTCGGAGGAGCAGGCTATAAACTGGGTTGTGCGGTCTCTGTGGCCCGTCTAACAACATGACCAGCCCAGCAGTTTTTTCTTTGGGAAAATAGGTAGCCCAGTATTTCTTTTTGAAGAATACCCAAGCTAGGCCTATTTGTTTTCTCCGACTTACTGGGCTGCAAATATTTCAAGACGAGGAGGGATGCATTCCGGCCTGGCCAAAGAGTATGGTCAATGTTTGTTAAAAGTAATATCAAAAGGGGTTGAAAATTCCAAAAAAATTATAGCAAATGGGATATTAGTTTCTTTTTTTATTTTTGTTCTGATATCTTATACGTATTTCATTGGATTTAACATGACATAGTACTAGTTTATTTTTAAATTTGTTTTAGTATGGCTACTAATTTTTGGATTAAGAATATTTTGTTCCCCAGCAAAAATTTGTGAAATTTCAAAATTTCCCACATATTTAGTTGATTTTTTTAACCCTCGTACTGACCAGAAAATGGGCAGCAATTCTAAAAATGGAAAACGGGCTGCAATAAATTCCATATGAATTAGAAAATGAGTAAAAATAATAGCAAATGGGCTGTACACGCCACAGATTTCGAGGCTGACTTGTTTACGCAAGGCTTTGTCAGTCAACACACGATTCTAGTAGCAGTGACTGTTGGATGTCCATCAAACGGCCGACGTGCTTCTTCAATCTCTGGTCTCCCTGCTCCAGCCGCCTAAACTAGCGCCGCCGGGACTGCCTGCTCCCTCCTCTTGTGGCCCGCTGTGATGCCGCGCAGGCTTCCCTGGCCCACCCTACTCCCTCCGTTGGGCTGGCCACACGCAATCAACTGCCTCCTTATTACGCGAAAAAAATGATTCCTCCCACTGACATTTGGGGCGCACCGGTTGGGAGGCTGACCTGTGGGCCTACTAAGTTGACGCGTACGCAGGGCTTGTCAACTTAGTCAACAAACGATTCTAGCAGTAGTAACCGTTGGATTTGAATCGAACGGTCCTGCTGCTTCTTCAATCGCTGCTCTTCTTGCACCAGCCGCCCAAACCAGCACCGGCGAGACCGCCTGCTCCTGCCTCCAGTGGCCGGCTGTGCTGCCGTTGAGGCCTCACCGCCCCCTACTACTCCCACCGCTAGCCAGGCCCTGCGGCGACGGCAGCCTCACACCGCAGCCGAACCAGTGAACCCTCGTACTCCTCTCCGCGTGGGCATCCACTGCCGCGTCTTCCCAGGCTCCGCGTCGTCCCCTTCCTAGGCCTCGCCGTCGTCCACCGCCTTGGTGATCTCGGCGCGGCGTGGTCAATGTGGTCAACGACCGACTTCCATCAAAAGAGTACTGTACGTGGAGAGGCTGACAGCTGGGTCCACGGCCACAGCCCAGTTTTTTTGTGATTTGCCAAGTAAGTCGCTTTGTCAGGCCTGTTGGGCTGCAAATCTTTCAAGACGAGGAGAGCTTCATTCGGCTGGCCGAGAAAATGGCCTATCAGTAATGAGAAATGGGTTGTACATTTTTAAAACACATCAAACCGGCAATTAGTTTCAAATTTCTTTTTTTTCATTTCGAGATTTTAAATTGCATTGATTTTTATGCGTGGACAATTTGTTGGATTTTATATTGATATATATTTATTTTTAAAATTAGTTTGAACGTGACTCGAAATTTCGGGATTAAAAATAGTTTGGACCGCACCGAAATATGCAAAATTTCGTATAATTTTTTAACCGTGGCCACAATATGGGCTGTAATGCTAACAAAAAGAATATGGGCTCCAAAAAAGACCCTAAGAATTAGCAAATGGGCTGTAAATTATTAGAAATAATGGCAGATGGGTTGTATGTTGTTTTCCACAGATTTGAGGCTTTCCTAAAAAAAAGGTTGACGCACAAGCAGTGATTGTTGAATGTCCATCCAACGGCCGTCGTGCTTCTTCAATCTCTGCTCTTCCTGCTCCAGCTGCTCAAACAAGCGCCGGCGGGACTGCCTGCTCCCTCCTTCCCGCGGCCGGCTGTGCTGCCGCGCAGGCCTCACCGCCCCACCATACTCCCATCGCTGGCCTAGCCATCCCTCTACTCACCCACACCTGCTGTTATTCTCCGGCGACGGCAGACGAACCAGTAAACCCTCATATAGTCGTACTCCCCTCCGCGTGGGAAACAACTGCCGAGTCTTCCCTGTCTCCGTGTCGTTCCCTTCCTAGGCCTCGCCGTCGTCCACCGCTCTGGTGCTCTCGGCGCGGCCTGGTCAACATGGTCAACGACCGACATGCATCTGAAGTGGACTGTGCGTGGAGAGGCTGACAGCTGAGTCCACGGCCGCACGCTAGGAAATGCCTCCTTATTACGCGCAAAATAATGATTCCTCCACCTGACATCTGGGACCCACCGAAAGGGCCTCTGTATTTCGCGAAAAAAATGTTACCGCCGCTGACAGCTCGGACCCACCAGCTATATCTTCGCACGCAAGGAAGTGCCTCCTTATTACGCACAAATAAATGAATACTCCCCCTGCTAGCTGGGACCCACTATAGTGGGAGGCTGACTTGTGGGCCTACTAAGTTGACGGGGACGGAGGGCTTTGTCAACTTAGTCAATATGCACGATTCTAGCTCCATTGACCGTACGATGTCCATCCAACGGCCGTAGTGCTTCTTCAACCTCTGGTCTTCTTGCTCCAGCCGCCCAAACCAGCGCCGGTCGTGCCTCGTGCTCCTGCCTCCCATGGCCAGCTGCGATGCCGTGGAGGCCTCACTGCCCCCTACTACTCCCACCGCTGGCCAGGCCATCCCTCTACTCACCCACACCCCATGTTATTCTGCGGCGATGCCAGCCTCACACCGCAGCCGAACCAGTGAACCCTCGTACTCCTCTCCGCGCGGGCTTCCACTGCCGCGTCTTCCCCGGCTCCGCGTCGTCCCCTTCCAAGGCCTCGCCATCGTCCACCGCCCTGGTGCTCTCGGCGCGGCGTGGTCAACATGGTCAAGGAACGACTTCCATCGGAAGAGTACTGTACGTGGAGAGGCTGACAGCTGGGTCCACGGCCACAGCAAGGAAGTGCCTCCTTATTACGCGCAAAATAATTATTCCTCCACCTGACAGCGGGGACCCACCGGACGGGCCACCATATTTCGCGAAAAAAATGTTTCCCCCTGACTGCTGGGACCCACCAGCTACATCTTCGCACGCAAGGAAGTGTGTCCGGGCAAAAAAAACGATTCACCCCCTGACTGCTGAGACCCACCAGCTACATCTTCGCACGCAAGCAAGTGCCTGACAGTCGGGACCCACCTGGTTGAAGCATACGTAGCGTTGTCATTTTGGTCGCGAACGTGTACGTACATATTGGTCGATGTAGAGGCGCGCACGTGTCGTAGTAGAGGCGCGCACGTAGCATGTACACGTATGTACAACGGCCAGGGTGCAAGAAAGTAAATACGGTCACATACTAACATACAGGCGGGGTCTCGAACGCCTACTCACGCGTACGTACGGCCAGGGCTCGTGTACATGGCTGGGTCGGAACGGAGAAACAGCATCGTCGTCGTGTTCATGGGGAGCCAACCGGCTGGGTCAGAACAGAATGCGTCGTCGTGTTCATCGGGACGGCTTGGACGGAACAGTCGATGGAAACGAGGCCTGGCGTACCGCAGAACGGAGGAAACGGCCTTGTGTTCGACCGGCCACGTTCGAAACGGGATCCTGTTCATCGGGAGGGGTCTGGCATACCGCAAAACGGATGAAACGGACCTCCTACGGTCGAAACGGGGGCCCTGTTGATCGGGAGGGGTGTGGCGTACCGCAAAACGGAGGAAACGGACTTGTGTTGGAGCGCTATGGTCGAAACGGGGGTCCTGTTCATCGGGAGGGGTGTGGCGTACCGCAAAACGGGACTCCACAGGATACTGTTCATCTCCACCGTCAACCCCCTCCAGCCTCCACGGGCTACTGTTCATCCACCGTCGACCTCCTCCAGCCTCCACCTGCGACTGTTCATCCACGGGCTCCTGTTCATCCAGCCTCCACCGCGCGCTACTCCACCGGCTACTGTTCAACCAGCCCTCTCCACAGGCTCCTGTTCAACCACCCCTCCACGTGCTACTGTTCATCCAGCCCTCCACCGTCTACTGTTGATCCTGCCCTCCACGGGGTGGTCCTGTTCATCTAGCCATCCACGGGGTCCTGTTCATCCAGCCCCAACCGGCTCAATCGACCAGGGTCCTGTTCATCCAGACGCAACACCACGGGGTCTTGTTCATCCACCCCCACCGGGAACTGTTCATCCAAACCCCCCCAGCAACGCTCACTGTTCATCCAGAGGCAGCATCGATCGGCTTCAGTTAGCAGCAGTAGCGAAGGAATCGCTCGATCGGGTTTAGTTAACAGCCATCGATCGCTCGGGTTCAGTAACGCGTAGCCTGCAGTGCAATCGCTCGAGTTCAGTTAGAGCCCAACGCCTCGCACCCATCCGCATGCGTGTACGAGAGAAATGCGCATCGCTCGGCCCCGACCACCCACCGTAACCGGGAACACCCTGATATTTTCCTCGCCCTCGCTTCTACCATGGTTTTTTCCGTCATGGACAGCCCAAAGAATGTCATGCAGCTGCGTCTCTGGCCCGCCCAGGACGAAAAGCTCATTTTCTGTCATGATTTTTTGTCATAGAAGTAGGACCCCACCACATCTATGATGATACCGGGTTTTGTCACAATTATCATCATAGAAGTGTCATAAGTATGACAGAAAAAAAATTCGTTCGGCCCAAAATGTCACGGATGTGTCTTTTTTTGTAGTGGAGGTGCTCGGCGATGGAGGTAGAGGCAGCGAGGGCGGGCTCGGGAGGCGGCGGTCCTGGGCGGGCTCGGGCGGCGGCGGTGAGGTCGAGGGCGGCGGTGGTGAGGTCAAGGGCGGCGACGGTGAGGTCGAGAGCGGTGGCGTGCGGCGGCGATGAGGTTGAGGGCGGCCTCGGGCGGTGGCGGTGAGGGCAGGCTCGGGCTCGGGTGGCGGCAACACAGGAGTAGGGGAACAGGGGGGAAGGAGGACTTAGCAAAATTTTGAGCCCGCGGGTGGTTAAGTCGAACTAGCAGTAGCACACTTAAGGAAACGCGCTATAGCGCGTTATAGAAACAAACGCTGCTTCTAAAGGAAGCAATTATTTCTTTTTATCAGTACCGCTTTGTCCTGGAAATACGCTATAAGTCTAAGCATGTAAAAACATCAAAAATATACATTGGTCATCATTGATCTTTTTGTGTAGAATCTAAATAGTCAACATGAATCCTCACTGTACCTGTATAGGTACAGGCGAGGATTCATATTGCAGCCACAAATCCTACACATATAGTTCAATGAAGACCAAGTGCTTGAGATAGTTTGAGAAGTAACGTATTTAAGGTGGTAAACACCTTGTTCGCTTAGCAGTATGGGACTAAACTTAATTAGTTGCGGTGATACTTAGCAGCAACGAGTTTTGAAGAAAAACGCTGCTACTGAGTACTTTAGCAGTAGCGCGTCCAGGAGAAGGGCGCTACTACTATATCTAGCTTGGAGGCAACGCCGTGGCAATTATACTAGTAGCGCTTGTTTCACCTAGAGCGCTACTGCTATGTGGGTGTTAGTAGCGCGGTTTACTGGAGCTCGCTACTGCTAATTAGCAGTAGCGTTTGTTTTTATACCACGCTCCTGCTAAGATTCTGTGTATAAGGTTTTCCCTAGTAGTGTTAAATTATCAGGTACTTTCATTTCTTGGTAATGGTTCTAATGTTCATGAGAATATGATGTTGCCTAAATTGGATACATTTGTCTTGCTTACAAATGAAGGGCCTAGCTTGGACAAAAAGGATGAACATTGGAGCAAGATTAAGCCTAGAGATGATGGCATGTGCAAGGGGAAGAAGAACGGAGTTACAAGTGATGATTTCAGGACTTTGAAGCCACCATAATGAGTGCATGAAGCGTTGGACGAAATATACAAGATGCCACTTCATAAATTTCGTCCAGAGGCTATTATAGGTGCTGCGTCACCTTATTATTGGGCCAGGCCCATGTAATTTCGAAATACTTGAGTATAGGCTGTTTTTAGAGTCCGTATGTGTGGGGAAACAAGAGATAGGGTTGGTTTCAGACCCCTCCTTCGAGGGCCACGAAATTCCCCCCTCTTCCTCCATATATACAGCCCTTAGGGCACCGTTTAGACTTTGGGTTTTGTTTAGATTAAAAGTTCACCATAGCTGCAACTTCGCGTACTTCGTTTGTGTTCAACGACCAGACCAAGACGTCACAGAACCCCATCTTGATCAATAAAGCTTTCATCTTATATTCGCAATATCCAGATCGCAAACTCAGTTTCTTGCTTGTTCTTTGTTTGCTCGCAGGAAATAGACCCTCGTGGTCAGGTTGATCGTGCGCCGGCGTGGTCAATAACCCCTCGGAATTTGGTTTAGCGATTGCTAAGGCGCGACGTCTTCCCACGTTTGTAGTCGGATCGTCAAAGTTGACTCCCATAGAAAATGATAGATATCTCATTGAAACATCAGGACACCTTCGCCTCTATCACAAGACCACAACCAACTGTGCAAAATCATCTACACTTGTATGGGATGTCGGTCACATATACTAGGTGGGTTCATCATGGTGAAGCTATGAACATCAATGTTACTGACTATGTGGAAGCAGCAGATCACCATCTTGATCGGCTTGATGCTCAGGTGGAAGACGAGGAGGAGGAGGTGGTGGCGGAGCCAATGGGTTTGACCAACATTCAAACAATGCTATGGAATGCTCACGCATTTCATGAACTTTCACCTACAGAAGAAAAACGATGGGCCCGCATGTTGGAATAATGCAACGTGGCTGTCACCCCAGGAAATAAGCTGTCAGTATTCTCAGCTATGGTCACCTTTGTTTAGGTGAATACATCTGAGCGGATGACCAACAAATCATTCGATGTGATGTTGGTTGCTTTCTGCAAATCTTCCCTAGATGCGTCTGAGTTGCCACACACCTACAGTAAAATGAAGAATTTCTTCGTGTAGTTGGAATTGGATATGATATGATCCATGTTTGTAAGAATAATTGTGTTATGTTCCGGAAGGATTATGCCAACTTAAGTGAATGCCCAAAATGCAAATTATGAAGATGGAAAGATGGTGATGTTGTGAAGAGGATTCCTCATAATGTTTTGAGACATTTACCAATTATACCAAGATTGTAGAGGTTGTTTCATGATGCTGAAACAAGAGAGGATGTACTATGGCATTCTAGGAACTAGAAGTACAGAGATCAGAATGTAATGAGCCATCCATCTCATGGTAGTGACTGGAAAAGCTTCAATCAGAAACACAAAAAGTTTGCAGCTGACCCGAGAAACATTAGACGTGGCTTAGCTAAAGATGGATTTAACCCATTTGGCCACCGGAGCTCCACATATAACATGTGGCCAGTGCTTGTTATCCCTTACAACATGCCTCCAAATGTCTGCACCAAAGAATCAAACTAAATGATGGCCTTGCTCATCCCAGGTCCAAAAAGTCCTGGAAAGGATTTTGATTTATTCATGGAGCCTCTTGTGGAGGAACTTCAACAACTATGGAGGGGTGTTCTCACTCGAGACCTATATAGCAGCCCACTAGCTAATTTCTTTCTTTGTGTTGTTATAATTTGGTGCATCCATGATTATCCGCCTTTGGTCACTATGTCAGGGTGAACGACACATGGTTACAATGCATGTGTTCGCTATGACAAGAATCCACTGTCATACACAATACTTAGCAAGATCTCTTACATTGGACACCGCCATTTCCATGCCAAGGACAAGTCATGTACTACAAAATACCGAAGACATGTGTTCAATGCAAAGCATGAAAACCATGATGCGCCAAAGAGGCTCACCGGCGATGAGATGCAAGTGGAATTAGAGAAGGTCAGGCATATTACACCAGGAAACCGTCCTGATAATGGTAGCGGGAAAAGGAAGCATGGCAGGGCAGAAGAGAGATTATTGTTTACCCGCAGGTCCACTTTGTGGGACTTGGAGTATTGGAAAGATTTGGATCTGCGGCATAAGCTTGATGTGATGCCCATCGAGAAAAATATATGTGACAGCATTATTGGCACACTTCTCAATATTGAAGGCAACACGAAAGATACCTTAAAATCTAGGATTGATTTGACACACCTGGGTATCAGAAAGGATTTGCAGGTGGAAGATGAAGGTAAACCACGGGATATTGCACCAACTGTGTATGTCTTGGACAAGATAAAAAGAAAACAATTATGCAAGGTCCTGTCACGTGTGAGATTCCCACATGGATTTGCTTCCAACCCTGAAAGGAAAGTCAGTGCAAATGGAAACAAGGTACAAGGGTTGAAAACTCATGACTGCCAAGTCCTACTTCAAAGTGTTTTACCTGTTATCCTTAGAGGATTGGGCCGCCCTGACTTATACAGAGCAGTTGCAGTGTTGGGACAATTCTTCGGGGAACTCTGCAGTAGAAATATCAGGATAGATGCTTTGGAGCATCTTAGAGACAAGATACCAACTATCCTATGTGACCTTGAGAAGATATATCCTCCGGCCTTCTTTGATGTGATGGTGCATTTGGCTGTTCATCTACCTAATGAGGCACTACTTAGAGGTCCAGTACAGTATGGCTAGATGTACCCTATTGAAAGGAGGCTAGGCACTTTCAAGGGCTATGTTAGGAACAGAACTAGAGCTGAGGGTTCCATTGCAGAGGCCTACATTGCTATAGAAGCATTGACATTCTGCTCAAAATACATTGAAACAGCTGATCAGCTTAGCAAAGAGGTGGGTGAAGACAATCCCGAGCTCAATGTTTTCGATTGTTCTGTTCGAGTTACAGGGAAGAAAGACAACAAACCTAAATATTTGGACAAAATGGTTTGGTATGTGTTGATTAACTGTCCTGAGATTCTACCTTATATCGAGTAACACTACTGCAGGTTGCTGCTAACGCGACACTACGATCAGAGACCCTTCGACGAAACTGTGTGCGATGCAATAATCGCAAATGGTGGTGTAAAAGAACCGTCAAAAAAGGTGCAAGACGTTTGCGCCGGATGCATCAAACACGGTTTTGATTTTAATTGCGTGCGCAATGCAGGGCATATGGTTCAGCTCAATGAACTAATTGCGATGAGGTGGAACAAAAGAAACGGGCAGCCAGATGAAGGCGTGTGCGATATACAGCATACAGTTCACTCGGATGAACTGTTTGTGATGAGGAGGAACAATATAAACGGACAGCTAGATAAAGGTGTGTGTGATTGAGGGCATACGCTTCAGAAGGATTAACTGTTTGCGATTAGGCAACAGAACAGAAACGGGTCAGCCAGATCAAAGTGTCTGCAATTGATGGCATACACTTCACACGGATGAACTATTTGTGATTAGCCACAACAAACAGAAACAGTTAGATAGATCAACGTGTGTGCGCTAGACGGGCACACACATTCTAATTAAAAGAAGCGTGCGCGATGGTAATAACGAGCGTGCACGGTTGTTGGAACAAGACGTGTGCGGACATTGCCTATTGCGGTGCACCCTATGGTGCAAATGCCACATACGCGGCCGAGAAGGCGTGCCCACATTACGCCTTCCGGGAATAGTGCCACACTTATAACTATCGATAAATTTTGAGCCTGCGTCCCGTCACATTCCAAATTACTGCCACGCTATATTTAATTGCAAACCTGTTCACACCGATCAAAACCTAAACGGTTTCACACTTAGGAGCGTATTAGTACTCATTTATAAATACTACTACTCCAAGATGACTGCACATTCCTCCTCAACTCCTCATCCACAAAAACAAACAAGTCATTCATCATCATTCCCTTGATGTCTGCCATGGCCAGCGTGAGTTCTGGGTTGAGAGATTGCCACCAGGGAGATGCGAGCATGGAAGCGGAAGCACGAGAGATGTCCTGCCTCACCGTGAAAGCAGCTGGCATGTCCCGCCGCGCGGCCGTAGCAGCACAGAGGTCCCGCCGCACCACCGAAGCAGCACGGAGGTCCCGCCGCACCGTCGATGCAGCAGACTAGTCCAGCCGCATCGCGGAAGCAGAAGAGATGTTCCGTCGCGCAGCGAATGTAGCAGAGATGTCCCCCCGCGCCGCGGCAGCCTGGGAAAATGTCTCGCGGGCAGGCGAGGACTCTTACAGGCGCATGCATGTGATCATCCATAGCCACTTGGATCAGATCTCCGGCTGGACGAGGTTGCAGGACGACATGAAAGCCTCTTTTGAACAGGCTACCGGCGTCATCTGATAACTAAATGAGAGCAATGCGAAGCTCCTGGCCGAGCGCGACCTGCTGAGGGCGAAGATCGTCAGAAGTGCGGAGCAGCAGGAGGAGACCACTGCCTTGTTGAAGAGGACCGGTGTCATCGTCGAGAAACTTATGGACGAGAATGCCATGCTGCAGATCGAGCGCAGAAGGCTGGTGGAGGAATTCGTGGATGCTCTCAAGCAGCATCTTGAGGACAAGAAAGAGCTCATCGCCGCTCGCCGCGGAGACTAGTTACCGCGGCCTGCAGCAACGCATCAAGAAAGTAGAGATCAGCGAGCCAGATCATTGTCTTCCTTCTCTTTTGCCCTTGTGTATTTCGGGCGTTGCCGCATGTGGATTTTTTTAATTATGTTCCTAAATATGTAAGACAATTATTATCCACTATCATCGTCCTTATATTCATCATGCTTGCTATAAGTCGCAGTCGATGCTATATAGGTCCGTTGGATCTTATATCAAGATCTGTGCAAAACTTTCTTTTCAGATTTTCATTTTTCTCTCTTAAATCTCAACCAGTGAGACATATAGCCATGCCATAGAACAGGGGCTCGGGCACCATTAATGGAGACATTGGGAGGGAGGTGCGTGGCGGGTAGAGTTCAAAGGGCTCTCGTCCTGATGAGCACGCGCAGGGGTCTGATCGCATGCCTCCCGTACTCAAATAGCTACCCCGCACGGCACCTCCTAGCCAATAAAAAGGGGACGCGTAGTGGCACGTAATTGGTAAGAAGAATGCCCACGGTTTCAATAATACTTGTGTTTCTGATTTGTAACGTGACAGCACTTGTTCCAAAATGACTTTGTTGATTGTTAATGTGTGCGCCTTCACAAATCAGACAAAAAAATTACCACAGCATGTTGGTGCCATGTCATGACACCTTGCCAAGTTTCATGATTTTCAGGCATGTTTTGGATTTACAGGAATTAAAAAAACCAAGTTTCTCAATCTTTCCGGCCGAGCCACGATGCCCAGATGTTTGAATTTCATTCCCATTTCTTGCATGGGACCTAGAAATTCACCCAAGGACACACGTGATTTTTCAACCAACTTTGGTGCACTGGAGCATGTGCTTGTAGTTCAAATTTGAATTGTGCACATTAAATGCCCAGAAAATCAATTAATGTATAAAAAGTCCAAACGAACCCAAAATAATTCTAAAATTTAGCACGATACTTCTATTTGGTCTAATCTGCCTGTGTAAAAAAACTAAGGCCGAAGAAGGCAGTGTACGTATGTTGTTTCGCACATGGAGGTGACACGTTCCCTCTCGGAACCACGAGCCTTCTTGAGAGAAGCTCGGGTTTGCAAGAAGCTTACACCAAAGCTTGTCCAATTCGGCCAAAAAAATTACCGCAGCATGTTGCTGCCATGTCATAACACCATGCCAAGTTTCATAAGTTTCAGGCATGTTTTGGATTTACATGAATTAAAAAACCAAGTTTCTCAATCTTTCCGGCTGAGCCACGACGCCCAGAGGTTTAAATTTCATTCCCATTTCTTGCATGGGACCTAGAAATTCACCCAAGGACACACATGTGATTTTGCAACCAACTTTGGTGCACTGGAGCATGTGCTTGTAGTTCAAATTTGAATTATGCACATTAAATGCCCAGAAATTCAATTAATGTATAAAAATGGCCAAACGAACCTGGAATAATTCCAAAATTTAGCACGATACTTCTATTTGGTCTAATTTGTCTGTGTAAAAAAATTAAGGCGGGAGAAGGCAGTGTACGTATGTCGTTTCGCACACGGAGGTGACACATTCCCTCTCGGAACCACAAGCCTTCTTGAGGGAAGCTGTGGTTTGAAAGAAGCTTACACCAAAGCTTGTCCCAATTCGGCCAAAAAAATACCGCATCATGTTGATGCCATGTCATGACACCATGCCCAGTTTCATGATTTTCAGGCATGTTTTGGATTTAAATGAATTAAAAAAACAAGTTTCTCAATCTTTCCGGTCGAGCCATGACGCCTAGATGTTTGAATTTCATTCCCATTTCTTGCATGGGACCTAAAATTCACCCAAGGACACACATGTGATTTTTCAACCAACTTGGTGCACTAGAGCATGTGCTTGTAGTTCAAATTTGAATTGTGCACATTAAATGCCCATAAATTCAATTAATGCATAAAAAAGGCCAAACAAACCCGGAATAATTCCAAAATTTAGCACAATACTTCTATTTGGTCTAACCGGCCTGTGTAAATAATTAAGGCAAGAGAAGGCAGTGTATGTATGTCGTTTCGCACACGGAGGTGTCACGTTCCCTCTCGGAACCATGCGCCTTCTTGAGAGAAGCTCTGGTCTGCAAGAAGCTTGCACCAAAGCTTGTCCCAATTCGGCCAAAAAGTTTACCGCAGCATGTTGGTCCCATGTCATGACACCGTGCCAAGTTTCATGATTTTTAGGCATGTTTTGGATTTGTAGGAATTAAAAAACCAAGTTTCTCAATCTTTCCGGCCGAGCCACGATGCCCAAATGATTGAATTTCATTCCCATTTCTTGCATGGTACCTAGAAAATCACCCAAAGACACACATGTGATTTTTCAACCAACTTTGGTGCAGTGGAGCATGTGCTTGTAGTTCAAATTTGAATTATGCACATTAAATGCCCAGAAACTAAATTAATGTATAAAAAGGCCAAACGAACCCGGAATAATTCCAAAAATTAGCATGATACTTCTATTTGGTCTAATCTGCCAGTGTAAAAAAATTAAGGCGGGAGAAGGCAGTGTACGTATGTCGTTTCGCACACGGAGGTGACACGTTCCCTCTCGGAACCACGAGCCTTCTTGAGAGAAGCTCCAGTTTGCAAAAAGCTTACACCAAAGCTTGTCCCAATTCGGCCAAAACATTTACCGCGCCATGTTGGTTCCATGTCATGACACTGAGCCAAGTTTCATGATTTTCAGGCGTGTTTTGGATTTGCAGGAATTAAAAAACCAAGTTTCTCAATCTTTCCGGCTGAGCCACGACGCCCAGAGGTTTGAATTTCTATCCCATTTCTTGCATGGGACCTAGAAATTCACCCAAGGACACACATGTGATTTTCAACCAACTTTGGTGCACTGCAGCATGTGCTTGTAGTTCAAATTTGAATTATGCACATTAAATGCCCAGAAACTCAATTAATGTATAAAAAGGTCAAACAAACTCGGAATAATTCTAAAATTTAGCACGATACTTCTATTTGGTATAATATGCCTGTGTAAAAAAATAAGGTGGGAGAAGGCAGTGTACGTATGTCGTTTCGTACACGGAGGTGACACGTTCCCTCTCGGAACCACAAGCCTTCTTGAGGGAAGCTCCGGTTTGCAAGAAGCTTATACCAAAGCTTGTCCCAATTCGGCCAAAAAAATTGCCGCAGCATATTGGTGCCATGTCATGAAACCATGCCAAGTTTCATGATTTTCAGGCGTGTTTTGGATTTACAGGAATTAAAAAAACAAGTTTCTCAATTTTTCCGGTCGAGCCACGACGCCCAGATGTTTGAATTTCATTCCCATTTCGTGCACTGGACCTAGAAATTCACCCAAGGATACATATGTGCTTTTTTAACCAACTTTGGTGCACTGGAGCATGTGCTTGTAGTTCAAATTTGAATTATGCACATTAAATGCCCAAAAACTCAATTAATGTATAAAAAAGACCAAACGAATTCGGAATAATTCCAAAATTTAGCACGATACTTCTATTTGGTCTAATCTGCCTGTGTAAAAAATTAAGGCGGGAGAAGGCAATGTACGTATGTTGTTTCGTAAACGGAGGTAACACGTTCCCTCTCGGAACCACAAGCCTTCTTGAGGGAAGCTCCGGTTTGCATGAAGCTTATACCAAAGCTTGTCCCAATTCGGCCCAAAAATTTACCGCAGCATGTTGGTCCCATGTCATGACACCATGCCAAGTTTCATGTTTTTCTGGCGTGTTTTGGATTTACAGGAATTAAAAAACCAAGTTTCTCAATCTTTTCGGCCAAGCCATGACGCCCATATGTTTGAATTTCATTCCCATTTCTTGCATGGGACCTATAAATTCACCCAAAGACACACATGTGATTTTTCAACAAACTTTGGTGCACTGGAGCATGTGCTTGTAGTTCAAATTTTAATTATGCACATTACATGCCGAGAAACCCGATTAATGCATAAAAAAGCCAAACAAACCCGGACTAATTCCAAATTTAAACACGACACTCATGTACTAGTTGCATGTTCACTGTACGTAAATGTTCTAGCAATTCAAACACCATCATTTCCCTCCGTAACACCATTTTGTCTTTCAAAACATAATGAAAAAATCAGGTATACCACAAACAGTTTACTAGAAAGAATCGGGTGGGATGCGATATAAAATATCTTGGCGCACCATCTTGTCTGGCTTACGCAGGAAGCTTCGTCGTCTACAGTCCACCGCCCCCGCTTGACCCACACTTGGGCGCCAGTTTCTCGCGGCACCGAGCGAAATGTTTTTACCACCACGGAAATATCTATCTCCGCGCCACCTCCCTCCCACCAAAAGCCACATTTCAACTGTTCCTACTTGCTTTCCAAGTTCAAACCTTCACTGCTGCTTACTGGCAGCTCAGCCTCCTCGCCGGCGACCCTTCTTCTTGCAGCGCCGCCTCCTCGTCGGCTACCCTTCTTCTTGCAGCGCCGCCTCCTCTCCGGTGACCCTTCTTCTTGCTGCGCGGCCTCATTGCCGCCGACCCTTCTTCTTGTTGCACGGCCTCGTCGATATGGTCAGGTAATCCACACCCCACCCACACCATTCTCCTCCTTTCCCATCCCACATGCCCCTACCGACGGCGCTACACCTTCCGCCGAAATCACTGCCCCCTCCTCCAATTAAGCGCTGCCCACAGCCATTTTGCACGCAGTATAATGTGGAGCTCAGTAGCATGCGACCGCACGTGCGCACGAGGTCTCTATGGCTGCCATGCGCGCCGATCGCCAGATCTTGGAGGAGCACCTCGTCTTCGAGGCCACCGTCGACACCGCCACGCGGTTGTCTACTTAAAATATAGTTCGTGTTGTTTTCTTGAGGCCACCGCCAGTGCCTTCTAGTGATTTGTCCTCTGTAATGTTGATATGCAATCTAATGTTCAGTTAGTAGTTTGGTCCTCTGAAATGTAATGTTCAGTTAACACTTTGGTCCAACAATTGCTACATTTCGTAGTATTGTTCTCAAGCATTCTTTGTTTTGTTAACTGTCTTATCTTCTAGTACATGTTTCTATTCTGCAATGCCGTGCTGAGTTAACTATTTTGGTTCATTTGGTCTGCTGTCCATTTAACTGTTTGGTTCAGTTTTGCAATTTGATTTTCATTTCCTGTGGGTACAATTTTGTATTGTTATGCATGTGAAATAAATTGAATTTGGCTGTACTCAATACATATTCTACTGATAGTATGGCAACTCTCAATTAACCTGATCAAGATCTTCCTTATGTGTGTTGCAGGGAAACAATGGGAGACATTGCGGTTTACCATCGAGGTTTGTTCAAGCATGGTCCTTTGGATAATAGCACATTATTGTGCAGTTGCAGGAATCATTCTAATATTTAGGTTTCTTACAATTTGGTCTTGCACATGTAGGTCCTGCTGTCAGAGGCTTAGACCCACTGTTCGACCCATTTTGCATATGGGAAAATGAGATGTCCATGAATATCAGTCAAGTCAAGAAACTCAGAAAGATTGTTAGGATGAAGAAACTTGCAACGAATAATAGCAAGATCTTTGTTTGCACAATGAATAAGACATCAGTCAACTATAGGATGGTACTAACTCTTTTACCTTGTTTTTAGCCCTTCGGCCATTTCGAAATTTAGAACAGCGATTTATGCATATCTTTGTTTTCAGTACTTTTCAAAGCAGTTCACCGATGATTACCTCTCAAAGCACCTGCATGGTCAAGAGGCAAGGAAGGTATTCATTCAACACCCACGGTACAATATTGAAGTCTTGCTGAAGAGGACGAAGTTTGGGCAGGCAATTATCCATAGCCACTGGCCTAAAGTTGCAAGGACATCCAACATCACTGAAGGCAAATATTTGCCTTCCGCTTCTGCATTTTCCCGGATGAGATTCATCTGTCTACCGTGTATGATGCAACTTTCCAAAGGTTTTTGATGTTGCATGTGAAACTTGCTGCTGTTGTGTAATGGCGTAACTGAGTGCCAAAGCTATCTGATGTAATTCGATTATGAAATCCTGGTTGTTGTTATATGGATATGAAATATCTGGTGTGTTTTATAAGAAATATCAATTTGATTAGTACATGGATTATCAATAATAGGCTAATTACCCTGCTTATTGGGGTTTTCTATTGTAGACGGTTACTCAGACAGCACCGTAGGCGATGACCTCAAACATCCCGCATGGTTTCTAGAAAGTAGGCGTGTTCGATCAACTAACAATCACACACAGCTTCCGGCAGAGAACTGTTTGTGTTAGGCCACCTTGCACAAATGTTTCCACACAAAGAACTGTGTGTGATATACATACGAACGGAAATGATTTTCTGGGATTCACCGTGTGGGATGTACATACGAACGGAAACAATTGGGTTTCGATGCCCCGCTAGATCCCACACGAGCTCATTTTTCCCCAGCCTGTGAGCCAGGAGGGCCTACCCCCGACGGTTTCTGGGTCGTGTGGGAAGGACCCCCCTATCGCCCACACTCACTTGGTGACGATTCCAAACGCCGTCGCGGAAAGGGGTTAAAAACTGTTTGTATAGCACGTCGATGTACCGGTGTAAGTGCTAAGTACTCCAGCTTATACATCGTAATCTACTAAACTTGCAGCACATTCCTATATATTTAGATGTTTGACGTGGTCACTATGTTGTGCAGCATCTACAAAAAGGAGTTACCGCCCCAAAATCCAAGAAACATTGACAAACTGGTTATGGCAGGATTTGCGAGATGGTTCAAGAGCCATGTAAGATTTTGAATTGCACTGCCAGCTTTTTTAATATATTGAGTACATAAGATGATTAGCTTCTCTATTTTCTAACCATAGGTTAAGAACATGCGGGAGGATGGGCAGGCAATTAATGATGCCCTTTACGCACTAGCAATGGGTCCTGATACTCGGGTAAGACATTATGAATCTTGCGTTGTTGGAGATGTGCACTACAACACCATTGCACACGACAAGGGCAGGAAGACACAAAACAGTGCCATCATGAGCACAGATAAGTACGGCGAAGAGACAACTGAAATGTATGCTAACATAACAGACACTGTTCAGTTGCAGTATATCTCCAGTTTTGAGGTTCATCGATGCATGGTTTTGTTATGCTGTCTTTGGTATAACCTTTTTTCCAGGATCGCAAAACCCAGAGCCGATGATTATTTCAAATCCATCAATGTCAAGGCGGCATACCAGACCAACGAGCCTTTTATACTGGCAAATCAAGCAACACAAATATTTTTCTTGGAAGACACATATGCACGCGATGACTGGAGAGTATTGCAAAGGTTTGAGCAGAGGAATTCCTTTAATGAAGTTGCACAACAAGATGATACTTACACTTCTCCTGATGTAGAAGATCCCACAGATGTTCCTAATATCTTTGAGAATCATCACGTCAATGATGCTGGAGAAAAGATTGCCTGTTGGGCTGTGGACATACAAGAGTTGATCAATAAGACGCCAACGTTTGAAGACATTGAGGATGAAGAAGAAGATGGCACTAGGGGGAATTACGATTCAGACTGATACACATGGCGAAGATGTTGACGCTGCTGCTGCGGATGATGATTAGATTGCTTTTGTCGTATTTTCCTATTAAAAGACGACTTTTTATCTACTATGTGAAATTGTGTTTGCTATGACAACTGAAACCTGATGAAGTTGTTGTTTAGTATTTTGTTGTGAGAACATCACTTATGATGTATGTTGATTTGTGTTTGGTGATTGTATGACGACTAAAACATGATGACATTATTGTTTAGTTGTACTCATATTTGGTAGTGAAACTTGTATTTGATGACATAGTTTGCTGTTGGACTGCAATTTGCTCTACGTCTTCAAATGGGAACGAAGCTGACCCGGCAGGGCCTCTGCTAATTTATTTATTTATTAGCAAAAGGGTCTCTCCTATTTATTTATTTATGAGCAAAAGGGGATACCCCCGATTTCCGTTAATAGAAATCATTAGATGTTCACAACACTACGCCCAGCCTGCTAAATAGGTTTCATAGATTACTAGTTTCAGCAAAGTGCTCATGTCATAGCCACTGAATACATCACGAGTGCTACATACACTGTGAATAAAGAGATAATCATCCTACAGAGCACGTCGATTTTACCCATTATCTTCACAAGCTCTTTCATCTCCTCATTGTTGTCAAGGCTGTTCAGCAGCTGTTGCTTGGCCATGATCAGAGGAACTGCATCTTTAACCTTCTACTCTGCATCTTCCTCTTCTGCCATTCCTTCAGTTACTTGTCCAACACCCCAACCTGCTGGTATTGGGATTCCTCGGCTAACCAAATAATCAGCGTAGTTCCATTCCCCCACATCAGTAACTTCCCAGAAATACAAATCACATGAATCTTCCCTTTTCTGCGCGAATCAAATTAGAAGATCATCAACCAAACTATTAAAAAAATCAGCAACTGAAAGCAGCGGAACAACACTTAAACATATTATTACCCCATTATTCGGGCATTTGTAGACTTGGCCAGGGTTGAGGATTGTGGTTGAGACGCGACGGATGACTCTTCGTGATTTGCAGCAGTGGCACCACACCAACGGCAACGGGTTGCGATGAGCAACCGGCTGCGGTGCGTGTGCCGGCGGGGGTGTGATGAGACCCACAGGCGATGGTACGGGTGGCGACTTAGCGCATATCTGGTTGTTGCCTGCTGAAGAGCAGCTGGACGAGCCGCCAGCGGACATGGTTTCCGCGGCCAGAGCTTCTGATGCTAGGCAGAGTAAGTAGAGAAGAGGAGAAGCGAATGTTGGATATGTCAGTTTCATTACTTGCATAGTAGCATAGCACCATATATAGTCATAGTCTAGGTTTGGATTCGAACCAGCTACAAGAGCACATCTCTCTTTTTCCTAAAACTCAGTACATTAGCTTGTTCGGTATGCCTTCTCAAGTCTTTGGTTTTAATTTATTTATTTTTTTGCGAGGAAGGAAGGAGGAGAAAATTGAGGGTTCCTGGGACTCGAACCCAAGACCTCGATTGAAAACCAAGGGTACTAGTCACTTATGTGGCGAATGTTCCATGGGAGGAGGAGGGCAAACAAACTCATTTTCCTGGCAGTTTTAGTTGCGACGCAAGATCAAATGGTCGCAGTTTCGGGAATGTTATCTGGCGAACGAGCCTAGTTTTTCTTTTCTTCCTATAAAAAAGTATGCTACGTGGTGTCGGCTTAGTCAACAAATGATTGTGCCAACCTTGACCATTGGATGACATTTAACGTCTGTCGTGTTTCTTCAGTCTCTTCTTCCTCTAGCCGCCAAAGCCAAACCAGCGCCGGCGGGACCACCTGCTCCCGCCTCCCACGCCTGGCTGTGCTACCGCGCACGCATCATGGCCACATTGCACCCTAAAACTCTAAGCATCTTCCCCGGCTCATGTTCGTTCCCGTCCGAGGCCTCACAATCGTCCTCCCCTTGGTTCACTCGCCATGGCGGCGCCCTCCGATGTTGTAAACATGGTCAACAACCGAGAGGAATAAGGAGATGACTGTACATGGTGAGGATGACAGTAGGGACCCATCGGGATCATGGCAGTAGGAAAGCAAGTGCCTCCTTTATTACAAGAAAAAAAGGTTCCACCTGATGGTTTCCTGACATCTGGGTTGCATGCCACTGTCAACGTAATCAATAAGCGAGATAACTACACAAGGAGCGGCAGACGCCCGGGACCCAGCAGCACGCGCAGTATTTTTGGGGGGGGGGACGAAGAAGGGTATCAACTGGGTTGTGCGGGAGCTGTGGCCCGTCTAGCCCAGGCTTTTATTTCATATGTTTACCACATGACCAACCCACTTTTTTTCCTTTCTGAAAATGGCTAGCCCGGCTATTTTGTTTTTTGCAGAATAACCAACGTAGGACTACTTGCTTTTCTACGCCCTCCTGGGCCGGAAATCGTTCAAGACGAGGAGGGGTGCATCCGGGCTTGCCCAGAAAATGGGCTATAAGTAATAAGAAATGGGCTATAAGTAATAAGAAATGGGTTGTAAAACAAAAAATACAGCAAACAGGCAATTAGTTCCAAAATACGTTTTTCTTTCAGATTTTGATATTTTAAATTTCATTGTTTTTTTGTGGGTAAAATTTCATTGGATTTAAATTAAGGTATGTTTAGTTTTTAAATTAATTTGAATCTGGCTATAAATTTTGGGGTGTATGATGTTTGGGACAGAATTGGAGGCTGACTTGTGGGTCTATTAGGTTGACGTGTACGAAAGGCTTTGTCAACTTAGTCCACAAACGATTCTAGAAGCAGTGACCGTTGGATGTTAATCCAATGGTCGTGCTGCTTCTTCAATATCTGATCTTCTTGCTCCAGCTGCCCGAACCAGCGCCGGTGGGACTGCCTGCTCCCGCCTCCTGTGGCCGGCTGTGCTGCCGCACAAGCCGCACCACCCCACCCTACTCCATCGCTAGCCAGGCCATTCCTCTACTCACCCACACCTCCTGTTATTTTCCGGCAACGGCAGTCGAACCAGTAAACCTTCGTACTCCCCACCGTGTGGGCAACCACTGCCGAGTCTTCCCCGGCTCCGGGTTGTTCCCTTCCTAGGCCACGCCGTTGTCCACTGTCCTGGTAGTATCGGCACGGCATGGTGAACATGGTCAATGAATGACATCCATCGAAAGAGGACTGTACGTGGAGAGGCTGGCAGCTGGGTCCACGGCCATACACAAGTAAGTGCCTCCTTATTACGCGCAAAATAATGACTCCTCCACCTGACAACGAGGACCCACCAGAAGGGCCTCTGTATTTCGCAAAAAAAAGTTCCTCCCGCTGACAGCTCGGACCCACCAGCTATATCTTCGCACGCAAGGAAGTGCCTCCTTATTACACACACAAAAAAGAATACTCCCCATGCTAGATGGGACCCACCGTATTTGGAGGCTGGCATGTGGGCCTACTAAGTTGACGGGGACGCATGATTAGTCAACTTAGTCAATATAAATGATTTTAGTTGCAGCGACCGTACGATGTCCATCCAACGCCCGTCATGCTTCTTCGACCTCTGGTCTTCTTGCTCCAGCCGCCCAAACCATCACCGGCCCACCCTATTACCATTGCTGGCCTGGACATCCCTTTACTCACCCATACCTCTTGTTATTCTCCGGCGACAGCAACCTCACACTGCAGCCGAAGCAGTAAACCCTCGTATTCCCCTCCGTGTGGGAAACAACTGTCGAGCCTTCCCCAACTCCTGTTCATTCCCTTCCTAGGCCTTGCCATCGTCCCCGCCTTGGTGCTCTCGACGCGGCGTGGTCAATGTGGTCAAGGAATGACTTCCATCGGAAGAGGACCGTACGTGGAGAGGCCGACAGATGGGTCCATGGCCACAACAAGGAAGTGTTGATACGTCTCCAACGTATCTATAATTTTTTATTGTTCCATGCTATTATATTATCTATTTTGGATGTCTTATATGCATTAATATGCTATTTTATATTTTTTGGGACTAACCTATTAACCTAGAGCCTAGTGCTAGTTCCTGTTTTTCCCTGTTTTTGAGTTTCACAGAAAAGGAATACCAAACGGAATAAAACCTTCGTGATGATTTTTCTTGGACCAGAAGACAACCAGGAGACATGGAGATGAAGTCGGAGGAGCCACGAGGCGGCCACAAGGATGGAGGGCGCGCCCCCCACCCTTGTGGGCCCCTCGTTCACCTCCTGACCTAATTCTTGCACCTATATATTCCCATATATCCCCAAACCAACAGAGACATCCACGAAAACACTTTTCCGCCGCTGCAACCTTCTGTACCAGTGAGATCCCATCTAGGGACCATTTTCGGCACCCTGCCGGAGGGGGATTCGATCACGGAGGGCTTCTACATCAACTCTATTGCCCTTCCGATGAAGCGTGAGTAGTTTACCATAGACCTACGGGTCCATAGCTAGTAGCTAGATGGCTTCTTCTCTCTCTTTGATTCTCAATAAACCATGTTCTCCTTGATGTTCTTGGAGATATATTCGATGTAATACTTTTTTGCGGTGTGTTTGCCGAGATCCGATGAATTGTGGATTTATGATCAGCTTATCTATGAATATTATTTGAATCTTCTCTGAATTCTTATATGCATGATTTGATATCTTTGTAATTCTCTTCGAACCATCGGTTTGGTTTGGCCAACTAGATTTGTTTTTCTTGCAATGGGAGAAGTGCTTAGCTTTATGTTCAATCTTGCAGTGTCCTTTCCCAGTGACAGTAGGGGCGGGAAGGCACATATTGTATTGTTTCCATCGAGGATAAAAAGCTGGGTTTTTTTATCATATTGCTTGAGTTAATTCCTCTACATCATGTCATCTTTCTTAATGCATTACTCCGTTCTTTATGAACTTAATACTCTAGATGCATGCTGGATAGCGGTCGATGTGTGGATTAATAGTAGTAGATGCAGAATCATTTCGGTCTACTTGACACGGACGTGATGCCTATATTCACGATCGTTGCCTTAGATATCGTCATAACTTTGTGCTTTTCTATCAATTGCTTGGAAGTAATTTGTTCACCCACCATATTATTTTCTATCTTGAGAGAAGCCTCTAGTGAAACCTATGGCCCCCAGGTCTATTTGTTGGAAATATGCCCTAGAGGCAATAATAAATTGGTTATTATTATATTTCCTTGTTCATGATAATCGTTTATTATCCATGCTAGAATTGTATTGATAGGAAACTTAGATACATGTGTGGATACATAGACAACACCATGTCCCTAGTAAGCCTCTAGTTGACTAGCTCGTTGATCAATAGATGGTTACGGTTTCCTGACCATGGACATTGGATGTCGTTGATAACGGGATCACATCATTAGGAGAATGATGTGATGGACAAGACCCAATCCTAAGCCTAGCACAAGATCGTGTAGTTCGTTTGCTCAGAGCTTTTCTAATGTCAAGTATCATTTCCTTAGACCATGAGATTGTGCAACTCCCGGATACCGTAGGAATGCTTTGGGTGTACCAAACGTCACAACGTAACTGGGTGTCTATAAAGGTGCACTACAGGTATCTCCGAAAGTGTCTGTTGGGTTGGCACGAATCGAGACTGGGATTTGTCACTCCGTGTAAACGGAGAGGTATCTCTGGGCCCACTCGGTAGGACATCATCATAATGTGCACAATGTGACCAAGGAGTTTATCACGGGATGATGTGAGTTACGGAACGAGTAAAGAGACTTGCCGGTAACGAGATTGAACAAGGTATCGGGATACCGACGATCGAATCTCGGGCAAGTAACATACCGATAGACAAAGGGAATTGAATACGGGATTGATTGAATCCCCGACATCGTGGTTCATCCGATGAGATCACTGTGGAACATGTGGGAGCCAACATGGGTATCCAGATCCCGCTGTTGGTTATTGACCGGAGAACGTCTCGGTCATGTCTACATGGTTCCCGAACCCGTAGGGTCTACACCCTTAAGGTTCGATGATGCTAGGGTTATAGGGAAAGTATGTACGTGGTTACCGAATGTTGTTCGGAGTCCCGGATGAGATCCCGGACGTCACGAGGAGTTCCGGAATGGTCCGGAGGTAAAGATTTATATATGGGAAGTCATGTTTTGGTCACCGGAAAAGTTTCGGGTGTTATCGGTAATGTACTGGGACCACCGGGAGGGTCCCGGGGGTCCACCAAGTGGGGCCACCAGCCCCAGAAGGCTGTGTGGGCCAAGTGTGGGAGGGGACCAGCCGCAGGTGGGCTGGTGCGCCCCCCCACCAAGGCCCAAGGCGCATGGGAGAGTGGGAGGGGGCAAACCCTAGGTCCAGATGGGCCTTAAGGCCCACCCTAGTGGCGCCCCCCCTCTCCCCCCTCTTGGCCGCCACCCTAGATGGGATTGGGCTGCCGCCACCACTAGGGAGGGAACCCTAGGTGGGGGCGCAGCCCTCCCTCTCCCCCTATATATAGTGGAGGCAAAGGGGCAGCCCAACACACGAGAACCTCTCTCTCTTGGCGCAGCCCTATCCCTCTTCCTCCTCCTCTCCCGCGGTGCTTGGCGAAGCCCTGCGGGATTGCCACGCTCCTCCATCACCACCACGCCGTCGTGCTGCTGCTGGATGCAGTCTTCCCCAACCTCTCCCTCTCTCCTTGCTGGATCAAGGCGTGGGAGACGTCACCGGGCTGCACGTGTGTTGAACGCGGAGGCACCGTTCTTCGGTGCTTAGATCGGAATCAACCGCGATCTGAATCACTACGAGTATGACTCCCTCATCCGCGTTCTTGCAACGCTTCCGCATCGCGATCTACAAGGGTATGTAGATGCACTCCCCTTCCCCTCGTTGTTAGATTACTCCATAGATTGATCTTGGTGATGCGTAGAAAATTTTGAATTTCTGCTACGTTCCCCAACAGTGGCATCATGAGCTAGGTCTATCCGTAGTTTCTATGCACGAGTAGAACACAAAGCAGTTGTGGGCGTAGATGTTGCCAATTCTTCTTGCCGCTACTAGTCTTATCTTGTTTCGGCGGCATTGTGGGATGAAGCGGCCCGGACCGACCTTACACGTACGCTTACGTGAGACAGGTTCCACCGACTGACATGCACTAGTTGCATAAGGTGGCTAGCGGGTGTCTGTCTCTCCCACTTTAGTCGGAACGGATTCGATGAAAAGGGTCCTTATGAAGGGTAAATAGAAATTGGCATATCACGTTGTGGTTTTACGTAGGTAAGAAACGTTCTTGCTAGAAACCTATACAAGCCACGTAAAAACTTGCAACAACAATAAGAGGACGTCTAACTTGTTTTTGCAGCATGTGCTATGTGATGTGATATGGCCAGAAGATGTGATGAATGATATATGTGATGTATGAGATTGATCATATTCTTGTAATAGGAATCACGACTTGCATGTCGATGAGTATGACAACCGGCAGGAGCCATAGGAGTTGTCTTTATTTTTTGAATGACCTGCGTGTCATTGAATAACGCCATGTAAATTACTTTACTTTATTGCTAAACGCGTTAGCCATAGAAGTAGAAGTAATCGTTGGCGTGACAACTTCATGAAGACACAATGATGGAGATCATGATGATGGAGATCATGGTGTCATGCCGGTGACAAAGATGATCATGGTGCCCCGAAGATGGAGATCAAAGGAGCAAAATGATATTGGCCATATCATGTCACTATTTGATTGCATGTGATGTTTATCATGTTTACATCTTATTTGCTTAGAACGACGGTAGCATAAATAAGATGATCCCTCACTAAAAATTTCAAAAGAAAGTGTTCCCCCTAACTGTGCACCGTTGCGAAGGTTCGTTGTTTCGAAGCACCACGTGATGATCGGGTGTGATAGATTCTAATGTTCGAATACAACGGGTGTTGACGAGCCTAGCATGTATAGACATGGCCTCGGAACACATGTGAAACACTTAGGTTGACTTGACGAGCCTAGCATGTACAGACATGGCCTCGGAACACAAGAGATCGAAAGGTCGAACATGAGTCGTATAGCAGATACGATCAACATGGAGATGTTCACCGATGATGACTAGTCCGTCTCACGTGATGATCGGACACGGCCTAGTTTGACTCGGATCATGTATCACTTAGATGACTAGAGGGATGTCTATCTGAGTGGGAGTTCATTAATTAGACGAACTTCATTATCATGAACATAGTCAAAAGGTCTTTGCGAATTATGTCATGCGCTTTAGTTCTACTGGTTGAGATATGTTCCTAGAGAAAATTTAGTTGAAAGTTGGTAGTAGCAATTATGCGGACTGGGTCCGTAAACTAAGGATTGTCCTCATTGCTGCACAGAAGGCTTATGTCCTTAATGCACCGCTCGTGTGCTGGCCTCAGCGTCGTCTGTAGATGTTACGAAACATCTGACATACATGTTTTGATGACTACGTGATAGTTCAGTGCGTAATGCTAACGGTTTAGAATTGTGGCACCAGAGACGTTTTTGAAACGTCGCAGAACATGTGAGATGTTCCGAAGACTGAAATTGGGATTTCAGACTAGTGCCCACGTCAAGAGGTATGAGACCTCTGACAAGTTTCTTAAGCCTGCAGACTAAGAGAGAAAAGCTCAATCGTTGAGCATGTGCTCAGATTGTCTGAGTGCCACAATCGCTTGAATCGAGTGGGAGTTAATCTTCCAGATGAGATAGTGATAGTTCTCCATAGTCACTGCCACCAAGCTATTAGAGCTTCGTGATGAACTATAACATATCAAGGATAGATGATGATCCTTGAGCAACTCGCGATGTTTGACACCGCGAAAGTAGAAATCAAGAAGGAGTATCAATTGTTGATGGTTAGTAAAACCACTAGTTTCTAGAAGGGCAAGGGCAAGAAGGGATACTTCATGAAACGGCAAATCAGTTGCTGCTCTAGTGAGGAAACCCAAGGTTGAACCCAAACTCGAGACTAAGTGCTTCTGTAATGAGGGGAACGGTCACTGAAGCGGAACTACCCTAGATACTTGGTAGATGAGAAGGCAGGCAAGGTCGACAGAAGTATATTGGATATACAATATATGAATGTGTACTTTACTAGTACTCCTAGAAGCACCAGGGTATTGGATACCGGTTCGGTTGCTAAGTGTTAGTAACTCGAAATAAAAGCTGCGGAATAAATGGAGACTGGCTAAAGGTGAGATGACGATATGTGTTGGAAGTGTTTCCAAGGTTGATGTGATCAAGCATCGCATGCTCCCTCTACCATCGAGATTGGTGTTTGCGTTGAGCACAAACATGATTGGATTATGTTTATCGCAATACGGTTATTCATTTAAGGAGAATAATGGTTACTCTGTTTATTTGAATAATACCTCCAATGGTCTTGCACCTAAAATAAATCTCGATCGTAGTGATACACATGTTCATGCCAAAAGATATAAGATAGTAATGATAGTTCCACATACTTGTGGCACTGCCATTTGAGCCATATTGGTATAGAACGCATGAAGAAGCTCCATGTAGATGGATCTTTGGACTCAGTCGTTTTGAAAAGATTGAGACATGCGAACCATGCCTATTGGTATATATGCATGAAGAAACTCTATGTAGATGGATCGATTGGACTCACTTGATTTTGAATCACCTGAGAGATGCAAATCATACCACATGGGCAAGATGACTGAAAGGCCTCGTTTTCAGTAAGATGGAACAAGAGAGCAACTTATTGGAAGTAATACATTTTTATGTATGCAGTCCAATGAGTGCTGAGGCATGCAGTGGATATCGTTATGTTCTTACTTCACAGATGATTTGAGTAGATGCTGAGTGTATTTACTTGATGAAACACAAGTCTGAATTATTGAAAGGTTCAAGTAATTTCAGAGTGAAGTTGAAGATCGTCGTGACAAGAGGATAAAATGTCTGTGATATGATCATAGAGATGAGTATCTGAGTTACGAGTTTGGCACACAATTAAGACATTGTGGAAAGTGTTTCACAATTAATACCGCCTGGAACACCATAGTGTGATGGTGTGTCCGAACATCATAACTGCACCCTATTGGATATGGTGCATACCATGATGTCTCTTATCGAATTACCACTATCGTTTATGGGTTAGGCATTAGAGACAACCGCATTCACTTTAAAAGGGGCACCACGCAATTCCGTTGAGACGACACCGTTTAGAGAAACCTAAGTTGTCGTTTCTTAAAAGTTTGGGGCTACGATGCTTATGTGAAAAAGTTTCAGGCTGATAAGCTCGAACCCAAAGCGGATAAATGCATCTTCATAGAAAACCCAAAACAGTTGGGTATACCTCCTATTTCAGATCTGGAAGCAAAAGTAATTGCTTCTAGAAACGAGTCCTTTCTCGAGGAAAAGTTTCTCTCGAAAGAATTGAGTGGGAGGATGGTGGAGACTTGATGACGTTATTGAACCATAACTTCAACTAGATTGTAGCAGGGCACAGGAAGTTGTTCCTGTGGCACCTACACCAATTGAAGTGGAAGCTTATGATAGTGATCATGAAACTTCGGATCAAGTCACTACCAAACCTCGTAGGACGACGAGGATGCGTGCTACTTCAGAGTAGTACGTGATCCTGTCTGAGATATCATGTTGTTGGACAATACTGAACCTACGAGCTATGGAGAAGCGATGGTGGGCCCATATTCCGACAAATGGTTAGAAGCCATGAAATCCGAGATAAATGGATCTTTAAGAGGAAGACGGACGTCGACGGTAATGTTACCGTCTATGAAGCTCGACTTGTGGCAAAGAGTATTTCCACAAGTTCAAGGAGTTGACTACGATGAGATTTTCTCATTCGTAGCGATTGTTAAGTCCGTCGGAATCATGTTAGCATTAGCTGCATTTATGAAATCTGGCAGATGGATGTCAAAACAAGTTTCCTTACCAGTTTTTGTAAGGAAAGGTTGTATGTGATACAATCAGAAAGGTTTTGTCGATCCTAAGGATGCTAAAAGGTATGCAAGCTCCAGCGATCCTTCCATGGATTAGAGCAAGCAGCTCGGAGTCAAAATATACGCTTTGATGGAGTGATCAAAGTTTTTGGGTTTATACAAAGTTTGTTAGAAACTTGTATTTACAATAAAGTGAGTGGGAGCGCTACAACATTTCTGATAAGTATATATGAATGACATATTGTTGATCCGAAATGATGTAAAATTTCTGGAAAGCATAAAGGGTTGTTTGAAAGGAGTTTTTCAAAGGAAGACCTGGATAAAGCTGCTTACATATTGGGCATCAAGATCTATAGAGATAGATCAAGACGCCTGATGATACTTTCAAAGAACGCACACCTTGACATGATTTTGAAAGAGTTCAAAATAGATCAGCAAAGAAGGAGTTCTTGGCTGTGTTACAAGGTGTGAGTATTGAGTAAGACTCAAGACCTGACCACAGCAGAAGAGAGAGAAAGGACGAAGGTCGTCCCCTATGCTTTAGACGTAGGCTCTACAGTATGCTATGCTGTGTACCGCACATGAAGTGTGCCTTGCCATGAGTTGGTCAAGGGGTACAATAGTGATCCGGGAATGGATCACATGACAGCGGTCGAACTTATCCTTAGTATCTAGTGGACTAAGGAATTTTCTCGATTATGGAGGTGAAAAGGAGTTCGTCGTAAAGGGTTACGTCGATGCGAACTTTGACACTAATCCGGATGACTCTGAGTAGTAAACCGGATTCGTATAGTAGAGCAGTTATTTGAAATGGCTCCAAGTAGCGCGTGGTAGCTGCATCCACAAAGCTGACATAGATATTCGTAAAGCACACACGGATCTGAAAGGTTCAGACCCGTTGACTAATAACCTCTCTCACAAGCATAACATGATCAAACCAGAACTCATTGAGTGTTAGTCACATAGTGATGTGAACTAGATTGTTGACTCTAGTAAACTCTTTGGATGTTGGTCACATGGTGATGTGACCTGTGAGTGTTAATCACATGGTGATGTGAACTAGATTATTGACTCTAGTGCAAGTGGGAGACTGTTGGAAATATGCCCTAGAGGCAATAATAAATTGGTTATTATTATATTTCCTTGTTCATGATAATCGTTTATTATCCATGCTAGAATTGTATTGATAGGAAACTCAGATACATGTGTGGATACATAGACAACACCATGTCCCTAGTAAGCCTCTAGTTGACTAGCTCGTTGATCAATAGATGGTTACGGTTTCCTGACCATGGACATTGGATGTCGTTGATAACGGTATCACTTCATTAGGAGAATGATGTGATGGACAAGACCCAATCCTAAGCCTAGCACAAGATCGTGTAGTTCGTTTGCTAAGAGCTTTTCTAATGTCAAGTATCATTTCCTTAGACCATGAGATTGTGCAACTCCCGGATACCGTAGGAATGCTTTGGGTGTACCAAACGTCACAACGTAACTGGGTGGCTATAAAGGTGCACTACAGGTATCTCCGAAAGTGTCTGTTGGGTTGGCACGAATCGAGACTGGGATTTGTCACTCCGTGTAAACGGAGAGGTATCTCTGGGCCCACTCGGTAGGACATCATCATAATGTGCACAATGCGACCAAGGAGTTGATCACGGGATGATGTGAGTTACGGAACGAGTAAAGAGACTTGCCGGTAACGAGATTGAACAAGGTATCGGGATACCGACGATCGAATCTCAGGCAAGTAACATACTGATAGACAAACGGAATTGAATACGGGATTGATTGAATCCCCGACATCGTGGTTCATCCGATGAGATCATCCTGGAACATGTGGGAGCCAACATGGGTATCCAGATCCTGCTGTTGGTTATTGACCGGAGAACGTCTCGGTCATGTCTACATGGTTCCCGAACCCGTAGGGTCTACACACTTAAGGTTCGATGACGCTAGGGTTATAGGGAAAGTATGTACGTGGTTACCGAATGTTGTTCGGAGTCCCGGATGAGATCCCGGACATCACGAGGAGTTCCGGAATGGTCCGGAGGTAAAGATTTATATATGGGAAGTCCTGTTTTGGTCACCGGAAAAGTTTTGGGTGTTATCGGTAATGTACCGGGACCACCGGGAGGGTCCCGGGGGTCCACCAAGTGGGGCCACCAGCCCCAGAAGGCTGCATGGGCCAAGTGTGGGAGGGGACCAGCCCCAGGTGGGCTGGTGCCCCCCCCCCCCACCAAGGCCCAAGGCGCATGGGAGAGTGGGAGGGGGCAAACCCTAGGTCCAGATGGGCCTTAAGGCCCACCCTAGTGGCGCCCCCCCTCTCCCCCCTCTTGGCCGCCACCCTAGATGGGATTAGGGCTGCCGCCACCCCTAGGGAGGGAACCCTAGGTGGGGGCGCAGCCCTCCCTCTCCCCCTATATATAGTGGAGGCAAAGGGGCAGCCCAACACACAAGAACCTCTCTCTCTTGGCGCAGCCCTATCCCTCTTCCTCCTCCTCTCCCGCGGTGCTTGGCGAAGCCCTGCGGGATTGCCACGCTCCTCCATCACTACCACGCCGTCGTGCTGCTTCTGGATGGAGTCTTCCCCAACCTCTCCCTCTCTCCTTGCTGGATCAAGGCGTGGGAGACGTCACCGGGCTGCACGTGTGTTGAACGCGGAGGCACCGTTCTTCGGTGCTTAGATCGGAATCAACCGCGATCTGAATCGCTACGAGTACGACTCCCTCATCCGCGTTCTTGCAACACTTCCGCATCGCGACCTACAAGGGTATGTAGATGCACTCCCCTTCCCCTCGTTGCTAGATTACTCCATAGATTGATCTTGGTGATGCGTAGAAAATTTTGAATTTCTGCTACGTTCCCCAACACTATTTTCCATCATATAAGTTTCTATTTTCCATCATGTCAGTTTCTGATCTACTATTTTGCAATATTTTACTTTCCGTCTATAAACCAAAAATACCAAAAATATTTACTTTATCGTTTATCTATCTCTATCAAATCTCACTTTTGCAAGTAACCATGAAGGGATTGACAACCCCTTTATCGCGTTGGGTGCAAGTTGTTTGATTGTTTGTGCACGTATTCGGTGATTTGTGCGTTGTCTCCTACTGGATTGATACCTTGGTTCTCAAACTGAGGGAAATACTTATCTCTACTTTGCTGCATCACCCTTTCCTCTTCAAGGGAAAAAACAACGCAAGCTCAAGAAGTAGCAGGAAGAATTTTGGCGCCGTTGCCGGGGAGATCTACGCCCAGTCAAGACATACCAAGTACCCATCATAAACTCTCATCTCTTGCATTACATTATTCGCCATTCGCCTCTCGTTTTCCTCTCCCCCACTTCTAAAATGATTTTCGAAAATATTTGTGTTTTTCTCCGCCTTCTTTCGGTATGTCTTTTTGTTTGTGTTTCCATGTGCCTTATATTTGCTTGCATCTTTGCTTGCTAAAAATCTATTGATATGTATCCACTTAAAGTTTTCTACCTGGATCATCTTCGATCCATTTGTGCTCGTGCTGAAACCCCAACTAGTTTAGTTGAGGGAAAATCTTTAGATGAGCATGCTTATTTTGTGCGTCATCATTTGTCTGAAAAAGGGAAGCTCTTATGGAATCAAATAAATTGTTTGTTATGCTATGCTTCGAATCTTTGTGAAATTTGTGATTTTACTTGTTGCTCTAAGAACCCTAAAAAACACCTTCCCTACCTATGTGAGTTTAATGATAATGAAATCTTATCTTCTTATGAAAAGGGTGTTTGCAGTTACTATGATATCGAACAAATTGAAGAATTTATTGCTTTTAAGGGTGCTTATGAAGTTGCTTCTTTGATTCAAAAGTATGAAATTACTCTCTACAAATCTGAAAATTTTGACATACTTAAATACTGCTATGAAAACTATGCTCATAATGTCTATGTCAAAGAATTTATTGAGAGAATGATCGTTGCTTTGGAAGAAAATAATAATATGCATGAATCTATAGATAATTATGATTCCCATGATTTGATTTAAATATCCCTTGATGAACATGATGCTTGCTATTCTTATGGCCATGATGCCAAAATTTATGGAGATGAATTTGCTATAGTTCCTTATGTTAAACATGAGATTATTGCTATTGCACCCACACTTTATAGTTCCTTCAATGAAAAGCATGATTGCAATGATGTTATTATAGATTCTATTAATGTCAATTATGCTAAAAATATGCAAAACCCTAAGCTTGGCGATGCTAGTTTTGGTATGTCCACCACTTGTTGCAATGATCATGATTGGGGTGATTCTTCTTATGATCTTGAAATTTTATTTAAGACCCATGATGAATATGAGATTGATTATAGTGTTTGCAATAATATTGAAAGTGGGATTGGAAGAGTGTCAACTTTAGATCCCACATATTTGGAGAATGTTCAATCTTATGATTTTTTTATAAAAGTGGGTTTGGAGAGGACATGACTTTAGTTAATGTTAATCCCACTATTTTGGAAGAGTGTCAACTTCGCATGCATGTGGATCGTGTTGAGAATATGTTATGTGACAGCTATATTGTTGAGATCCTACATGTAATTATTATGAGAGAGGAAAATATGGTTGTAGAAATTTTCTTGTTACTAAATTACCTCTCTTCATGTTGAGATTGCTATCATCTCTTTCTTCTTCCTTGCATATGCTAGTTTTTGCTTGCCTTAATAATTTGTTTGCTTATAAAATGTCTATGCATAGGAAGTATGTTAGACTTAGATGTGTTTGTCACGTTGTTTTATGATGCTCTCTTTGTGCTTCAATTCTTGTCTTTCATGTGAGCATCATTGAAATCTCAATGCCTAGCTAAAAAGGCTTGAAAGAATAGCGCTTGTTGGGAGGCAACCCAATTTTATTTTTGTTTTTGCTTGATAATTATGATTCCGATGGTTTGATTGAAATATCCCTTGATGAACATGATGTTTGCTATTCTTGTGGCCATGATGCCAATATTTATGGAGATGAATTTGCTATAGTTCCTTATGTTAAACATGAGGTTATTGCTATTGCACCCATACTGGATAGTTCCTTGAATCGAAAGCATGATTGCAATGATCTTATTATAAATTCTAATAATGTCAATTATGCTAATGATATGCAAAACCCCAAGCTTGGGATGCTAGTTTTGCTATGTCCTCTACTTGTTGCAATGATCATGATTGGGGTGATAATTCTTCTTATGATCTTGAAATTTTATTTAAGCCCCATGATGAATATGAGATTGATAATAATGTTTGCAATAATATTGAAAGTGGGTTTGAAAGAGTGTCAACTTTAGATCCCACATATTTGGAGAATGTTCAATCTTATGAATTTTTCGATAAAAGTGGGTTTGGAGAGGTCATGACTTTAGTTAATGTTGATCCCACTATTTTGGAAGAGTGTCAACTTCGCATGCATGTGGATCGTGTTGAGAATATGTTATGTGATAGCTATATCGTTGAATTTGCTTATGACCTACATGTAATTATTATGAGAGAGGAAAATATGGTTGTAGAAATTTTCATGTTACTAAATTACCTCTCTTCATGTTGAGATTGCTATCTTCTCTTTCTTCTTCTTTGCATATGCTAGTTTTTGCTTTCCTTGATAATTTTTTTGCCTATAAGAGGCCTATGCATAGGAAGTATGTTAGACTTAGATGTGTTTTTCACATGCTACATGATGCACTCTTCGTGTTTCAATTGCTATCTTTCATGTGAGCATCATCGAAATCCCAATGCCTACCTAAAAGGCTCTAAAGAAAAGCGCTTGTTGGGAGACAACCCAATATTTTTCCTTGCTGTTTTCCAATAAATAATTCATCTAGCCTCTGGTTAGATGTGGTTTTTGTGTTTCAGTTAGTGTTTGTGCCAAGTAAGACCTTTGGGATAGCTTACGGTGATAGTTGTTTTGATCTTGCTAAAAAACAAAAACTTTTGCGCCCAGGAAAATAATTTTAATAATTCATAGAAGCGTGCTTTTGATCTGATTCTTTTTTCCCAAGATTGGTAAACAAATTGCTTAGGTCATCCTAATTTTTCAGAATTTTTGGAGTTACAGAAATATTCGAGAGTTACAGATTACTACAGACTGTTCTGTTTTTGACAGATTATGTTTTCTTTGTGTTGTTTGCTTATTTTCATGATTCTATGGGTAGTATCGGGGGGTATGAACCATGGATAAGTTGGAATACAGTAGATATTTGTAACGCCCACGATGCGGCTATATCTCCCACGTGTCGAGGCACGACTTAGAGGCATAACCGCATTGTGGTTTTGTCGCAAGAAGGGTCATCTTCACACAATCCCATGTAATGAACAAGAATGGGATAACGAGAGTTGGCTTACAATCGCCATTTCACACAATACATAAATTAATTCATACATCATCCAAAAATCCACACATAGACCGACTACGGTCAAATCCGAATGAAAATAAGATAACCCCAAATGCTAGATCCCCGATCGTCCCAACTGGGCTCCACTACTGATCATCAGGAAAAGAAACATAGTAACGACCACGTTCCTCGTCGAACTCCCACTTGAGCTCGGTTGCGTCATCTGCACTGGCATCGTCAACACTTGCAACTGTTTTGGTAGAATCTGTGAGTCACGAGGACTCAGCAATCTCACACCCGCGAGATCAAGACTATTTAAGCTTATAGGGAAGGATGGTGTAATGGGGTGGAGCTGCAGCAGGCACTAAGCATATATGGTGGCTAACATACGCAAATGAGAGCGAGAAGAGAAGCAACGCAACGGTCGCGAAGCTAGAAATGATCAAGAAGTGATCCTGAAAAACTACTTACGCTCATGCATAACTCGAACCGTGTTCACTTCCCGGACTCCGCCGAGAAGAGACCATCACGGCTACACACACGGTTGATGTATTTTAATTATGTCAAGTGACAAGTTCTCTACAACCGGACATTAACAAATTCCCATCTGCCTCATAACCACGGGCACGGCTTTCGAAAGATAATACCCTGCAGGGGTGTCCCAACTTAGCCCATTATAAGCTCTCACGGTCAACGAAGGATAAACCTTCTCCCGGGAAGACCCGATCAGTCTCGGAATCCCGGTTTACAAGACATTTCGACAATGGTAAAACAAGACCAGCAAAGCCGCCCGAATGTGCCGACAAATCCCGATAGGAGCTGCACATATCTCGTTCTCAGGGCACACCGGATGAGCAGTCCGTACAACTAAAACCAGGCCTCAAGTTTCCCCGAGGTGGCGCTGCAAGGGCTCTAGTTTGGACCAGCACTCAGAGGAACACTGGCCCGGGGGTTTAAATAAAGATGACCCTCGGGCTCGCGAAAACCCAAGGGAAAAGGCTTAGGTGGCAAATGGTAAAACCAAGGTTGGGCCTTGCTGGAGGAGTTTTATTCAAGGCGAACTGTCAAGGAGGTCCCATAAATCACCCAACCGCGTAAGGAACGCAAACTCAAGGAACATAATACCGGTATGACGGAAACTAGGGCGGCAAGAGTGGAACAAAACACCAGGCATAAGGCTGAGCCTTCCACCCTTTACCAAATATATAGATGCATTAATTAAATAAGAGATATTGTGATATTCCAAAATCTCCATGTTCCAACATGGAACCAACTTCAACTTCACCTGCAACTAGCAACGCTATAAGAAGGGCTGAGCAAAAGCGGTAACTTAGCCAAACAACGGTTTGCTAGGAAAGGATAGTTAGAGGCTTGACATGGCAATATGGGAGGCATGATATAGCAAGTGGTAGGTAGCGCAGCATGGCAATAAAACGAACAACTAGCAAAGCAAAGATAGAAGTGATTTCGAGGGTATGGTCATCTTGCCTGCAAGGTTCTCAGAGTTGTCGAAAGCTTGATCCTCGTAAGCGTACTCAACAGGTTCCTCGTTCATGAACTCGTCTCCCGGCTCTACCCAAAACAAGAACACAAGCAACAGAACCACAATCAATCACGGGAAATGCACAAGCAATATGATGCAAAACATGTATGATATGCGAGATGTGGTATACGATGCATATGCGTGCTCCGGAAGAAAAAGAATGAACAAGGCAGTAACTTGGCAAACTAAGTATGCCACTGGAAAGATGGTATGATTTTGGTTGAAATTGATATAAAGATCACCGGAAACGGATGCACGGTTTGCAAATGGCAAGCAAAACAAGAATGACACGATTCTGAGATTAACAGCAAGATAGCATTTAGAAAACATCAAGTAACTATGCTACAGAACTCCAACACAGCAACAAAGCATATGAAAGTACTCTACAGGAGAAGCTTGACAAAAGAAGAACACTGAGCTATGGCTAGATCACACCATAACAGGTTCAAACAAGCATGGCAAAAGTGCAAAAGATATCAGGTTCACAGACTTGGTGAAATTACTGGACATGGCAGAAAATAGAATCATGAAGGCATCTTTGTGAGCTTGATGCACTCATCACAGAGCAATGCATGACAAAACAAGCATATCTACAGCAAGATGGCATGTTTATGAAGCTAACCATGGCAAGATCAAGTACATAGCATGAAAGGATCAACTATAACAACCTTGGCAAAATTGAATATCATGTTAACATTCTGCCAGAAATATTTTACAGCAAAAGTAGAGCAAGATTAAGACATGCTATGGCACTCCATAATTGCAAACAGGAGCATGGATGGATAGAGCATAACCATATCTACAAAACATCCTTACTGAACATACTCAAAAGAAGCATGGATCTCACTGTAGACACATGGATACATGGCAACAAAATAACAGCAGTAACAGGCTTAGTGAAAATGCTAGACATAGCAGAAACAGATTCAACATGGCATCTTTACAAGATTGTTTAACTCAATACTAGGCATTTCATGGCATGGAACAAATTCTAGCATGAAGTAAACATGAAAATGAAGCTATCCAGGTGCAAAACAACCACATATCATATATCCATGAATATACACAAACTAGACAAAACAGCACCATGATGTAAAATGACATGTTCATGAACTTGCTCAAATGCAGAAACCAATTCTACCACTGGATTGGTGGGATTTTTCTACCCCAAAAACATATATAATATGTTGGGGTTGCTGTAGAAAAATCATCACAAGTGCAATAAGTTAAAACCTGCCCTAAATGGAATATGACAGAAATGGCATTTTCCTTAATTGGAAACGTCCAGAAATGGACTTGCCCGAAATGGATAGATTCCATATGCTAGAAATGGAATATTCGCTGGAAAAATAAACACAAAAGAAAAAGAGAAAGTGGAGGGGGATGACAGGTGGGGTCCTGGCCCTTGAGAGGCTGACTGGTGGGTCCGCCTTGGGTCCCACAAGGTGGTGGCGTAAACAGGGGAAGCAGGGGAGGTGCTCGCCGGGTGCAGAGACGGCGGAGAGCTCGACGGAGCCTCTCCGGCGACCAAAAGGCGCAGCGGCGGGGCGCAACAAGGCTGCCATAGGATCCCGCACCCGCGGGTGTGACTAGCGGAACGGGCCGACGACGGACATGACGCCGGCGACGACGAACAGAGGCGGCGGCGACGAGCTCAAACGCGACGAGGCGAAAGGCTCGAGCGGGCTACTGACCGTGTGGATTCGGCCGATGAGACGCGGCGATCATGACGGGCATGCGCAGAAATCCTAAAGAGGTCATGCACTCGCCGGAGATGAGGCCCGACGGCGGCGCGTTCGGGTGCTCGTGGCAAACTACTGCGAGGCGCACTAAGGAGAGGGAAAAGAGGACGGGGAGGAACGCGTGCTCACCACAAGCACGGTGGTGTGCTTGGTTTCCCAAGAGGAGGTCGGAGAAGACGGTGACGGCGATCGAACACTCGCGGACACCGCGGGGAAGAAGTGGAAGAAGAACACGGCGTCTTGGCGTCCCGCGGCGAAGTAGTGGACGTAGGGGAAGTAGACGACGTCGAGGAGGAAGATGGACACGTCCTGGGAAGCTAGGGTCGACGCGGAGCACGCCAGCGATGAGGACGCGCTCCCAGATGCGTACGGGACGGCGATGGCGCGATCACTCTGGTGGCTATACCTACCAGGAAACGGCGGCGGCGGACGAGGGAAACCCTAGGAGAGGCAGGGGATAAGGACGGGGGCCTTAAAAGGGGCTAGGGTTAGCGGCGCGAGCTCACGCGCTCTCGTGCTCGCGGTCCCCATGGCGACGGCGAGAGGAGAGGGAAAAGGTGGGTGCGGCGAACAGGGTAGGCACTGACGAGCGGGGCCGGGATGGCCACGTGGAGAGGGGCTAGCGGGGGTGTGCGCGCGCGGGGGTGAGAAAAGCCCGGAGGGGTGAACGCAGCGGGCTGGCTGGCGCGTTGGGCCTGCTGGCGCGGGGTGCTAGCTCGGCCGGCCTGGGAGGCCGAGGCCTAGGGGGTGCTGCTGTTGGCTGCTCTGCTGGGGAAAGAGAGGCCCAGGTGAGCTTTCCCTTTTATTTGCATTTCCTCAAACAGAAAAACCAAATGAAAAAGTCCAGGTACAAGGAAGAGGAATTTGGGAAATATGAAAATATCCCCATGCTCCTGGTATAAAGCACATAATTGTAAAAATGGCTTGGACATTTTTAGAGGAAGAAAAATATTCCAAGTTTGAATTAGGTTCAAACTTGAAGCATTTTTGACCCCAACCAAACTCACTCCAAAAAATATGAAAATGGCCAGAGAGGTTTAAGGCACTGAGCTAGACTATAGGGGAAAAGATGAACATTAAAATTGAAGGGAGGAGTGGCACTTGCAACAAGAACAAAGAGTGGGGAGGAGAGGTGGTGATGATGAAAGATTCATGCATGGAACATACAACAACATAATATGTATGAAAATCACACCATGCACATGATGCAAACATATGATGGCTAAAAGTGGGTATGACAAGAAGCACAAATGCAATATGACAAGGTAAGCATGGCAATGAAATGAGTAGAACAACAAAACAAAACAAAATGAGACCAAAAGATGGAACCCCAAATGGAATTGGATGGAGATCAACATGGATATATTGCCAAATATGGAAGTTTTACATCTGGGGTGTTACAACACTCCACCACTACAAGAGGATCTCGTCCCGAGATCTAGGACTGAAAGAACTCCGGATATTCGGAACGGAGGTGGTCCTCGCGCTCCCAGGTGGCTTCTCGGTCGGAATGGTGCGACCACTTCACTTTCAGGAATTTGATTGACTTGTTGCGAGTCTTACGCTCAGTTTTCTTCAAGAATAGCAATGGGGTGCTCATGATAAGACAGATCTTCTTTGAGATCAATCTCTTCGAAGTTGATGGTGCACTCCGGAGTCTTGAAGCACTTGCGAAGCTGTGACACGTGGAACACATCGTGCACGTTCGCGAAGTTGGAGGGAAGCTCAAGTTGATAGGCGAGGTCGCCTCTTTTGCCAATGATCTTGAAAGGACCCACGTATCTAGGGGCAAGCTTCCCTTTGATACCGAAGCGACGAGTGCCTTTCATTGGAGAGACGCGGAGGTAGACATGGTCTCCGATCTCGAAAGCCACATCACGGTGCTTGCTATCATAGTAACTCTTCTGGCGTGATTGCGCGGCTTTGAGATTTTCACGGATGACTTTACACATTTCTTCAGCCTCTGTGATTAAGTCATTGCCAAGAAGTTGGCGTTCACCAGTCTCTGACCAATTGAGAGGAGTACGACACTTTCTGCCATAGAGAATCTCGAATGGGGCCTTGCCCGAACTCGCTTGGAAGCTGTTGTTGTAGGAGAATTCGGCATATGGAAGACAATCTTCCCACTTCATGCCAAAGGAAATGACACAAGCCCTGAGCATATCTTCAAGGATTTGATTGACTCGCTCGACTTGGCCACTAGTTTGAGGATGGAAAGCTGTGCTGAAGCGAATGTTGGTGCCCATGGCCTTCTGGAAGGAGTCCCAGAACTTAGAAGTGAAGATGCTTCCACGATCTGAAGAAATCAATTGTGGAATGCCGTGCAAGGAGACAATCCTGGAGGTGTATAGCTCTGCCAACTGAGCTGCTGTGATAGATTCTTTGATTGGAAGGAAATGAGCCACTTTAGTAAGCTTGTCGATGACAACGAAGATAGCATCATTTCCGCGCTTGGACTTGGGAAATCCAGTCACGAAGTCCATTTCGATATGATCAAACTTCCATTCTGGGATAGCAAGAGGTTGGAGGAGACCAGCTGGTCGTTGGTGTTCTGCTTTCACCCTTCGACAGACATCACATTCATTCACGAATTGAGCGATTTCTCGCTTCATTCGAGTCCACCAATACGACTGCTTGAGGTCATGGTACATCTTCGTACTTCCAGGATGAATGGAAAGAAGAGAATTGTGCGCCTCGTTCATAATGACTTTCCTTAGATCACCTTTAGGAACCACAATCCGGTCCTCGAAGAATAAAGTGTCTCTGTCATCAATGCGATAGCACTTGTATTTGGAAAGACCCTTGTCAATACCACGTTTCACCTTCTTCACCATGGTATCCAGGAGTTGTGCCTCACGAATTTGATCTTCCAAAGTAGGAGAGACTATGAGGTTGGCAAGAAAGCCTTGAGGAACAACTTGGAGATTCAGCTTGCGGAAAGCTTCACAAAGATCCGGTTGAAATGGCTTGAGAATTAAGCTGTTGCAATAAGCCTTCCTGCTCAAAGCATCTGCAATGACATTGGCTTTGCCTGGAGTATATTCAATACTCGGATTGTACTCTTGAATCATTTCGACCCATCGAGTTTGCCTGAGGTTGAGGTTGGGCTGAGTGAAGATGTACTTGAGACTCTTGTGATCGGTGAATATGTCCACTTTTCTTCCCAACAAGAGATGTCTCCATGTTATTAATGCATGGACAACTGCCGCCAACTCAAGATCGTGAGTGGGGTAGTTCTTTTCGTTGGGCTTCAACTGACGAGAGGTATAGGCCACAACTTTCTTCTCTTGCATTAACACAGCACCGAGACCTTGAAGAGAAGCATCACAGAAAACTTCGAATGGCTTGGATTCGTCAGGAGGAGTTAAGACAGGAGCTGTGACGAGTTTCTCTTTGAGAGTGTTGAAAGCAACGTCACACTCAGGAGACCAGACATACTTCACATGCTTCTGGAGGAGGTTGGAAAGAGGCTTTGCAATCTTAGAGAAATTCTCAACGAATCTTCGGCAATAGCTTGCAAGACCAAGAAAACTGCGAGCTGCTTGACATTCTGAGGAGGTTCCCAATTCACAATTGCAGACACCTTCTCGGGATTAACAGCGATGCCCTTGGCAGAGATGATATGACCAAGGTAAAGAACTTCATCAAGCCAAAACTCACATTTGGAAAACTTCGCATAGAATTGATACTCTCTGAGCTTGTCGAGCACCAATCGCAAATGTTTGGCATGATCCTTCTTATTCTTGGAGAAGACCAAGATATCATCGAGATACACCAGGACGAATTCATTGGTATAGGGGTTGAAGATGAAATTCATCATCCGAGAGAATGTTGGAGGAGCATTGACAAGGCCGAAAGACATGACAGTATATTCATAAGAACCAAAGCTTGTTCTGAATGCTGTCTTGGGAATATCTTCTTCACGAATGCGAATCTGATGATAACCCATTCGAAGGTCAAGCTTGGAGAATACTTTAGCACCTTTAAGTTGCTCGAATAGCTCATTGATGTTGGGAAGTGGATACTTGTTCTTGATTGTCTTCTTGTTCAATGGACGGTAGTCGACACAAAGTCGGTCCGTGCCATCCTTCTTCTGGACAAAAAGAACACCACAACCCCATGGAGATGAACTCGGTCTGATCAAACCCAGACGCTCTTGTTCATCGAGCTGTTTCTTCAATTCCTTCAGCTCCTTGGGTCCAAGCTTGTAAGGACGCTTGCAAACGGGTTCCGTGCCAGGCTCAAGATCGATAACGAACTCAACTGGCTGGTGAGGAGGCATACCCGGAAGCTCTTCTGGAAAGACATCTTGATACTCACAAATGACTGGAATTTGAGAAATAGCATCCAACTCGCCCTTCTCATTGAGAGAAAACAACCGAATAGTTTCATCACGAGCGGCATAGATAATCACATCCTCAGAAGAGTGTGTCAATTGAATTTCCCTGGCAGCACAATCAAGTTGAGCCTTGTGCTTAGAAAGCCAGTCCATCCCGAGAATTAGATCAATATCCGAGTCACCAAGAACAATTGGTTTGGCCAGAAATTTATAATCGCCCATCTTGATAACGGAATCCTGAACGAATACTCGAGAAGTCATCTGCCGAGCCGGGGAAACAATAGACAGAGGACTCGGCAAAACTTGAGTAACCAAATCATGCATAGCCACAAAAGGTCTTGAAATGAAAGAATGCGATGCACCAGTATCAAATAAGACTTTTGCAGGAATATCATTAACTGAGATATTACCCATTACCACATCAGTAGATTCCTCTGCTTGAGCTGCATTCATCATGTTCACCTTTGCAGACTTGGGATTATGCTTGACCACTGCATTGCTGGAAGATCTCACAGGAGGAGGAGGCGGAAGGCGCCTTTGGTTGAAGCACTTGTTAGCATAGTGACCTTTTTGCTGACACTTGTTGCAAGTCACCTCTGAGAGTGGACGATGATAAGGAGCATTCGACTTTGGAGCTTGATTCTGAGACTTGTTCTGATAGCCAGGGTTGGGTGGGTGGGAAGATCCATGGCCACCTTTGTTCTTCTGCTGGAAAGGCTGACGAAACGGAGGAGGAGGAGGCAACCAGAACTTCTGTTGCTTAGCAGCCACTAGTGAGGAAGAAGAAGACTGAACTGCGTCCCTGACTCTCTTCTTAGAAGCCTCACACTTGAGCTGAGCAGCCTCTTGCTTCAGTGCCATATTGTAGAAATCATCATACTTGGTCAGCTCAAAAAGCACGAGAGGTAATTGCAGATCTTCTCTGAGGCCACCTCTGAATTGATAGATCATGCTCTTTTCATCAGGAACGTCTTGCTTAGCGAAGCGAGCGAGTTTCTGAAACTGAGTATTGTATTGATACACGGACATGCTGCCTTGCTTGAGATTGCGGAACTCCTCACGCTTGCTCTCAACAACACTTTGTGGAATGTGGTGAGCTTTGAAGTCTCGCGGAAATCATCCCAGGTAATCACACGACCTCCTCTGGAATCTTTGTATTGTTGATACCACTCGGCAGCTTGATCCTTGAGTTGAAAAGAAGCGAACTTGACAAAGTCCTCAGGCCTGACATTGCTACATTCAAAATGCTTGTTGATGTCCACGAGCCAATCATCGGCATCTGTGGCCTCGGCACAGCAGCTGAAAGACTTCGGCTGATTTGCGAGGAACTGGTTGAGGGTAGCGAAGTGAGGCTGATTGTTGCCTTGGCCTTGATTTCCTTGATTGCCTTGCCCTTGGGTGCGTTCTTGCAAGAGTTGCAAAATCATCTGAGCATTGGCGTTGGTGGCTGCCATGATAGCTTGCCATGCCTCCGGAGGCGGAGGTGGTGGCGGAGGGTTCGCCTGACTCCCCTCATTGCGTTCCGGATTCTGACGCGTTGGCGGAGCCATCCTGAAGAGGGTGACATCCGTTAGCATCTTGATAGACAGATAGACAAGTTGAATCAACGGATAGAAATTGCAACATATAGTCTTCACAATAAACATTCGAACGAGGATGAACGAATGAATTCCATAGTAAATCATCACACTTCCATTAAGGTGAGAAGCCACTTGATAAGAGATTGATGAATAAAATAAAAAGGTACGACTGGAACAAATAAGTGGTAAGGATTACCCAATCACAAACCAAATATCTGCGGGAAGAAATGCTAAGAGCTACTTGAATCCCACCTATAAACTCCCGAAACTTTCTGGTTATGCAATCTGGTGTTGGGGATACAGGGGACACAAAATATATCACCCAAACTAGCAATCCCTAGATCCAGCTGTATCCATCCGTCAACACATAACCAAGAAACCTTCGGAAATCGTGTACCTCAACCTTCGAAAAGCATCCGTTATACGAGTTATGGCAATACTCCCGAACTCCCGCCCCAGTACTGGGTGGCGTCGAGGTGATCTCACCAACAACTGCATAAAAGAGATTTTCGATGTCGGCGAAACTCAGGTATTCCAGAACTGCAACGATAAAATTGTGACGACAACACCTCGGAGCTCAACTCCCCGGGACACTGCCACAACCCCTAAATGTCAGGAGGCACCAAGAACAATGTTCTCGTCACAAAACCATCGGAACGATTCCAAGATACCCGCGTGATCCTAAAATTTTTTAGTGAAATTTGAGGAGAGAAGAGTCAAAACTTCTACGTCAGGAGGCCTCACCAGAGCGACGAAGGGACTGAGGAGTAAAAAGAATCCTACTCTCCGATATATATAATCCTAAGACTCAAAACATTTTTGTTCTAGACTCAACAACGCCAGCGATTCGATCAAGCAGGGGGCTCCTAAGTCGGGGATGGCTCTGATTACCAACTTGTAACGCCCACGATGCGGCTATATCTCCCACGTGTCGAGGCACGACTTAGAGGCATAACCGCATTGTGGTTTTGTCGCAAGAAGGGTCATCTTCACACAATCCCATGTAATGAACAAGAATGGGATAACGAGAGTTGGCTTACAATCGCCACTTCACACAATACATAAATTAATTCATACATCATCCAAAATCCACACATAGACCGACTACGGTCAAATCCAAATGAAAATAAGATAACCCCAAATGCTAGATCCCCGATCGTCCCAACTGGGCTCCACTACTGATCATCAGGAAAAGAAACATAGTAACGACCACGTTCCTCATCGAACTCCCACTTGAGCTCGGTTGCGTCATCTGCACTGGCATCGTCGGCACCTGCAACTGTTTTGGTAGAATCTGTGAGTCACGAGGACTCAGCAATCTCACACCCGCGAGATCAAGACTATTTAAGCTTATAGGAAAGGATGGTGTAATGAGGTGGAGCTGCAGCAAGCACTAAGCATATATGGTGGCTAACATACGCAAATGAGAGCGAGAAGAGAAGCAACGCAACGGTCGCGAAGCTAGAAATGATCAAGAAGTGATCCTGAAACTACTTACGTTCATGCATAACTCAAACCGTGTTCACTTCCCGGACTCCGCCGAGAAGAGACCATCACGGCTACACACACGGTTGATGTATTTTAATTAAGTCAAGTGACAAGTTCTCTACAACCGGACATTAACAAATTCCCATCTGCCTCATAACCGCGGGCACGGCTTTCGAAAGATAATACCCTGCAGGGGTGTCCCAACTTAGCCCATTATAAGCTCTCACGGTCAACGAAGGATAAACCTTCTCCCGGGAAGACCCGATCAGTCTCGGAATCCCGGTTTACAAGACATTTCGACAATGGTAAAACAAGACCAGCAAAGCCGCCCGAATGTGCCGACAAATCCCGATAGGAGCTGCACATATCTCGTTCTCAGGGCACACCGGATGAGCAGTCCGTACAACTAAAACCAGGCCTCAAGTTTCCCCGAGGTGGCGCTGCAAAGGGCTCTAGTTTGGACCAGCACTCAGAGGAACACTGGCCCGGGGGTTTAAATAAAGATGACCCTCGGGCTCGCGAAAACCCAAGGGAAAAGGCTTAGGTGGCAAATGGTAAAACCAAGGTTGGGCCTTGCTGGAGGAGTTTTATTCAAGGCGAACTGTCAAGGGGGTCCCATAAATCACCCAACCGCGTAAGGAACGCAAACTCAAGGAACATAATACCGGTATGACGGAAACTAGGGCGGCAAGAGTGGAACAAAACACCAGGCATAAGGCCGAGCCTTCCACCCTTTACCAAATATATAGATGCATTAATTAAATAAGAGATATTGTGATATTCCAAAATATCCATGTTCCAACATGGAACCAACTTCAACTTCACCTGCAACTAGCAACGCTATAAGAAGGGCTGAGCAAAAGCGGTAACTTAGCCAAACAACGGTTTGCTAGGAAAGGATGGTTAGAGGCTTGACATGGCAATATGGGAGGCATGATATAGCAAGTGGTAGGTAGCGCAGCATGGCAATAGAACGAACAACTAGCAAAGCAAAGATAGAAGTGATTTCGAGGGTATGGTCATCTTGCCTGCAAGGTTCTCAGAGTTGTCGAAAGCTTGATCCTCGTAAGCGTACTCAACAGGTTCCTCGTTCACGAACTCGTCTCCCGGCTCTACCCAAAACAAGAACACAAGCAACGGAACCACACTCAATCATGGGAAATGCACAAGCAATATGATGCAAAACATGTATGATATGCGAGATGTGGTATGCGATGCATATGCGTGCTCCGGAAGAAAAAGAATGAACAAGGCAGTAACTTGGCAAACCAAGTATGCCACTCGAAACATGAGATGATTTCGGTTGAAATCGATATAAAGATCACCGAAACGGATGCACGGTTTGCAAATGGCAAGCAAAACAAGAATGACACGATTCTGCGATTAACAGCAAGATAGCATTTAGAAAACATCAAGTAACTATGCTACAGAACTCCAACACAGCAACAAAGCATATGGCAGTACTCTACAGGAGAATCTTGACAAAAGATGAACAATGAGCTATGGCTAGATCACACCATAACAGGTTCAAACCAGCATTGCAAAAGTGCAAAAGATATCAGGTTCACAGACTTGGTGAAATTACTGGACATGGCAGAAAACAGAATCATGAAGGCATCTTTGTGAGCTTGATGCACTCATCACAGAGCAATGCATGACAAAACAAGCATACCTACAGCAAGATGGCATGTTTATGAAGCAAACCATGGCAAGATCAAGTACATAGCATGAAAGGATCAACTATAACAACCTTGGCAAAATTGAATATCATGTTAACATTCTGCCAGAAATGTTTTATAGCAAAAGTAGAGCAAGATTAAGACATGCTATGGTACTCCATAATTGCAAACATGGGCATGGATGGATAGAGCATAACCATATCTACAAAACATCCTTACTGAACATACTCAAAAGAAGCATGGATCTCACTGTAGACACATGGATACATGGCAACAAAATAACAGCAGTAACAGGCTTAGTGAAAATGCTAGACATAGCAGAAACAGATTCAACATGGCATCTTTACAAGATTGTTTAACTCAATACTAGGCATTTCATGGCATGGAACAAATTCTAGCATGAAGTAAACATGAAAATGAAGCTATCCAGGTGCAAAACAATCACATATCATATATCCATGAATATACACAAACTAGACAAAACAGCACCATGATGTAAAATGACATGTTCATGAACTTGCTCAAATGCAGAAACCAATGCTACCACTGGATTGGTGGGATTTTTCTACCCCCAAAACATATATAATATGTTGGGGTTGCGGTAGAAAAATCATCACAAGTGCAATAAGTTAAAACCTGCCCTAAATGGAATATGACAGAAATGGCATTTTCCTTAATTGGAAACGTCCAGAAATGGACTTGCCAGAAATGGATAGATTCCATATGCTAGAAATGGAATATTCGCTGGAAAAATAAACACAAAAGAAAAAGAAAAAGTGGAGGGGGATGACAGGTGGGGTCCTGGCCCCTGAGAGGCTGACTGGTGGGTCCGCCTTGGGTCCCACAAGGTGGTGGCGTAAACAGGGGAAGCAGGGGAGGTGCTCGCCGGGTGCAGAGAGGGCGGAGAGCTCGACGGAGCCTCTCCGGCGACCAAAAGCCGCGGCGGCGGGGCGCAACGAGGCCGCCATAGGATCCCGCACCCGCGGGTGTGACTAGCGGAACGGGCCGACGACAGACTTGACGCCGGCGACGACGAACAGAGGCGGCGGCGACGAGCTCAAACGCGACGAGGCGAAAGGCTTGAGCAAGCTACTGACCGCGTGGATTCGGCCTATGAGACGCGGCGATCATGACGGGCATGCGCAGAAATCCTAAAAAGGTCGTGCACTCGCCGGAGACGAGGCCCGACGGTGGCGCGTTCGGGTACTCATGGCAAACTACTGCGAGGCGCGCTAAGGTGAGGGAAAAGAGGACGGGGAGGAACGCGTGCTCACCACAAGCACGGTGGTGTGCTTGGTTTCCCAAGAGGAGGTCGGAGTAGGCGGTGACGGCGATCGAACACTCACGGACACCGCGGGGAAGAAGTGGAAGAAGAACACGGCGTCTTGGCGTCCCGCGGCGAAGTAGTGGACGTAGGGGAAGTAGACGACGTCGAGGAGGAAGATGGACACGTCCTGGGAAGCTGGGGTCGACGGGGAGCACGCTGGCGATGAGGACACGCTCCCAGATGCGTACGGGACGGCGATGGCGCGATCACTCTGGTGGCTATACCTACCAGGAAACGGCGGCGGCGGACGAGGGGAACCCTAGGAGAGGCAGGGGACAAGGACTGGGGCCTTAAAAGGGGCTAGGGTTAGCGGCGCGAGCTCACGCGCTCTCGTGCTCGCGGTCCCCATGGCGACGGCGAGAGGAGAGGGAAAAGGTGGGTGCGGGGAACAGGGTAGGCACTGACGAGCGGGGCCGGGATGGCCACGTGGAGTGGGGCTAGCGGGGGTGTGCGCGCGCGGGGGTGAGAAAATCCTGGAGGGGTGAACGCAGCGGGCTGGCTGGCGCGCTGGGCCTGCTGGCGCGGGGTGCTAGCTCGGCCGGCCTGGGAGGCCGAGGCCCAGGGGGTGCTGCTGTTGGCTGCTCTGCTGGGGAAAGAGAGGCCCAGGTGAGCTTTCCCTTTTATTTGCATTTCCTCAAACAGAAAAACCAAATGAAAAAGGCCAGGTACAAGGAAGAGGAATTTGGGAAATATGAAAATATCCCCATGCTCCTGGTATAAAGCACATAATTGTAAAAATGGCTTGGACATTTTTAGAGGAAGAAAAATATTCCAAGTTTGAATTAGGTTCAAACTTGAAGCATTTTTGACCCCAACCAAACTCACTCCAAAAAAGATGAAAATGGCCAGAGAGGTTTAAGGCACTGAGCTAGACTATAGGGGAAAAGATGAACATTAAAAGAGAAGGGAGGGGTGGCACTTGCAACAAGAAGAAAGAAAGGGGAGGAGAGGTGGTGATGATGAAAGATTCGTGCATGGAACATTCAAAAACATAATATGTATGAAAATCACACCATGCACATGATGCAAACATATGATGGCTAAAAGGGGGTATGACAAGAAGCACAAATGCAATATGACAAGGTAAGCATGGCAATGAAATGAGTAGAACAACAAAACAAAACAAAATGAGACCAAAAGATGGAACCCCAAATGGAATTGGATGGAGATCAACATGGATATATTGCCAAATATGGAAGTTTTACATCTGGGGTGTTACAATATTGCACCAATATAAATAAAGAATGAGTTCACAATAGTACCAAAAGTGGTGATTTATTTTTCTTATACTAACGGAGCTTATGAGATTTTCTGTTGAGTTTTGTGTTGTGAAGTTTTCAAGTTTTGGGTAAGGATTTGATGGATTATGGAATAAGGAGTGGCAAGAGCCTAAGCTTGGGGATGCCCAAGGCACCCCAAGGTAATATTCAAGGACAACCAAGAGCCTAAGCTTGGGGATGCCCCGGAAGGCATCCCCTCTTTCGTCTTCGTCTATCGGTAACTTTACTTGAGGCTATATTTTTATTCACCACATGATATGTGTTTTGCTTGGAGCGTCTTGTATGATTTAAGTCTTGGATTTTTAGTTTTCCACAATCATCCTTGTTGTACACACCTTTTGAGAGGGACACGCATGAATCGTGATTTATTAGAATACTCTATATGCTTCACTTATATCTTTTGAGCTAGGCAATTTTGCTCTAGTGCTTCACTTATATATTTTTAGAGCATGGCGGTGGTTTTATTTTATAGAAATTGATGAACTATCATGCTTCACTTATATTATTTTGAGAGTCTCTAAAGAGCATGGTAATTTGCTTTGGTTATAAATTTAGTCCTAATTTGATAGGCATCCAAGAGGGATATAATAAAAACTTTCATATAATGTGCATTGAATACTATGATAAGTTTGATTCCTTATGATTGTTTTGAGATATGAAGATGGTGTCGGGGTGAAACGACACCTATGGGATCACAACGAATCCCTACTACGGTTGGCGGGGCATGTGGCTGCAAACAGAGCGGGTTTGGAAGATCAACGCAAGGGGTTTATCCAGGTTCGGGCTGCAAGTGATGCGTAATACCCTACTCCTGCTTTGGTGTATATTTGAGTGTTCTTGAGCTCTTGAACTAGCTACGTTGCGTGCGTTGTTCAAAAGATCCGAATCCTCTCCCCGTACGCCGCGGGCCTCCTTTTATAGAGAAAAGGGGTTGCCACAGTGGCACACAGGAGGTGTAAAGTGTACAGTAGCTGAGTCTATCCCTGGGCACTGCGGGACAAAATGCATTCAATGCGCTGCCGACGTGCCCTCCTCGCTTTATTGGGAACGGCAAGGAAGCTCGTCCCACCTGTCGCTGCTTCGCCTCGCCCTGACACGCGTCTGAGCTAATGAGGTTCGTGGCGCCACGCTGGCTGGCTGCTGCCGAGCTGGTGCGGTGGCAGAGTCTTCATGAAGATCTGCATGCCACCACGCAGGTGCTTGCTGAGTTGGCTTGAGGCTACGTGCCTCCACGCAGGTGCCAGCCTAGTTGATGGGCTGGCAGCTGCATCGGAAGGGCGGTGGAGCCTTGGAGTGGGCATGGCTGTGGCCCCGTTGATGTCCTCGGCAAGAGTCTTGCCGGGGCCCCGACAAGGGTCTTGCCATGGCCTCGTAGGCGTCCCCGGTAAGGCTCTTGCCGGGGGTCTTGTGGGTGTCTCCGGCAAGGATCTTGCCGGAGGTCTCCGTCTTCTTGTTCTCATCTAGTCTTGTATGCTTCTGGTCTTCACAAAGATTTGCATGCCACCATGAAGGCGCCTCCGAGTCTTGGTTCTGATGTTGTCGATGGTGTCAGAACTCTCAGGCTCAAGGGCGGCGACCTTGCTGGCATTTGGGAAAGTTGCCCGGCAAGCTTCTTGCTGGGGCTGTGAAGGCGCCCCGGCAAGGGCCTTGCCGGGGCAGTTCACCTCGCCCTGCTGCTCTTCGTGCTTTGGGAAATCTTGCATCTTTGCTTCCTCTGCCGCGCCAAGCGTGGTCACAGGCGTGGCTGCGACTGCCCGTGCACAAGTAAAGGGGTACCAAAAGGACCGCTACTTTTGGGCCAGAAGAAACCTTGCCGGAATGCCTTGCCGGCAAGGACCCTCGACCCTATGTGGGAGCCACATATGCCTCTGTGTATCTCTGCCAACAGCTCCAGTCCTTCCTCCCGGGGGATGCACTTCAACTTCACACCGTTCGGCATTTTCCTGTACAGAACATCGTCAACGAACTGATACATGGAAGACCGACGGGCTACTTTCTCTGCTTCTTCCTGCTCCTCAGGAAGCTCCCTTGTTTGGAGGAATCAAACGGTATGTTGTGCCCATGCCGGAGCCTGAGGCTCGACGGCAAGGATCAAAGGCATCTCCTCTGCCATGGGAGCGGTTGTCTCTACAGCCAGGGCTTGACGCCCTGCCGGAGTCTGTTGCCCCATGGCAGGCTCAGTGTCCCCGACAACATCTTCGCCGGAGGCTCCTGGGAGCTCGACGGGAAAGTACTTGCTGGGGCCTGATTTCCTCTGCTTGTTCTGTCTGCTGATGGCTTGACGGATGGCTGAGTTAATTGAAGCACAAAGGTACCTGGTTCCACAGGCAGCTTGAGGGTAGCGCGTTTTGACAAGTAGTCGGCAATGCTGTTCTCCGCTCGGGGAACATGCTCTACTTGCAGCCCGTCAAAACGCTCTTCCAACTTCCTCACTTCATCCACATAGGCCTCCATCAGCGGGCTCTGGTAATCCTTGTTAACTTGCTTGACGACTAGCTGCGAATCACCTCTGATGATGACCTTCCTGATTCCAAGGTCTGCCACGATCCTGAGACCGGCAAGCAGCCCCTCGTACTCTGTCGTATTATTCGTCGACCTTTCCCGGGGGAAATGCATTTGGACCACGTACTTGAGGTGCTCTTCGGGGGGTGCGACGAGCAGTACGCCGACACCAGCACCTTGCAGTGAGAAAGCCCCATCAAAGTACATGATCCACTCGCGGCACGTCTCCTTGCCGGGTGGGGTAGTCTCTCGAACTTCTTCGTCGGGCGTCGCAGTCCATTCTGCTATGAACTCTGCCAAGGCTCGGCTCTTGAATGTTGAAGTACTTTCAAATTTGAGGCCAAAGCTCGACAGCTCTAACGCCCACTCCACAATCCTCCCAGTTGCATCAGGGTTGTGCAAGATTCGTTGCAACGGGAGGCAGGTGACGACGGTGATCTCATGTGCTTGAAAATAGTGGCGCAGCTTTCTCGAGGCCATGAGGAGGCCGAAAAGTAGTTTCTGCATACTAGAATACCTTGACCGAGCCCCCTGCAGGAGGGAGCTGACGAAATAAACTGGGTGCTGCACCATCTTCTTCTGTCCCGCTTCGCTCGCCTGTGCAGACTCTGCCTTGCCGGGGCCGTGCCTTGCCGGGGATTCCGCCTTGCCGGCGTCCGGCCTGCCGGGGAAGGTTCCGACCCGTCTTCCGTCGGCTCCACTGCTATTGCTGCTTCCTCCTCAAGTTCTCTCTCTGCCACTAGTGCAGCACTGACCACTTGATTCGTCGCCGCTAAGTATAGTGCAACGGCTCTTGTGATTTAGGTGCAACTAGTGTTGGCGTGGAGGAGAGGTACCTCTTCAAATCTTGCATCGCCGCCTCTGCCTATGGAGTCCATTTCAATGGACCCGCCTTTTTTAAAACCTTAAAAGGGGGGAGGGCGTGTTCAGCAGATTTGGAGATGAACCTGCTCAGGGCAGCAACGCAGTCGGCGAGCCTGCGGACGTCTTTGACCCGTTTTGGCGCCTCAATCAGCTCAATTGCTTTGATCTTGTCGGGATTTGCTTCGATTCCGCATTGAGACACAAAGAACCCGAGAGTTTTGCTGGACGGGACACCGAACACGCACTTCTCGAGGTTGAGCTTGAGGTTGATCTTGCACAGATTTGCAAATGTTTCTTCTAGATCTTGCACGAGCGTGGCCTTGTCCTTGGTTTTGACCACTATATCATCCATATAGGCTTCCATATTTCTATGTAGCTGAGGCTCAAAACCAATTTGGACTGCTCGGGCAAACGTTGATCCAGCACTCTTCAACCCGAAAGGCATTCGTACAAAGCAGTACGTACCACATGGGGTGATGAACGCGGTCTTTTCTTCGTCTTCCTTCATCATGAAGATCTGGTGGTATCCTGAATGGGCATCGAGGAATGACAGCGGGTCACACCCGGCAGTGGAGTCTACAATCTGATTGATGCGTGGCAGAGGGAAAGGATCCTTTGGGTAGGCTTTGTTGATATATGTGTAGTTAATACACAGTCTCCACTTCCCATTTGCCTTACGCACCACCACCGGATTGGTCAACCACGTGGGGTGGAGTATCCCTCTAACTAGGCCTACCGCCTCCAACTTCCTGATTTCTTCAATGATGAACTCTTGTCGCTCCAAAGCTTGCTTCCTGACCTTCTGCTTGACGGGCCGTGCATGAGGACAGACGGCAAGGTGGTGCTCAATCACCTCCCTGGGAACGCCGGGGATGTCATTTGCTTGCCATGTAAACACATCGACATTCGCCCGTAGGAAGGCAACGAGTGCGCTTTCCTATTTGCTGTCGAGGGTGGAGCTTATGGTGAAAGCTCCACCCGTGTCGTCCTCTTTGATGGGCACCTTCTTGGTCTCTGGTGGTGCTGCCTTGGACTTCTTGCTCTTGCCGGTGGAGCTCTCTGGCGCGTCCTCGACGGTAGCACAGCACTCCGAAGAGGTGCACTTGCCAAAGTGGGCGCAAGAGGTCTTGCCGGAAGAGGTCTTGCTGGCTTTCTTCCTTCTCGGGGCTCCAGCGGCAGGAGCAAGTGCATTGGCGGCAGTTGCTGCAACTGCCTCTCGGTAGAGCTGGTCGGCGCAAATAAGCGCATATTTCTTGTCGGAGGGGACGGTGATGATGGTCAGCGGTCCCGGCATTTTCAACGTGTTGTAGGCGTAGTGTGACGCCGCCATGAACTTGGCCAGCGCTGGGCGGCCAAGGATCCCATTGTATGGCAAGGGGATCTCGGCAACATCAAAGATGATCTTCTCTGTCCTATAGTTCAGCTCGCCCCCAAAAGTAACGGGCAGCGTGATTTTACCTTTAGGCTGGCTCCTTCCCGAGTTGACCCCTTGAAATGTGCCCGTCTCCTCGAGATCTCCATCAGGAATCTGCAGCCTCTTGATCACGGCGGGCGAGATCAAACTCAGACCGGCCCCACCATCGACCAGCACTTTTGTCACCTTGAGGTTGCATATTGTTGGGGAAACCAACAACGGCAAGCACCCGACCGTAGTTGTGCGATCAGGGTGGTCCTCAGTGTCAAAAATGATGGGTGTGCGGGACCACTTCAGTGGCTTCTGGGCATCGAACGATGGCTCTGCTGCAGTGACCTCACACGCCCACTACTTCAGTTGGCGGTGGGAGGCATGCAGTGAGGCGCCACCGTTGACGCACATAGCCTCTGTAGCTTTCTAGAACTCGTGCTCGCCGGACTCGTCGTCCTCGTCATGATCATCATCTTCCTCCTTCTTGTCGCGGCCGTGAGCGGGCCTCTCTTGTTGGTTATTTTTGCCGCGGTGACCCTCCTGGCCACCGCGCTTCTTGCCGGACCCCTCAGCACCATACTGGCCCTTCTCCTTGTCCCGCCTCTCGTACTCAGCTTTCTGCTTTTCCGCAAGCAGCTCAACCTGTCGGCAGTTCTGGAGATCGTGGCCCTTGGTGCGAGGGATCTTGCAGTACTGCTTGCCGGAGCTCCCTGGCTTGTCGGTAGCCGCCAAGGCCCGGCAGGCGGTGCACCTGGCAACTTCCTTGTCAGGGTCGTTAGCCTTGGTCTTCTTGGCAGCACCGGGGTCGTTGGATCCCTCAACGGCAAGCATAGTCTTGCCTTTACGCTTCCTGTTGCGACACCGACCCTTCTTCGTCGGCGCGGCGGCGTCGTCATCGGTGGAGTCGGTTTCCGCACCGGCATCTTCACCGGGGTACTTCCTTCCCTCTTCAGCCTGAGCACCTCTATCAGCCAGAACATAGAGTTCGGCCACATCCTTAACTTTGTTCATCGCCAGCTCTTCACGCATCTTGCGGTTACGCACATTCTGATGGAATGCACTCATGATAGCGGCAGGGTGAACGTCTGGGATGTTGTACTGCACTCGGTTGAACCTTTGTATGTACTTGCGCAAGGTCTCACCATCCTTCTGGGGGATGACATGTAAGTCACTCGCCTGGCCAGGAGCTTGGTGGCCTCCGGTAAAGGCGCCAACAAACTCGTGGCACAGATCCGACCAGGAAGAGATGGAGTCAACCGGCAGGTGCATCAGCCATGACATGACGTTGGGCTTAAGCGTCAACGGAAAGTAATTGGCGAGTACCTTGTCGTCGCGGGCGCCGGCGGCTTGCATCGCAATGGTGTAGATGTTGAGGAACTCCGACGGATGGGCCTTGCCGTTGTATTTTTCCACGACGTCCGGCTTGAACGTGCGGTGGGAGGGCCACTGGAACTGCCGCAGGTCACGGGTAAAGGCTGGACAACCCACCTCGTAAGGCAGGCCGCCGGAACCCCCCGGGGCTGGGCGATCGACAGTGGGCCCTGCGCGCCTATCTGACTGGCAGCGTGCCTCCCGCCACCGCTCGATAGTGATCTGAGCATCTTCCAGGGCTCGCTCTCGAAGGACTTGATGTTGGTCACGGCGGGCTCGCGGGTCGGATGACGCCGTGGAGACGTTGTCACAGGTGTCGGCCCGACGAGCCGGCGGGTGCTGTTGTTGGCGTGGGGGAGGGGAGTGCACCATAGTCGCAGCACCTCCGGTCCTCCCACCTCCAGCGTGCGCTGGCCCACAGAGCGCTGGCACGAGGGTCCCGCTGGTCGTGGTTCGTCTTGGTTGGCGAAGCTGATGAGGCTTCGAATGGTGGCTCTCCACTCGTCGAGCTTCTCTGCAACGGGAGGGAAGTCGAGGAGCAGCTACACGCACATCAATGCTTCTGGCGGTGTGGGCGGCGGCGACATCTGCGCAGACTGTGACGCGCTCCGAATCCCAACTATGTTGGAAGGAGCTCTATCACGGTCTCGCGGCCGCACGTCGCCTCCGCCAGCGTCCAGGTGCGCACGCCGGCCCGATGCGTCCTGAGAGTGACGCATAGGGCTCTTCCCGCGGCGGCGCCCGGGGGCGTCGTCGTCGCGGTGTCGCTCATCATGCACGCCCTAGGAAGGGCGCGGCGTGGGCACCAGCGGTGGCGTCATAGAGGCTGCCGCGCCGCCCGTGGGCAGCACGGCCATACCCTCTGACCCAGCGGCGCGTGGCTTGTTGTCTTGGACTCGAACAGCGTCGCTTCCCTGGCTCCGATCGTCAGAACGTCATGGATGCTCGCGGGCGGCGCCTCCGGTGCCATTCGTGGCTGCCCCGTCGCCCGCCCATGCTGGTGCGGATGGGCCGGCTCCGGACAACCTGACGGCTGCCACCCCCTTCTTCTTGGGGGCCATGGAGATGATGAAGTCGATATGCTAACCTTCAAACCGGATTTTCAGAGCTTGCGCCCCCTACCTGGCGCCCCAAAGATGTCTGGGTGAAACGACACCTATGGGATCAGAACGAATTCCTACTACGGTTGGCGGGGCGCGTGGCTGCAAACAGTGCGGGTTTGGAAGATCAACGCGAGAGGTTTATCCAGGTTCGGGCCGCAAGTGATGCGTAATACCCTACTCCTTCTTTGGTGTATATTTGAGTGTTCTTGAGCTCTTGAACTAGCTACGGTGCGTGCGTTGTTCAAAAGATCTGAATCCTCTCCCCGTACGCCATGGGCCTCCTTTTATAGAGAAAAGGGGTTGCCACAGTGGCACACAGGAGGTGTAAAGTGTATAGTAGCTGAGTCTATCCCTGGGCACCACAGGACAAAACGCATTCAATGCGCTGCCGACGTGCCCTCCTCGCTTTATTGGGAACGGCAAGGAAGCTCGTCCCACCTGTCGCTGCTTCGCCTCGCCCTAACACGCGTCTGAGCTGATGAGGTTCGTGGCGCCACGCTGGCTGGCTGCTGCCGAGCTGGTGCGGTGGCAGAGTCTTCATGAAGATTTGCATGCCACCACGTAGGTGCTTGCTGAGTTGGCTTGAGGCTACGTGCCTCCACGTAGGTGCCAGCCTAGTTGATGGGCTGGCAGCTGCATCGGAAGGGCGGTGGAGCCTTGGAGTGGGCATGGCTGTGGCCCCATTGATGTCCTCGGCAAGAGTCTTGCCGGGGCCCCGGCAAGGGTCTTGCCGTGGCCTCGTAGGCGTCCCCAGCAAGGTTCTTGCCGGGGGTCTTGTGGGTGTCTCCGGCAAGGATCTTGCCGGAGGTCTCCGTCTTCTGGTTCTCATATAGTCTTGTATGCTTCTGGTCTTGACAAAGATCTGCATGCCACCATGAAGGCGCCTCCGAGTCTTGGTTCTGATGTTGTCGATGGTGTCAGAACTCTCAGGCTCAAGGGCGGCAACCTTGCTGGCATTTGGGCAAGTTGCCCTGGCAAGCTTCTTGCTGGGGCTGTGAAGGCACCCCGGTAAGGGTCTCGTCGGGGCAGTTCACCTCGCCCTGCTGCTCTTCGTGCTTTGGGAAATCTTGCGTCTTTGCTTCCTCTGTCGCGCCAAGCGTGGTCACAGGCGTGGCTGCGACTGCCCGTGCACAAGTAAAGGGGTACCAAAAGGACCCCTACTTTTGTACACCGACAGATGGTGATATTAGAGTCATGCTAGTGAGTAATTGTGAATTTGAGAAATACTTGTGTTAAGGTTTGTGAGTCCCCTAGCATGCATGTATGGTGAACTGTTATGTAACGAAGTTGGAGCATGAGATATTTTTTGATTGTCTTCCTTATGAGTGGCGGTTGGGGACGAGCAATGGTCTTTTCCTACCAATCCATCCCCCTAGGAGCATGCGCGTAGTAGTTTGTTTCAATGACTAATAGATTTTTGCAATAAGTATGTGAGTTCTTTATGACTAATGTTGAGTCCATGGATTATACACACTCTCACCCTTCCATCATTGCTAGCCTCTCTAGTGCCGTGCAACTTTTGCTGGTACCATAAACCCACCATATACCTTCCTCAAAATAGCCACCATACCTACCTATTATGGCATTTCCAGAGCCGTTCCGAGATATATTGACATGAAACTTTCCACCATTCCGTTTATTATGACACGCATCATCATTGTCATATTGCTTTGCATGATCATCTAGTTGACATCGTATTTGTGGCAAAGCCACCATTCATAATTCTTTCATACATGTCGCTCTTGAGTCATTGCACATCCCGGTACACCACCAGAGGCATCCATATAGAGTCATATTTTGTTCTAGTATCGAGTTGTAATTTTTGAGTTGATCTTCATTATTAGAGCATTATCCCATGTGAGGAAATAAAAAAAGAGAGAGAAAAGGCCAAATAAAAAAGAGAAGGCCCAAAAAAAGAAAAAATGAGAGAAAAAGAGAGAAGGGGCAATGTTACTATCCTTTTACCACACTTGTGCTTCAAAGTAGCACCATGATCTTCATGATAGAGAGTCTCTTATATTGTCACTTTCATATACTAGTGGGAATTTTTCATTATAGAACTTGGCTTGTTTATTCCAACGATGGGCTTCCTCAAATTGCCCTAGGTCTTCGTGAGCAAGCAAGTTGGATGCACACCCACTTAGTTTTCTTTTTGAGCTTTCATAAACTTATAGCTCTAGTGCATCCATTGCATGGCAATCCCTACTCACTCACATTGATATCTGTTGATGGGCATCTCCATAGCCCGTTGATACGCCTAGTTCATGTGAGACTATCTCCTTTTTTTTGTCTTCTCCACAACCACCATCTATTCCACCTATAGTGCTATGTCCATGGCTCACGCTCATGTATTGCGTGAAAGTTGAAAAAGTTTGAGAACATCAAAAGTATGAAACAATTGCTTAGATTGTCATCGGGGTTGTGCATGATTTGAATATTTTGTGTGATGAACATGGGGCATAGCCAGACTATATGATTTTGTAGGGATAAGCTTTCTTTTGCCATGTTATTTTGAGAAGACATAATTACCTTGTTAGTATGCTTGAAGTATTATTGTTTTTGTGTCAATATTAAACTTTTGTTTTGAATCTTATGGATCTGAACATTCATGCCACAATGAAGAAATTACATGGATAAATATGTTAGGTAGCATTCCACATCAAAAATTCTGTTTTTATCATTTACCTACTCGAGGACGAGCAGGAATTAAGCTTGGGGATGCTTGATACATCTCCAACATATCTATAATTTTTTATTGTTCCATGCTATTATATTATTTGTTTTGGATGTTTTATATGCATTAACATGCTATTTTATATTATTTTTGGGACTAACCAATTAACCTAGAGCCCAGTGCCAGTTCCTGTTTTTCCCTGTTTTTTGAGTTTCGCAGAAAAGGAATACCAAACGGAATAAAACCTTCACGATGATTTTTCTTGGACCAGAAGACAACCAGGAGACTTGGAGATGAAGTCGGAGGAGCCACGAGGCGGCCACAAGGATGGAGGGAGCGCTCAGGGGGGTAGGGCGCGCCCCCACCCTTATGGGCCCCTCGTGCACCTCCTGACCTAATTCTTGCACCTATATATTCCCATATATGCCCAAACCAACAGAGGCATCCACGAAAACACTTTTCCACCGCCGCAACCTTGTGTACCCGTGAGATCCCATCTAGGGACCTTTTCCGGCACCCTGCCGGAGGGGGATTCGATCATGGAGGGCTTCTACATCAACTCTATTGCCCTTCCGATGAAGCGTGAGTAGTTTACCACAGACCTACGGGTCCATAGCTAGTAGCTAGATGACTTATTGTCTCTCTTTGATTCTCAATACCATGTTCTCCTCGATGTTCTTGGAGATCTATTCAATGTAATACTTTTTTGTGGTGTGTTTGCCGAGATCCGATGAATTATGGATTTATGATCAGCTTATCTATGAATATTAATTGAATCTTCTCTGAATTCTTATATGCATGATTTGATATCTTTGTAATTCTCTTCGAACTATCGGTTTGGTTTGGCCAACTAGATTGGTTTTTCTTGCAATGGGAGAAGTGCTTAGCTTTGGGTTCAATCTTGTGGTGTCCTTTCCCAGTGACAGTAGGGGCAGCAAGGCACATATTGTATTATTGCCATCGAGGATAAAAAGATGGGGTTTTCATCATATTTCTTAAGTTAATTCCTCTACATCATGTCATCTTGCTTAATGCGTTACTCCGTTCTTTATGAACTTAATACTCTAGATGCATGTTGGATAGCGGTCGATATGTGGAGTAATAGTAGTAGATGTAGAATTGTTTCAGTCTACTTGACACGGACGTGATGCCTATATTCATGATCATTGCCTTAGATATCGTCATAACTTTGCGCTTTTCTATCAATTGCTCGGCAGTAATTTGTTCACCCACCGTATTATTTTCTATCTTGAGAGAAGCCTCTAGTGAAACCTATGGCCCCGGGATTTATTTTCCATCATATAAGTTTCTATTTTCCATCATATTAGTTTCCGGTCTACTATTTTGCAATCTTTTACTTTCCGATCTATAAACCAAAAATACCAAAAATATTTACTTTATAATTTATCTATCTCTATCAGATCTCAATTTTGCAAGTAACTGTGAAGGGATTGACAACCCCTTTATCGCGTTGGGTGCAAGTTGTTTGATTGTTTGTGTAGGTATTTGGTGATTTGTGCGTTGTCTCCTACTGGATTGATACCTTGGTTCTCAAACTAAGGGAAATACTTATCTCTACTTTGCTGCATCGCCCTTTCCTCTTCAAGGGAAAACCAACGCAAGCTCAAGAAGTAGCAAGTGCCTCCTTATTACGCGCAAAATAATGATTCCTCCACCTGAAAACGGGGACCCACCGGAAGGGCCATCATATTTTGCAAAAAAAAGCTGATAGCTGGGACCCACCAACAACATCTCTGCACGCAAAGAACTGCCTCCTTATTACGGGAAAAAATATATGAGTCCGCCCCTGACCGCTGGGACCCGCCAGCTATATATTCACACGCAAAGAAGTGCCTCCTTGTTCTCCCTGACAGCTGGGACCCACCCGGTCGAAGCATACGTAGCGTTGTCTGTGTACATACCGGTCGATCGGTCTGTCTGCCACGATGAACCGTGGTCGAGTAAGGAGCGGTAGCAGTTCAGGCATCCCAGTCAAAACCGTGGACACGTACGGCCAGATGCCAAAAAAATACGGCCACGTACGTACATACGGGTGGGGTCTCGAATGCGTACTCACGCATATGTACAGCCAGGGCTCGTGTACATGGAGAGGCGACGGATGGCAACAATGGCGTCCTGTTCATCGGAAGCCAACCGGCTGGGTCGGAATGGAGAACCTTCTTCGTGTTCATCGGGAGGCAACAGAATGCGTCGTGTTCATCGGGAGGCAACGAAATACGTCGTCTTCATCGGGAGCCAACCGACTTGGACGGAACAGCCGAAACGAGGTCTGGCGTACCGCATAACAGAGGAAACAGGCCTTCTATCTGTTCGACCGCTTACGGTCCAAACAGGGTCCTGTTCATCGGGAAGGGTCTGACGTACCGCAAAATGGAGGAAACAGACTTGTGTTCGAGTGCCTACAGTCGAAATGGGGTCATGTTGATCAGGAGGGGTGTGGTGTACCGCAAAACAGAGGAAACGGACTTGTGTTGGAGCGCCTACGGCCGAAATGAGGTCATGTTCATCCACCGTCTACTGCCTCGCTCCAGCCTCCACGGGCATCCACCGTCGACCTCCTCCAGCCTCCACCAGCTACTGTTCATCCACGGGCTACTGTTCATCCAGCCTCCACCGGCTACTGTTCATAGAGCCTCCATGGGGTCCTGTTCATCCACCCCCAACCGGCTGGGGTGCGGCGGCCTCCTCGGGGGTCCTGTTCATCCAGCGGCAACGACCTACTACCATGGGGGTCCTGTTCATCCAACCCCACCGGGAATTGTTCATCCACAGCCAACCAACCGGCTTGACTCACCACGTCTCGACTCGTTCTACGTATCGCGCGCACGGTAGCAACGGTCACTATTCATCAAGAGGCAACCCAGCACCGGCTGGCTATGTCTCGCACGGGGGCTCGATCGGCTTCAGTAAGCAGCAGCAGTGATTGATCACTCGGTTCAGCAGCAGCGAAGGAATCGCTTGGGAGTCAGCAGCCAAGGGATCGATCGCTCGGGTTCAGTAACGTAGCTGGTGCAATCGCTCAGGTTCAGTAAGTGAACGCCTCGCTCGGGTTCAGTTAGATCCCAACGCCTCGCACACACGCGCGAACGTAAACGAGAGAAAAAACCTCCGTGCATCGCTCGACCCCGACCACCCACCGTAACCAGGAACTCCCCGATATTTTCCTCGCCCTCGCTTCTACCACGATTTTTTCTGTCATGGACGGCCCAAAGAATGTCATGCAGCTGCGTCTCCAGCCCGCCCAGGACGAAAAGCCCATTTTCTGTCATGATTTTTTGTCATAGAAGTAGGAGCCCAACACATCTATGATGATATGTGTTTTGTCACAATTATCGTCATAGAAGTGTCATAAGCATGATAGAAAAAATCGTTCGGCCCAAAATGTCACGGATGTGTCTTTTTTTTGTAGTGCATATTATATCATGATTGCTTTGAAAAAGCGTTGTCATCCGAGATTCATTATTATTGCTCGATAGTTGATTATGCTATTGATATGAGTAGATGTGATACCTAAATGTCATTATGAATATGGTTAGTTCATAATGTTTGCTGAAAACCTGAATATTGGCTAGACATATTTGCAACAACAGGATCAAACAAAGTTTGTAAAAGTTTGTCTTTGTCAGTTTTAGTTTGGCAACTGAATTTCTTGAGGACAAGTAATGGGTTAAGCTTGGGGGAGTTGATACATCTCCATCGTATCTACTTTTCCAAACTCCTTTACCCTTGTTTTGGACTCTAATTTGCATGATTTGAATGGAACTAACCCGGACTGACGCTGTTTTCAGCAGAAATGCCATGGTGTTATTTTTGTGCAGAAATAAAAGTTCTCGGATTGACCTGAAAATTTACGAAGAATATTTGTGGAATATATAAAAAATACTGGCGCAAGAATTAACCAGAGGGGGTCCACCCAGAGGCCACAAGCCTGGGGGGCGCCCCCCCCCCCTCCCCCCGAGGCGCACCTAGAGGGCTTGTGGGCCCCCTGGACCTCCTCCGACCTCAACTCCAACTCTATATAACCCTATTCGGGGAGGAAAAAATCAGGGAGAAGGATTCATCGCGTTTTACGATACGGAGCCGCTGCCGCCTCCTGTTCTTCATCCGGAGGGCTGATCTGGAGTCCGTTCAGGGCTCCGGAGAGGGGGATTCATCGCCATCATCATCACCAACCTTCCTCCGTCACCAATTTCATGATGTTCACCGCCGTACGTGAGTGATTCCATCGTAGGCTTGTTGGACAGTGATGGGTTGGATGAGATTTATCATGTAATCAAGTTAGTATTGTTAGGGTTTGATCGCTAGTATCCACTATGTTCTGAGATTGATGTTGCTATGACTTTGCTATGCTTAATGCTTGTCAATAGGGCCCGAGTGCCATGATTTCAGATATGAACCTATTATGTTTTCATGAACATATTTGTGTTCTTGATCCTATCTTGCAAGTTGTAGACGCCTATCACGAGTTATGATCCGCATACCGCAAGGTGACAATAATTGGGATTCTTTCCAGTGATTACCGTAGTTTGAGGAGTTCATGTATGCGGAACTCCTCAAACTACGGTAATCACCGAAAAGAATCCCAATTATTATCACCTTGTGGTATGCGGATCATAACACGTAATAGGTGCGTATAACTTGCAAGATAGGATCAAGAACACAAATATATTCATGAAAACATAAAGGGTTCAGATCTGAAATCATGACACTCGGGCCCTAGTGACAAGAATTAAGCATAGCAAAGTCATAGCAACATCAATCTTAGAATATAGTGGATACTAGGGATCAAGCCCTAACAAAACTAACTCGATTACATGATAAATCTCATCCAACCCATCATTGTTTAGCAAGCCTAGGGAGGAATTACTCACTCACTATGGTGAGCATCATGAAATTGGTGATGAAGGGTTGGTGATGATGATGGCGACAAACTCCCTCTCCGGAGCCCCGAACGGACTCCAGATCTGGCCTCCCGATGAAGAACAGGAGCTGGCAGCGGCTTCGTATCATAAAACGCGATGAAACTCCTTCTCTTATTTTTTTTCTCGGGAAATAGGAATTTATAGGCTTGAGATTAAGGTCGGCAGAGACTCATGGGCCCAGCAGGTGGGTCTTTGCTCCAGTATTTTTTATTTATCCCTCAAAAAATCTCCAAAAAGTTTTGTCCAATTCCGAGAACTTTTATTTGTACACAAAAAACAACACCATGGTAGTTTTGCTAGAAACAGTGTCAGTCCGGGTTAGTTTCATTCAAATTATGCAAATTAGAGTCCAAGACAAGAGCAAAAGTGTTTGGAAAAGTAGATACAGTGGAGACGTATCAGGCAACCACAGGGATTCTGCCCGCGAAGTTATAAATAAGCCCTTAAAGGTCCGTGTCCAATGCACAGCAAGGAGAATAGACCAGCAAATCACTCTTAGGAGGATTGTTACATTATGCAAGACTTTAAAAAACGGAAGCTATGGAGGGAACAATGACATGTGGTCATAACAGTGGACACCACGGGAACCTAGGAGCCTGTAATTCAGGACCCGACTTCCAGGGTGCTGGCTTTCAAGGAGCTGGTAATTGTGCCGACTTTCAAGGAGCTGCCACTGGTAGCGGCTTTCAGGGATCCGATAATGGTGCAGTCAACAACCAGAGATTAGGCAATCCTGGAGCCGACCAAGGAAATCTAAATCAGGGAGGTATGGTTGGCTTCCAGAGCAATTCAAAGTAGCTAAAAAGTGGGCAGTATCATGTCTTCACCACCAATACATGCAAGCGGGACAAGAAGCTTCAAAAAAGAGTTGTGCACGCAGTTGCACCTTCAGTTCCAGAGTGGTTAAACTGGTCAGAGCAACCAATCACTTGGAGTCGAGCAGACCATCCTCCATGGGCCGATAATCCTGGGACTCTGCCTTTGGTTGTTGCTCCTCGGGTTGATGGCTACAAATTGACCAAAGTTCTCATGGACAGAGGTAGTAGCATTAATATACTGTATTATGATACCTTCAAGCATATGAACCTTTCAGAGAAACAGTTGAAGCCGTCATCTATGGTCTTTCATGGCATTGTTCCCAGCAAGTCTACTCATCCTATTGGCAGGATCTACTTGGAGGTGGCTTTTGGCACTAAATTCAACTTCAGATCCGGGTTTCTTGCCTTTGTGGTAGTTAAGTTCAAGAGCCCATACCACACCCTCTTTGGGAGGCTGGCTTATGCCAAGTTTATGGCACGCCGTTGCTATGTGTATCTTAAACTAAAGATGTCGGGTCCCAACGAGACGATCACCGTTAGTGGAGATCATGACATTGCATTGGAGTGTGAGGAAGGAGATGCCTCATACGTGTTGGGAAACATGGCATGCAGTTTCAAAAAAATTCCTACGATCACGCAGAATCTATCTAGGAGATGCATAGCAATGAGAGGGGGAGAGTGTGTCTACGTACCCTCATAGATCAAAAGCGGAAGCGTTAGGTTAACACGGTTGATGTAGTCGAACGTCTTCGCGATCGAACCGATCTAGTACCGAACGTACGGCACCTCCGAGTTCAGCACACGTTCAGCTCGATGACGTCCCTCGAACTCTTGATCCAGCAGAGGGTCGAGGGAGAGTTTTGTCAACACGATGGCATGGTGACAGTGATGGTGATGTGATCCGCGCAGGGCTTCGCCTAAGCACTACGACGCTATGACCCGAGGAGTAAACTGTGGAGGGGGCAACGCACACGGCCAAGAGAATAACTGTTGTGCTTTGGGGTGCCCCCTGCCCCCATATATAAAGGAGGGGAGGAGGAGGCCGGCCACCAAGGGGCGCACCAAGGGGGGTCCTACTAGGACTCCACTCCTAGTAGGATTCGCCCCCCCTTTTTCCTTTCTCATGGAGGGGAAAGAGGGAAGGAGAGGGAGAGGGAAAGAGGAAAGGGGGTCGTGCCCCCCTCCCCCTTGTCCAATTCGGACTCCCTTGGAGGGGCGCACGCCACCCTACGGGCTCCCCTCTCTTTCTCCCCTATGGCCCATGAAGGCCCATTACTTCCCCGGGGGGTTCCGGTAACCCCTCGGTACCCCGATAAATATCCAAAACGTCCCAAAACCATTCCGGTGTCCGAATACCTTCGTCCAATATATCAATCTTTACATATCGACTATTTCGAGACTCCTCGTCATGTCCGTGATCTCATCTGGGACTCCGAACAATCTTCGGTCACCAAAACACATAACTCATAATACAAATCGTCATCGTACGTTAAGCGTGCGGACCATACGGGTTCGAGAACTATGTACACATGACCGAGACACTGATGTCTACTATGCAACTTTATTCTTGTAGACACGTGTTGGGCCTCCAAGCACAGAGTTTTGTAGGACAGTAGCAATTTTCCCTCAAGTGGATGACCTAAGGTTTATCAATCCGTGGGAAGCGTAGGATGAAGATAGTCTCTCTCAAACGACCCTGCAACCAAATACAAGAAATCTCTTGTGTCCCCAACACACCCAATACAATGGCAAATTATATAGGTGCACTAGTTCAGCGAAGAGATGGTGATCAAAGTGTAATATTGATGATAGAAATATATTTTTATAATCTGAATAAATAAAAACAGCAAGGTAGCAAATAGTAAACGAGCACAAAAACGGTATTGCAATGCTTGAAAATGAGGCCTAGGGTCCGTACTTCCACTAGTGCAAGCTCTCAACAATGTTAATATAATTGGATCATATAACTGTAACACCCTGAGAATCATGCTACAGTAACCCCCTGTGATTAAGCTAATCATATTGCTAAACAGGGCTAGATCGCATTTGAACCACACCCTTGTCAAACTCCTAGTTCAAACTTCAATTAAATTTAAAAGTGGAAAATAAAAGTTTTCAAAATTTCAAACAAAAATGTTCAGTGGGTTCTAAATAATACACTGGTAATTATGGTGGAGAAATCACATTTTTATAAAATGTCTAAATACTTTTAAATAAAATAAAACAAAAAAAGGAAATAAACAAATAAGAGAAAACAGAAAACAAAACAGTCAAAAGAAAAAAAGGAGCAGGCCTCCCCCTCCCACTGGACCCGCGGCCCAAACCCCCCCCCCCCCCCGGCCCAAGCTGGGCCGCCACCCGCGCCCCGCGCCCCGGCCCAGCCCACCTCCCCCCGCGTCCCCTTCCTGTTCCCCCGACCGGGTCGGAACAGGGGAGCGTCGCCGCCGAACCCCCTCGCCGGCGGTGAACCCCGCGAGAGGATAAGGGCGCCAGCTCCCCCGCCTCCTCGGGCCTCTCTCCCCACTCGCCCCCGCTCTCCCTCGGCCTCTGCGCCTTCTCCCCCGCCAGATCCCCCTCCCTCTCCCCTCCGTTCCCCTCTGCCCGAGCGCGCTCGCCGCCGTTCACCGTAGTTCCCGCGGCCACCGTGCCCAGATCGCCCCGACGACGTGCCCGAACGACTCCCCGCCGTCGACTACGCCGACTGCGCCATCGGGAACGAGCCGAGCGCCACTGCGTCGACCTCCCCGAGCTCGGCTTCCCCGCACGTCCGCCGTCGATCGTCGCCGACTCCGGCTACCCCGCGCCCTCCCCGAGCTCGCTGCCACTCCCTACGGCTCCACTGTGAGCTCCTCTACCTCCTCCCCCTCTCCGCTAGCTCGCCCGCGCTCCGTAGCTGCTCCCCCACGCGCGCCCGAACGCCGCGCCGTGGAGCTCGCCGCCGGCGGGTCTCCGGTGACCAATTGGTCACGGGCTCAAGCCCACAGCGCTCCTCACCGCACGTAGAAGCTCCCCAGCCCCTCCGCTTCTTCGATAGCCCGCCGTAGCCATGTCCCCGTCGAGCACCCGTGCGCACCGCCGCCTCCGCCGCTCGCCGGCGCCGATTCCGGCCGAGTCCGGCGAAACCCCGGCCACCCCTGGATGCGGCGCTGCGAGTTCTTTCGAATGGGCCTAGCCCCGTTCCTCCCCGAGCCCCGTAGCGCGATTCCGGCCAACTCCGGCGAGGGACCGCCGCGGTTTTGGTCGCCGGAGTTGCGCCGGCGCCGGCCGCCGACGTGGCTGGCCTGGCCCCACCCCCAGTGTCCCTGCCAGTGGCCCCCACGGGCCCCAGTTGACTGGGTTGACCCAGTCACTGACATGCGGGCCCCGCCGCAAAAAATTAAAAAAGAAAAGAAAAGAAAATGTTTTTATAAATAAAAATAATTAGTTTAATTAATCTCTCACTGACAGGTGGGCCCAGTAGCTAATTAACTAAAAACTAATTAGTTTAATCCTCTGTTAACCCACTGTCTATGACAGGTGGGTCCCCCTTGTCAGTTTGACAAGTCAACCCGGACTGTTGACCGCTGACGTTACTCATACGTCATGCTGACGTCATATCCCTTTTTCTGTTAATTAAATAATTCCAGAAATTCAAATAAACTTTGAAAATTCATATCTGTTAAACCGTAACTCGGATGAAAATGTTTTCTATATGAAAGTTGCTCAGAACGACGAGACGAATCCGAATACGCAGTCCGTTCGTCCACCACACCTCCCTAACCTATCGAACTAGCAACTTTCCCCCTCCGGTCCGTCTGTCCGAAAACGCGAAACATCGGGAATACCTCCCGGATGTTCCCCCCCTTCACCGGTACCACCTACTGTCGCGTTAGGACACCCCTAGCACCGCTCATTGACATGTCACGCATCGTCATGCTTATGTTTGCTTTGTATTTACTGTTTCTTCCCCCTCTTCTCTCCGGTAGACTACGAGACCGACACTGCTGCTGCCCAGTTCGACTACGGAGTCGACGACCCCTCCTACTTGCCAGAGCAACCAGGCAAGCCCCCCCTTTGATCACCAGATATCGCCTACTCTAATCTCTACTGCTTGCATTAGAGTAGTGTAGCATGTTACTACTTTTCGATATCCTATTCTGATGCATAGCCTATCCTTGCTACTATTGTTACTACCTTTACCTGCAATCCTACATGCTTAGTATAGGATGCTAGATTTCCATCAGTGGCCCTACATTCTTGTCCGTCTGCTGTGCTACACTATCGGGCCGTGATCACCTGGGCGGTGATCGCGGGTATATACTTATATACTATATACATGACACATGTGATGACTAAAGTCGGGTCGGCTCGTAGGAGTACCCGCAAGTGGATCTTTGTGGCGGAGCGACAGGGCAGGTTGAGACCGCCTAGGTAAGAGGTGGGCCTGGCCCTGGTCGGCGTTCGCGGATACTTAACACGCTTAACGAGATCTTGGTATTTGATCTGAGTCTGGCCATTTGGTCTATACGCACTAACCATCTACGTGGGAGTAGTTATGGGTATCCCGACGTCGTGGTATCAGCCGAAGCTCTTTTGACGTCAGCGACTGAGTGGCGCGCGCCGTGTTGGACCGCTTTGACGTAACCGCCGTGATCGTGTGGGTTGCTAGGTCTGCTCGCGGCCGCGTTCGCAACGTGCAGGTGTGCATAGGGCGATGGGCCCAGACCCCTGCGCGCATAGGTTTTAGACCGGCGTGCTGACCTCTCTGTTGAGCCTAGGTGGGGCTGCGACGTGTTGATCTTACGAGGCCGGGCATGACCCAGAAAAGTGTGTCCGGCCAATTGGGATCGAGCGTGTTGGGTTATGTGGTGCACCCCTGCAGGGAAGTTTATCTATTCGAATAGCCGTGTCCCTCGGTAAAAGGACGACCCGGAGTTGTACCTTGAGCTTATGACAACTAGAACTGGATACTGAATAAAATACACCCTTCCAAGTGCCAGATACAACCCGGTGATCGCTCTCTAACAGGGCGACGAGGAGGGGATTGCCGGGTAGGATTATGCTATGCGATGCTACTTGGAGGACTTCAATCTTCTCTCTTCTACATTCTGCAAGATGGAGATGTCCAGAAGCGTAGTCTTCGACAGGACTAGCTATCCCCCTCTTATTCCGGCATTCTGCAGTTCAGTCCACTGATATGCCCCTTTACACATATACCCATGCATATGTAGTGTAGCTCCTTGCTTGCGAGTACTTTGGATGAGTACTCACGGTTGCTTCTCTCCCTCTTTTCCCCCTTTTCTTTCTATCTGGTTGTCGCAACCAGATGTTGGAGCCCAGGAGCCAGACGCCACCGTCGACGACGACTCCCACGACACTGGAGGTGCCTACTACTACGTGCAGGCCGCTGACGACGACCAGGAGTAGTTAGGAGGTCCCAGGCAGGAGGCCTTGCCTTTTCGATCGTTGCTACTTTTGTGCTAGCCTTCTTAAGGCAAACTTGTTTAACTTATGTCTCTACTCAGATATTGTTGCTTCCGCTGACTCGTCTATGATCGAGCATTTGTATTCGAGCCCTCGAGGCCCCTGGCTTGTATTATAATGCTTGTATGACTTACTTATGTTTTAGAGTTGTGTTGTGATATCTTCCCGTGAGTCCCTGATCGTGATCGTACACATTTGCGTGCATGATTAGTGTACGGTCAAATCGGGGGCGTCACAAGTTGGTATCAGAGCCGACTGCCTGTAGGAACCCCCCCTTCCACACTCCTTGGCCGAAGTCGAGTCTAGTCATTGCAAAACTATTACTAACATGGCTGTGCGGCTTACGGGCCCACGTCGCCATTGGGTGGTACTAGGATCTTTTACTCCTCGACCTTTACTCTGGGACTCTGAACTCTCTTCTACTCGGGTTAAACGAATTTACTAACTCTAACACTAGGATCCCGTGACCGCGTTCACCCCAAAGATGGATAAACCATAGATGTTTCTTAGAATAGTATTTTGAACCATTCACACACTGTCATTTGACTCCTTCGAAACGTCTTTGCTTTCAGATGGAACCCACGAGGCAGGTTGTTCGCCACACGATGGCCATTGGTGCCTCGGGATCACCTGCGGTGCTAGCTGAGATGATGACCTATCTGGGTTATCGCTGGCACCCTGAGTTCACCGTCTACGAGGAGTTCCAGGACTTTAACCAGGAGCAGTACCGTGCCATCGTCCACCTCTACTCTCGGGAGTACGACTCCACTACTGTGCTGCACACCGCACATGGTGTTGGTGTGACCATCGATATGGCTGTCCACGATGCAGCCTATGCTGCTCTGACACGTCTTCGTGGAGAGTATCGGGAGTTGGACACCTCCCCTTTCAGGCACATTGCTATCGCCTCTGATGTTGGTGTGGAGGGATACTATACTGCTGCCTACTCCACTGTCACCCGGGAGCCCTTCTACCATCAGCACCTGGTTCTGCATGCTGATGGGCTGGATCGAGCTAACCGAGCTCTTCGCCACGAGATGTACACCACCCGTCAGCACCTTTACCGTGCTCTGACGCTGCTGCACCCCTTTGTCCGGTCTGGACAGGTACCGCGTGCTGCGATCTACCCAGCCAGGACCGTGATGCCCCACGGTGTTGGTTGGCCAGAGGTGGGAGGCTACTCTCCCGCACTTGGTCCTCTTCTGCCACCTGAGCGTTGGGCTCTACACTTGAGTATCCGCGGCCCCCAGTCTGCTGACGTCGAGGGCTATCCGTTGCCTCACTACCAGCTGTCGGGCTACGATTACCTCCACAGTACCTCTTGGGACTGATGTAGGCTTGATTGTAGTATTAGTTGCAGTCGCCGCGAGCCTTTGTGCCGCCTATGATGTTTTAGTCCATGTACTGAACTCTATGTACTGAACTCTATGCATGACCCCTTTTGTAAGTTATGCCGACTACTATGCAGTAGCTATCGTGCTCCTTTCAATTATGCATGTTTCATCATGAATGATTCTTGTCATTGCAAATTTTCTCAATGCTGAACTACCCCTGTTATATATTAGCAGGATGGTTAGACCAGGTGGTCGTGGTCGTGGTGGCGATGCCCCACCACCACCTGAGTACATGGCTGGTATGATCCAACAGTTCGAACTGAACCGCCAATTCATGGAGAATATGATGGCTCAGTTTCCTCGCCCCAATATGAACCAGCAGCCAGCCCAAGTAACTCTTCAAGATTTCATACGCCTCAACCCAACCATCTACCGCAGCTCAACTCAGCCTCTGGATGCTGATGACTGGCTCCGTGACATCACCTATGAGATGGAGTCTGCTGATGTAGCCCCTGCCAGCTATGTCAATTTTGCTTCCTTCTTCTTGAAGGGACCCGCAGCTCAATGGTGGGACAGCCACAGGCGTACTCTGCCAGCTGGAACAATCATCACATGGCCAGACTTCCAAACAGCTTTTCGTGCCCGCTTCATTCCTCAGGGAGTCATGGACCGGAAGAAGCGTGAGTTCCGCAACCTCACCCAAGGCAACAAAACTGTTGAAGCTTATCAGCGGGAGTTTCTGGACTTGTCCCGCTATGCTGAAGAAGACATTGCAACTGATGCACGCAGACAGGAGAAGTTCCGTGATGGACTACAAGCTGACATCAAGCTCGCACTTCTAGTGCATGACTTCGCCGATTTCGCCACCTTGGTGAATAAGGCCATCAATGTCGAGACTGGTCTGCAGGAATACCAGAGCTCTCAGAGGCGCAACCGTGACACGGGCTCATCTTCGGGCTCGCCCTCCCAGAAGCGTAAGATATGGATCCCAAAACAGCATGTATCGTCCAAATGCACCTGCTCCCAGGAAATCTTATGCTGCACCGCGTCTGCCTCCTCCACCATCTAAGCAACCAAAGCTACCAGCTCCCCCACCTGGGGCTCCTGTTCCCACTCCCGATAATGGTCTGTGCTTCAAGTGTGGTCAACCGGGTCACTTTGCCAGGAACTGCTATCAGAACCAGAATCAACTGGCCCTTCCAGCAGCTGGCCGTGGTAACAACCAGCCCCGCAACAACAATGCTAAGTCTCATGGTCGCGCCCATGCCAACCACGTTGATCTCAGCGAAGCTCAAGACCAGCCTGCTACTGTGATGGGTACACTCCTCGTAAATTCAGTACCAGCATCCGTTTTATTTGATACAGGAGCATCCCATTCATTCATATCAGCAGAATTTGCATTCCTGCATGGCATTCATTACGAAGAGATAAACACTCCGCTAGTGGTACACACCCCTGCGGGCCAATGTCAAACCTCTATGGTTAGTCGCGATGTTACTGTTGAAATTCAAGGGCTGGAATTTCTTGTCTCTCCCATCGTACTGAAGTCCTGTAGCATTGATCTCATTCTGGGAATGAATTGGTTAAAAGCGCATACTGCTTCAATCGTTTGCACCACTAAGACCGTCCATCTGCTACACCCTTCAGATGAGATAGTTACTTACCAAGCCCATCTGGTGCAAAATGCCGAGGCAAGGCTCTATGCATTGAATGCATTGAACGCTGCACCACTCGAGGGCATTGAAAACATTCCCGTCGTGCGTGAATTCCTCGACGTCTTCCCTGAAGAACTTCCAGGGATTCCCCCTGCTAGAGCTGTCAAATTCATCATCGACTTGAAACCAGGCACCACTCCTATAGCCAAGCGACCTTACAAAATGCCGCCGCATGAACTCCTTGAGCTTAAGGAGGAAATCGACAAGTCTCTTCGCAAAGGATTCATTCGCCCAAGTTGCTCTCCTTGGGGAGCACCTTCTCTCTTTGTCAAGAAGAAGGATGGGACAAACCGGTTAGTTCAAGACTACCGTCCTATAAACCAAGCCACCATTCAGAATAAATACCCTCTTCCTCGGATCAATGATCTATATGATCAACTGGCGGGTTCGTCAGTGTTCTCTAAGCTCGACTTGAGGTTGGGCTACCACCAGATCCGTGTTCGCGAAGAGGATATCCCAAAGACCGCCTTCGTGACTCGCTATGGTTCATACGAGTACACCGTCATGTCTTTCGGTTTAACCAATGCTCCAGCCACCTTCTCTCGTCTGATGAACTACATATTCATGGATTACCTCGACAAGTTCGTCGTGGTTTACCTGGATGATATCCTGGTATTTTCCAAGAACGAAGAAGAACATGCTGAACATCTTCGACTTGTGCTGGAAAAGCTACGAGAGCATCAACTATATGCCAAGTTCTCCAAATGTGAATTCTGGCTAACCGAAGTAACCTATCTCGGGCATGTCATCTCTAAGGATGGTATTGCCGTCAACCCTGAACGAGTTCAGGCTATTCTTGATTGGACTCCTCCCAAGAACGTTAAGCAAGTCAGAAGTTTTCTCGGTCTCGCCAGCTATTGCCGTCGATTTGTCGAGAACTTCTCCAAGATCGCCAGGCCTCTGACTAACCTGTTACATAAGGGCGTCAAGTTCCAATGGACAGACAAATGTCAGGAAAGTTTCCAGGCACTCAAAGACAAGTTGACTTCTGCTCCAGTTCTAGCTCCACCTGATACTAAGAAGGACTTCGTCATTTACTGCGACGCTTCCCGTCAAGGATTAGGCTGTGTCCTAATGCAAGACCGCAAAGTGATTGCTTATGCCTCTCGACAATTGCGCCCTCACGAAGAGAACTACCCAGTTCACGACCTCGAACTTGCTGCAGTCATTCATGCGCTGAAGCAGTGGCGACATTACCTTCTCGGTAATCGTTGCGAGATCTTCACTGACCACCAAAGTCTGAAGTATCTGTTTACTCAGCCAGATCTGAACCTCCGCCAGCAGAGATGGATGGAGCTTGTTGCAGACTTCGACTTGGGTATTTCCTATACGCCAGGTAAGGCTAATGTAATGGCTGATGCCTTGAGCCGCAAGTCCTACTGCAACCACCTCCAGGTTCACAAAGTTCAGCCCTCGCTTGTTGAAGAATTTAGGAAGCTGAACCTCCATATTGTTCCTCCGGGTGCACTCGCTCCCCCTCCTAAGGAATTTGGCAAGGTGAACCTCCACGTTGTTACCCAGGGTTCCCTCAATACCCTAGTTGCTAAACCAGATCTCGAGGACAGCATCAAAAGGCTACAGAAGTATGACTCTGAAGCCCACAAGATTAAGCGCTACCTCGCAGAAGGAAAGCCCTCATTCTTCACCATTTCTGAAGATGGCGCCCTATACTTCAAGGGCCGCCTAGTGGTGCCATGTGTAGAGAAAAACCTGGATATGACACAGGAAGTTATGAAAGAAGCTCATGATACGCCTCTATGTATCCACCCTGGTAGTACAAAGATGTACCAAGATATCCGTCAGAGATTCTGGTGGTCTAATATGAAGCAAGACATTGCTCGTTATGTTGCTGAGTGTGATGTTTGCCGTCGAATCAAAGCAGAACATCAAAGGCCTGCTGGAACTCTGCAACCTATCTCTATTCCTGAATGGAAATGGGACCATGTTGAAATGGACTTCGTCACTGGATTTCCCAAATCACAGAAAAGTAATGATGCTATTCTTGTCGTCATTGACCGACTTTCCAAAGTTGCACATTTTCTGGCAGTCAAAGAAACGATCACTGCTAGCCAGTTGGCAACGCTCTATATGTCCAGGATTGTTTCACTCCATGGTATTCCATTGGTTATCAGTTCAGACCGTGGTAGCTTATTCACTTCAAGATTCTGGGCAAGTTTCCAAGAAGCAATGGGAACTCATCTGTCATTCAGTACTGCGTTTCATCCTCAATCGCAAGGACAAGTTGAACGCGTCAATCAAGTTCTCGAAGACATGCTTCGAGCTTGCGTTATTTCCTTCGGCAAGAAATGGGAGGAATCTCTCCCGTATGCTGAGTTCTCTTATAATAATAGCTATCAAGCTAGTCTGAAGATGGCCCCCTTCGAGGTGTTATATGGACGAAAGTGCCGAACCCCTCTGAACTGGTCAGAAACGGGGGAACGTCCACTCTTCGGTCCGGATATTATCCAAGATGCCGAAGAACAAGTCCGCATTATTCGCGAGAATCTCAAGACTGCTCAGTCACGTCAGAAGAGTCAGTATGACCGTCATCATAAAGACATGGTCTATCAACCTGGCGAAAAGGCTTATCTTCGAGTCACACCTATGAAGGGTGCTCACCGCTTCGGGATCAAGGGCAAACTAGCTCCTCGCTATATTGGCCCATTCACTATTCTCGAAAGGCGTGGAAAAGTGGCATACCAACTGGAACTACCGCCGAACCTTTCTCAGGTTCACGATGTGTTCCATGTGTCACAGCTCCGCCGTTGCTTCAAGGATCCAATCCGAGCTGTGGATCATGAAGTGCTCGAATTGCAGCAAGACCTCTCCTATAAGGAGCATCCGGTCCGCATTCTCGACCAGGCTGAACGCCGCACACGTCAGAAGGCGATCAAGTTTCTCAAAGTCCAGTGGTCGCACCATTCTGAAGATGAGGCCACTTGGGAACGAGAGGATCGTCTGCGCGAAGAATACCCCGCACTGTTTCCTTCTACCTCCTAAATCTCGGGACGAGATTTCTTGTAGGGGAGGAGATTTGTAACACCCTGAGAATCATGCTACAGTAACCCCCTGTGATTAAGCTAATCATATTGCTAAACAGGGCTAGATCGCATTTGAACCACACCCTTGTCAAACTCCTAGTTCAAACTTCAATTAAATTTAAAAGTGGAAAATAAAAGTTTTCAAAATTTCAAACAAAAATGTTCAGTGGGTTCTAAATAATACACTGGTAATTATGGTGGATAAATCACATTTTTATAAAATGTCTAAATACTTTTAAATAAAATAAAACAAAAAAAGGAAATAAACAAATAAGAGAAAACAGAAAACAAAACAGTCAAAAGAAAAAAAGGAGCAGG